>NC_089592.1:11967361-12275532 GCF_019320115.1 Miscanthus floridulus
GAGTATACGATGAGCCTGGGGCAAGTCTTGCCATGTGGTGCTACCTGGGCACCCCTGGAAATGGATACCTGTGGTGGGTAAAGGGTATATGAGGTGGTCCCGGGTGTGAACCTGTGATGGGAGGAGCCTGGGGTGGAGGTGCTGTGGTGGCACGGTAAATGGAAACCCTGATGAAGACATTCTGGCTTGGTCATCCCTAAGGACTTACTAGTACTCAGATTCACTGGAAAGCCTTACGTACCACTCGCCCTATATGGTGCGGGATGGCCGGACTACTTGGTAGGATATTGCCACTACTGCTAGGTTGATAGCGGACAGTTTAAGGAGGTACGGGGCATGGGGAATCCCCTACACCCTTCCGAGACTTCATGGAGACCTTGTGGACCTGACTCATGACTCACAGTTTTAGCCACCCCAGACTAGACTTGGGGTGTACTAGGGCTGAATGGTAGGGTGGCATTATCCTAGGCTAGCAAGCGGCCGGAATCAGCCCAGTTGACGACGGTCAGCGAGGAAGGTGGATCTTGTGGTTATGTAAAACCTCTATAGAGTGTAGGGTTGATCGATCGATACATGTGCCGACTTGTCGGCTATGGACCTTTCCTGGGTTTCGCTTAAACTAGATAGTGAGATGAGTCCTTCTCTTCTTCCCCCGTGAGAGAGTGTCGGTCGTAGCCAGGGGCTACGGACCTTGAGGCAGAGCCGAGAGGGAGTCAGCCTGTCGACTGAGTGATGGTATGGTGGTGACGTGGTGATGACGTGGAGATGGTGGTGTATCGATCCTAGGATCGAAACCTGGCTCAGAAAAGGGAATGGGGTGGAATGTGTGTGGGAATGGTGTTAAAACTTGACTATACTATTATATACTTGATATGCTAAATACATAGGAAACCCCAGCCATATAGGTTCCTTTTGATTATATCCAACTTGCATCCAATTTCCACAAAGCAATGCTCATAGGGTGGGAGTGGCCAGTACAAATCGTACTGATAAATTTTGGCACACAGGTTCTGCTAAGGAGTATAGCTCCGAGGAGTTTGACAGATGAGGGGTTTGTGCCTACGCTCGAGTTTGGCGATCTTATCTTCAAGCTATTCTGAATGAATGCTACTTTTGATTCTGCCAATGCGGCGATATAATAAATTATGTAATTCTACACTATTTGTACTCTGATATTATCGTTGTATGGATGTGGTATTCGACTAGAAATTTGGGTAATATGATCTACAACTGTCTTATTACACTTCGACTCTATGGATTTCCCTTCGTGGAAATTAAGTCGTTTCAGTTGGTATCAGAGCCATACTTGACCATAGGACAAAACCCTTAGAAATGGATGATAGAATAGGACGTGAACAACCCTTCTTTCAGTTATATACTGACCCTGCATTTACTTTTATGCAAGGCTTATCTATTATTGACCTACTAACACCTGTTCCTTAAAACATGCAGATGGCAACGAACGTCGACTGGCCGCCTCTAGGACCGCTACCTCTGGACCACGCCAAGCTCACCTTTGACCTACGTGAGCTCAGGGGTTTTGCACAGACCCTCTGCCGAGTTCTCGTCATGCTAGGTGTCCCCGATGAGCTTGTCAAGGTCACCTGCATCGGGAAGCCAACTCAGGAAGGAGGAATTGATGGACCGATTGTCACCTCAGTCAAGTTCCCAGCTAGCACTACCTTACCTTCTATCCCAGCTTTCACTGAGTTGACTATAGAGGACATAGTCAAGGAGGGACTGCAAGCTATCTCACACAAGACACTTCGCAGAGTGATGAGGGACCACTACGAGCACCTGAAGACGATAGAGTTCCGTCTACTCCCCTAGGCCCTCGACCTCAGCCTTACCCCTAGTGAGCAGAGCTTCACAGCCGGCAGAGTTATCTTTGCCGAGGAGGATAGATGTCTTCATGTCTCAGCTATCCACCTATTGGAGCAGGATAGGTATGTGACCCAGCTAGAGCAGAGGAGATGTTAGGACTAGGCCCTTCTGTGGGAGTACCAGGAGCGAGACTCACAGGGAGCACAGGAGCGAGCTAGTCTACTTGAGACAGTTGTCAAGCTATAGGATGAGCTCAACCGTCGTGAAGAAGTCCACAAAGCCGAGGTCGTTGACTTATAGGACAAAGCAGCCGACCTAGGCAACAGGAACTGCTACCTCAATAGCAAGGTCTTGGAGTTGCAAAGAGAGTTGGACGACAAGAAGGCCGAGTTCAACCGCAGAGGAGACAGAGAGAGATCCAAGGGGATTGATATGCTGAAAATCCAATCTCGGAACAAGACCATGATTCAGGATTTAGAGGAGTTCAGGAGGAAGGTCGTTCGCAACCAGGGTCACCTGATCGAGGCACTCAGGCAGAATGAGTACCTATAGGACAAGTGTGAGAGGACATGGCAGGCTTAGTAGAAGTCTGACAGGAAGCGCCTCAAGGAGATGAAGGGTATGTGGGATCAGCTACCCAAGGAGATTCGCAGCAAGATGAAGCCTAGGATAGAGGAGTTCAAGTTAGCCCTGACTCGCCTTAACTTAGATGCCTGCCCTACCCTACCTAGAGCCAAGCCTACTGAGGAGCTCACCGAGGCCTTGAAGTACGTGTCCCAACTTCACAAGTCTGACAAGGAGATCGAGATCAAGAACAGTCGTATCCCAGCTATAGTGTACGAGTTAGAGTAGAATGACCCTGCGTGGTCATGAGTCATGTCAGTAGCTTCCGAAACTTGTACCCCATGATGTACCCCTTATGAGATGTATTATGAGACATTATGCGTAGTACGATTCTCGCACGTCTTCAAGTGTAACTACTGGAGATGATGCTATGTAATAAAACCCATATAATGAATGTTTTGGATCTTATTGCATCTTATGAATCTTATTGATTCTTTGTAATGAGTGTTGGATAGTATAA
Source organism: Miscanthus floridulus (assembly GCF_019320115.1). Taxonomy (NCBI): domain Eukaryota; kingdom Viridiplantae; phylum Streptophyta; class Magnoliopsida; order Poales; family Poaceae; genus Miscanthus; species Miscanthus floridulus. The sequence goes on from NC_089592.1 coordinate 11,970,270, forward strand.
ATGTTTTTCTTTAAATCGTCAAAATCATGTAATCATATTGAAATATAAGCACTTATGGCACAAACACTAAATTCTCTATGATCCGTGTTGCAGATGCCGAACCACCGATCTAATCATCTAATGAACCGTGGACGTGCGCCCACCCCCAAACCAGTTGAACCAAATGGGGGGCATGGTGGCAACAACCGTGGCCATGGCCATGGACGTGGAGAGATACCCTTCAACCTAGAGAATACCCCGCCGCCTGAGGAGAACCTTCCGCCACCACCACCACCGAACCTAGCAGAAGTGATGGCACAACAGACCCAACTTCTTGCAGCTCTAGTTAACGGAGCAAACCGTCGCTAGGGAGGATAGCAGAATGACTTCCAAAGGAAGCTGGAAGGATTCCTGAAGCTAAGGCCACCCACCTATGATGGCACCGACCCTGACTTGCTTGTAGCCGATGACTGGCTCAAGGAGATGGAGAAGAAGCTTGACCTCACTACTTTCACCGACGATGAGTGTGTTGGAGCAGCCGCACACTAGCTCACAGGTGCAGCACGCGCCTGGTGGGACAGTTTCAGTGATTCCTATGAGGACCCTACCAATATCTTGTCAGATGAGTTCGTCGAAGCATTCACTGAGTATCACATTCCCAAGGGTATCATGGAGGCCAAAGCTGAGGAGTTCCACAACATCAAGATGGGAAAGGACAGGGTGACTGAGTACACTACTCATTTCACCAATCTTCTTCGCTATGCACCTTCCTATGTTGTGAACTCTGAGAAAGAGAAGCTGTACTATTACCGCAAGGGACTTAACCCGCACATCAAGCTAAAGTTTGGCGGTATTGAGAGCAACACGTTACGTGCTCTGGTGGATTGTTGCATCCAGATCGAGAAGGATCGTGCTGAAGCTGGAGAGGAGTACAGGGAGAGGAAGCGTAAGCCTAAGGAGTCCTTCCATGGCTGTGATCGCAAGAGGTTCCGCAGAGATGCACCATCTAGAGAATGCTCTCGCCACAACAGGGATGATAACCCTGGATCGAGTAGGGGTAGTGGAGGCTACACCAAATACTCCCGCCCTGCTTAGGATCGTTACAACCGGGACCATTATGCTTAGGACCACAACACTCAGGACCGTTTCAACCGTTCTCGCTCTATGAATGAACGCCCAGCACAGAATCGCTTCGCACCAAGCACTGGAAACTAGAAGGCACCCGTGCCAACCCCTATAGGCGGTACGCCTTTCACCTGCTTCGCTTGTGGCCAACCAAGTCACAAAGCCACTGAGTGCCCATAGAACTTAGCTACTTAGAAGTCTCAGTTCAAGAGATCTGCTACTCGTGGACGTCTCAACCATCTAGACGCCGATGAAGCACAGGCTGCCCCTGATGTTGTGTACGGTATGTTTTTAGTTAATGGCAATACTACATCAGTTCTATTTGACTCTAGAGCAACTTGTTCTTACATATCATCCAAGTTTGCACGAGAACATGACCTACCTGTAACCCCATGTGAAAAGCCTATCATCACTAGCTCACCTTTAGGAGACCTAAAGTGCACCCACATCTGTAAGGGAGTGAGTCTTACCATTGAGGGTCTTATCTTTAAAGCCAACCTAACCCTATTACCTTCCACAAACCTAGATGTCATCTTAGGTATGGATTGGTTAACCATTCACCGAGGTATCATATCATGTTCACCTAGATACGTCCAAGTGACCCACCCATCAGGCCAAGTCATTAGATGTGAACCCTAGTCTAGAAAGTCCACTTCTATCCTATGTGCCCTTAAAGCCAGTTCAGAATCACAAAAAGAGGAGAAGATAGTTCATGATGTGCCTGTGGTCAGAGACTATCCCGATGTATTCCCTGAAGAATTACCGGGTATGCCACCAGACCATGATGTAGAGTTCATCATTGATCTTTTGCCAAGAGACCCTATCGTATGTCCATTGATGAACTAGCCAAGCTCGAGAAACAGCTTGATGAGCTCATTTGAAGGGATATATCAGACCCAGTGCTTCACCCTGGGGATCCCCTATTTTGTTTGTTAAGAAGAAGGATGGCTCAATGAGAATGTGCATTGATTACTGGAACTTGAATGCAGTCACCATCAAGAACAAGTACTCCCTACCAAGGATTGATGATCTGCTTGATTAGCTTTAAGGTGCCAAGTATTTCTCCAAGATTGATCTCAGATCTAGCTATCATTAGATGAAGATTCGAGAGAGTGACATCTTGAGGATAGCTTTCGTGACTAGGTATGGACAGTTTGAGTTCACCGTGGTGTCCTTTGGACTCACGAATGCTCCCGCATACTTCATGAACATGATGAATAAGGTTTTCATGGATGAATTGGATAAGTTCATGGTAGTATTCATTGATGACATCCTTGTCTATTCATCCACTGCTGAAGAACATGAACATCATCTGAGAACGGTGCTTGAGAAACTAGCCCAACATCAGCTCTACGCAAAGTTCAGCAAATGCGAATTTTGGCTACAGGAAGTTGCCTTCTTAGGCCATGTACTATCAGCTGAAGGTGTCGCAGTTGACCCAGCCAAGATTGAAGCCATGAAAGAATGGGATCAACCCCAGTAATGTGACAGAAGTCAGAAGCTTCTTAGGATTGGCTGGATATTATCGCCGATTCATTGAGAACTTCTCCAAAATAGCCCATCCAATGACCAACCTTCTAAAGAAGACTAAGGAGTTTGAATGGATGCCCGCGTGTGAACAAAGCTTCCAGGAATTGAAACAGAAGCTTACCACAACTCCTGTGCTAGCATTGCCTGATATCAGCAAAGATTTCGTGGTCTATTGTGATGCATCCCATCAAGGACTTGGTTGTGTACTGATGCAAGATGGAAGAGTGATAGCATATGCGTCTCGACAAGTTGAAAGAACATGAGAACCATTACCCAACCCATGATCTTGAGTTAGCAAGCAGTTGTGCATGCCTTGAAGATCTGGAGACACTACTTGATAGGCAACAAGTGTGATATCTATACGGATCACAAGAGCTTGAAGTACTTTTTCACTCAGGAAGATCTAAATATGAGGCAACGCCGATGGCTAGAATTGATCAAGGACTATGACCTGGAAATTCACTATCATCCGGGAAAAGCTAATGTAGTCATAGATGCTCTCAGTCGCAAGAGTTACTGTCACACTTTGATCACTGAATCCGTACAACCCTGAGCTCAAGGAAGAGATTGATGATTTCCAACTAGAGATAATACCGCATGGCTTGTTGAATGAGCTCCGCATACAGTATGATCTCACAGATCACATCCGTCAAGCTCAGAAAAGTTGTGAAGAGATCAAATATCTCCATGGTCTGATGAAACTAGGCTACAAGACCAACCACCAAGAAGATGAACAAGGAACCATCTGGTTCAAGAACAGAATCTGTGTTCCATCTGACCCAGTACTATGAGAGGAAATTCTATCAGAAGCTCACGATTCCAAGTACTGTGTTCACCCTGGAAATTCAAAGATGTATCAAGACTTGAAGAAACACTTTTGGTGGAAAGGTATGAAGACAGACATTGTGGGACATATGGCACGATGTGACACCTGTAATAGAGTCAAGGCTGAACATCAAAGGCCTGCAGGTTTGCTAAAGGCCTCTTGACGTTCCCGAGTGGAAATGGGAGAGCATATCCATGGATTTCATAGTTGGATTGCCCCGTTCGCAGAAAGGCAATGATTCCATCTGGGTGATTGCTGATCGTTTGACCAAGATTGCTCACTTTGTACCAGTTAAGACCAAGACCAATGTCCGAAAAATTAGCAGATCTATATGTTGAGCATATTCTCAGACTACATGGGGCCCCCTCTAGTATTGTATCTGATCATGGTCCTCAGTTTGTGTCCTGATTCTGGGAAGCCCTGCACTAAGTCCATTAGAACCAAACTTGATTTCAGTACCGCTTACCACCCACAGACAGATGGACAAACTAAACGAGTAAACCAGATTTTAGAAGACATGCTTCGCGCTAGTGTACTGAATTATGGCTCTGATTGGGAGAAATGCCTACCCTATGCAGAGTTCTCTTACAACAACAGCTACCAAGCCAGTATCAAGATGTCGCCATTTGAAGCTCTATATGGCAGACCTTGTAAGACACCTTTGATGTGGTCCCAACTAGGGAGAAAGAATCGTTCTTTGACTCTGCTAAGATTCAGGATGCTAGAAGGAGTTGCGCAAGTAAAGGAGAATTTGAGAATTGCTCAAAGTCGATACAAGAGTTATGCTGACAAAAGGAGAAGAGGACTTGAGTTCAATGTGGGAGATTTCATCTATCTCAAGGTATCCCCGCTACGTGGAACTGTCAGATTCCATGTGAAAGGAAAGCTTGCCCCTAGATTTGTTGGCCCATACAAGATTTGCAAGAGGATTGGGAAGCTCGCCTACAAACTTGAGCTACCCGAGGAATTGATGGGTGTACATCCCGTATTCCATGTTTCACAGCTACGCAAGTGTTTGAGAGTGCTCGATGAAGTAGTTCCAACTGATACACTTGACATTCAAGATACACTTGAGTATAAAGAACATCCTATCAGAATTCTAGGCAGAGATACCAAAGAGACCCGAAGCAAGACTATTCCAATGTGCAAGATCCAATGGAGCAATCACACAGAGAGAGAAGCAACATGGGAGAAAGAGTCTGACCTCCGGCTACACTATCCTTACCTTTTCGAAGAGTACGTTATGCTTTAATCTCGGGGACTGAGATTCTGTTAAGGGGGTAGGACTGTAACAACCCAAAAATCCATACACTAAAAATACCAACTACAAATTTTTCTTAAAACTCCCATGTGATGATGAGTGTCATGTATAGAAACCCAACCTAAGAGATGCATTAGGTCTAACCCCAACCCAAGTCAACACATAAGCATGGCATGCCATATGTTAAATCCTGTTTATTTAAATACTGACAAATAAAGTGTTGCATACATTGTTAACTCAAATTGTGATTTGGATTTCCATTTGCTTTATGTTATGCTTAACAACTCCTTTAAAGAAACACACCATAAAAGTAATTATTACTCAAACCAAGGAATAAGGGTTTAAAGAGAAAATTAATTCTATTTTTGTATAACAAAACTACACCTATTTTTGTTATACAAAATAGCTAAATAAATTCCTAATATTTATATAAGTATGTTGTGGGCCTCATATCTAAAACTCCAATGAATATGGTGCACCAATTTGGAATTCAAATTTCAAACCAAATTTGAATTCAAACAAAGGAGAAGAAAATAAAACAGAAAAAGATAAAGAAGGAAAGCAGACCCATAGCAGGCTCGGCCTGCTCAGCCCGCCAGTGCACAGCAGCCAACTAGCCCCGCCAGCGCACAGCAGCAGGCCAGCCCAACTCGCGCAGCCAGCCTAGCAAGTAGCCCAGCGCGCATCGCCCACGTCCACGTGCCTCCCCGCTTTCCTTGCTACCGCTGCCACTAGGCCCCACGCGTTAGTCGCACACCGCCACAGTGTCATCTTCTCCACGCCCACGCCGCAACCGCCCGCGCGACCGAGGGCCGACAACATTGGTAGGGGTGGGCCAGGGGGTCAAGCCCAGGGCATGGCCTTGCTCCCCCATGCGCCGCGGTCACGCAACCTCGCGCCACCGTCGGATGTGTCCCATGCCTCTCCACCGCACGATGCCAGATGCCATTGGAGGCATGGTGCTCGGCTATAAAGCCACGCCCGGTGCCTTAGCCTCTCCCTCAGCCACTGCCACCACTTGGTGGCCCAGCAGCCGCACTGCACCGAGAGTAGAGGGCCGAGAAGGAGTTCAGGAGAGGAGGATCGGAGCCACCCGCATGCTACCGAAGTCGCCAGAGCCGAGGGCGACGCAGTCGTCATCATCACGGTCGTGGGTCGGCACTGCATGGCTTCTAGAGCTACATAGCCTCGAACTGCCACTACATCACCACCCTATCGCCTTCGACACCAATGGTGAGCCCCCTAGTCTTCCCCTGCTCACCGCCGGACCTCACCGTGTTGGCCATGGCGCTCCACACCGGGAGCGCGTAGGCCAGGGCCGTCTCCGGCCTCTAGGTACACACGCACCCACGCGCACATCCGTGACCACGCCGTGACCGCCCCACCGGAGCCCCGTAGTGCTCCCGCGTGCCTCGCCGTCGTCACCATGCCGCCATGGCTGCTGGGGAGCCCCTACCGGCCACATGGGAACCCGAAGCCCCGCCTTGAGCCCTAGACGCCCTCACCGTGTCCCCACGGATCCATAGAAGCTCACACGCCCCACCGAGATGCTTCTCCGAGGCTGTAGCCACCTCACCGATGCTGCCGTCATGCCTGGAATACCGCCGCCGTGGCCGACACACCATGGGACCCCGCACACCATGTTAACCCCACCAACGAAGACGCCGAGGCTCAGCGAAGCTTTCACCCGCATCAATTGTGCACCAGCGCCGCTGTCAAGGCTCATCGAGTGCTCGCCGCCGGCGTGTAAGCCGCCGTGGGAAAAACATTGGAGAGGGGGTGAGTTGGGTAGCACAGCCCTGCACTCGGTGCACGTGAGCCGAGCCGAGGGGAAAAGACGGTGGACTCAGTCCACCGTAGGCCTGTAAACGGTCCATGGACCGTGAACCTGAGTTCACCGTGGACCACACAGTGCGGGCCGCACGGTAGACGAAGCCCAGTAGGAGCCCATGACAACAACGTGGTAGCGCCACAGCATGCCACGTGTTCGGGTCGGCCCGGCCTAGACCGGCCCAACCCGAGCCGCCAGAGCCCGTTTGAGACCCAGTCTGTGTTGACCGTTGATCGGTCAACGTTGACTGATGACCTAGCCCCACATGTCAGTGGCATAGACACTCTGGACCCACATGTCAGATGGTGACGTCACGCGGGACCCACACGTCAGAAGCCAACACAGCCGGGGTGATGTCATGCTGATGTCATGATGACATCAGCTGCTGACGTCAGCAGCACTGGCCCCACACGTCAGTGACCCTGATCCGTTGACTATTGACTCACCCATTGACTTGACGTTGACTTTGACCGGACCCACATGTCAGTGACCCAAGAGCCCCTGGTCCCACCTGTCGGACTGATGACGCCCCAATTATCAGCTCAGAGCCGAGCCAATGACGTCATGCTGACGTCATACTGACATCAGCATGCCACGTGGACCAGTCACAGCATGAGACGTGTCAGCCTAGGATTAATTCGGCCTTTTCCAATTTTCAGAAATGATTTAAACTTTGGAAATTCATAACTAATTCATACGACCTCAGAAAAATACGAAACCAGGACCAAAATTCATCTAAAATCGAGCTTTACGCAATGAACCCATGTTTGAGTGCATTTGGCTCTTTTGAATTTTCATTGCTTCTTTGTGCTATTCTATAGACGTCGCTAACGTGACTATAATACAATCGTTGCAGACTCAGAGGAGAACCAGACGGACGAGGACCATGAGTACCATGAGGAGAACGGAGACGACTACACTAAAGGTGCCACATCCCACCCAATCTCATAGCACCTATTACGCATGGCTAATATAGAGCTGCTATTGCTTTACTTTACTGCTATGATCAGATTATGATAGGACTTGCATGGTAGTATGCTTACTTGAAGGCCTTTACCTTGACGCAACCTTACCCCTGCATACCCTGCTATTAGGCTAGACACACGCTTACTGCTATATATTTCATTACTTATACTTCTACTACGCTTATACTACATGCGTGGTGGAAACTGGTGTTATCTGGACTATGGGGAGAGTGCTGCGTGTGTGACTTGGGTGTGTGGAGGGTGAGGGTTGTAGTCGACCAAGTTGGAGTATATGATGAGCCTTGGGGCAAGTCTTGCCATAGTGGTGCTACCTAGGGCACCCCTAGGAAATGGATACCTATGGTGGGTAAAGGGTATATGAGGTGGTCCTAGGTGTGAACCTGTGATGGGAGGAGCCCGGGGTGGAGGTGCTGTGGTGGCACGGTAAATGGAAACCCTGATGAAGACATTCTGGCTTGGTCATCCCTAAGGACTTACTAGTACTCAGATTCATCCGGGAAGCCTTACGTACCACTCGCCCTATATGGTGCGGGACGGACCAGACTACTTGGTAGGGTATTGCCACTACTGCTAGGTTGATAGCGGACAGTGTAAGGAGGTACGGGGCGTGGGGATTCCCCCACACCCTTCCGAGACTTCATAGAGACCTTGTGGACCCGGCTCATGACTCATAGTTTCAGCCACCCCAGACTAGACTTGGGGTGTACCAGGGCTGAATGGTAGGGTGGCATTATCCTAGGCTAGCAAGCGGCCGGAATCAGCCCAGTTGACGACGGTCAGCGAGGAAGGCGGATCTTGTGGTTATGTAAAACCTCTGCAGAGTGTAGGGTTGATCGATCGATACATGTGCCGACTTGTCGGCTATGGACCTTTCCTGGGTTTCGCTTAAACTAGATAGTGAGATGAGTCCTTCTCTTCTTCCCCCGTGAGAGAGTGTCGGTCGTAGCCAGGGGCTACGGACCTTGAGGCAGAGCCGAGAGGGAGTCGGCCTGTTGACTGAGCGATGGTATGGTGGTGATGTGGTGATGACGTGGAGATGGTAGTTTATCGATCCCAGGATCAAAACCTAGCTCGAAAAGGGAATGGGGTGGAATGTGTGTGGGAATGGTGTTAAAACTTGACTATACTATTATATACTTGATATGCTAAATACATAAGAAACCCTAGCCATATAGGTTCCTTTTGATTATATCCAACTTGCATCCAATTTCCACAAAGCAATGCTCATAGGGTGGGAGTGGCCAGTACAAATCGTACTGATAAATTTTGGCACACAGGTTCTGCTGAGGAGTATAGCTCCGAGGAGTTTGACGGATGAGGGGTCATGCCTACGCTCGAGTTTGGTGATCTTATCTTCAAGCTGTTCTGAATGAATGCTACTTTTGATTCCGCCAATGCAGTGATGTAATAAATTATGTAATTCCGCACTATTTGTACTCTGATATTATCGTTGTATGGATGTGGTATTCGACTGAAAATTTGGGTAATATGATCTACAACGGTCTTATTACACTTCGACTCTGTGGATTTCCCTTCGCGGAAATCAGGTCGTTTCATAAGTTGGCAACACACAGCCTAAGAAGAGCATGATGAGTACATCTAAGGTATTTGAGCTATTGCACATAGACTTGTTTGGACCAACCATATACACTAGCATTGGTGGAAACAAATATGGATTTGTGATTGTGGATGATTTCACTAGATATATATGGGTGTTCTTTCTTGTTGACAAGAGTGATATATTTGCAACCCTCAAGACCTTCATCAAGAGAATTCACAATAAGTTTGAAACAACCATTAAGAAAGTGAGAAGTGACAATGGAAGTAAATTCAAGAAACAAGAGTTGATAATTTGTGTGATGAGTTTGGGATTAGGCATCAATTCTTAGCCAAGTACACTCCACAATCAAATGGTCTAGTTGAGAGGAATAATAGAACCTTGATTGACATGGCAAGATCAATGTTGTGTGAGTACAATGTGAGTCATTCATTTTGGGCCAAAGCAATCAACATGGCTTGCTACTATAGCAACCGACTCTATTGTCATCATGATGGAGAAGACACCATATGAGCTATTGAATGGAAGAAAGCCCAACCTTGCATATTTTTGAGTTTTTGGTTGCAAATGCTACATATTGAAGAAAGGCACAAGATTGAGCAAGTTTGAGAAGCAATGTGATGAAGGTTGTTTACTTAGTTACTCCACTACTAGCAAGGCTTATAGAGTTTGGAATTTGGCTAGTGACACTCTTGAGGAGGTGCATGATGTTGAGTTTAATGAAACCAATGGTTCCCTAGAGGAAGATGAGAATCTAGATGATGTGAGAGACACTCAATTGGTCAATGCAATGAAGAACATGGACATTGGTGACATAAGGCCTAGAGCGGTGATTGATGTTGAAGATGATAAGAATCAAGTGCTCTCTAACTCAAATGTGCAAGCTAGTGGTTCTCATGATCAAGATCAAGTTAATTCAAGTGATGATAAAGTGTAAGATCAACAACAAGTGGCTAGTTTATTATTTCAACCAAATGATCTATCAAGTGCAAGCAATCAAGTTCAAGTGCTCCAACCAACCAATGTTACAAGAGATCATCCTTTGAAATCTATAATTGGTGATATCTCAAGAGGTATGCAAACTAGATCAAGATTGGCATCATTTTGTGAACACTTCTTATTTGTGTCATCCATTGAACCTAAGAAGATAGATAAAGCTTTGTTGGATGTTGATTGAGTGAATGCTATCCATGAAGAACTAAACAACTTTGAAGAGGACTGTGACGTCTAAGAGGGGGGTGAATTAGGCAACTTAAAATTCTAACTCTAAACTATGGCCTCTTTTTCTAACCCTAGCAAAACCTATGCAAAACATAAACTATCTAAATGTGCAACTACGGTTTTGCTAGTGTATTGCTATCTCTACCACAAAAGGAGTAATGTAATCAATGTAAATGCTAAAGCTTAAAGAGCAAGGTAGAGATATGCAAACTCCTATCGATGACTCTAGTATTTTTACTGAAGTATCGAGAAACGCGCAAGCTTCCCCCTAGTCCTCGTTGGAGCCCCTCTCAAGGAATCCCTCGTAGGGGCCAAGCTCCTAGTCAGGTAACTCCGTGGATATCCTCGGGCCTTCCCCATATGCAAGTGGGTCTCCAATGTGCCTTCCGGCAAGCCTCTCCCGGATGCTCCCCACCGTCTTCACTATCAAGCTTCCAGCCAAAATGTCACGGGCCTTGTTCCCTCCGGTACAGGGTGGCGGCCACACCACAAACACAGTTGGTGTGATCTCGCAAGACTACAAGCCCCTCCGATGTACAACAATGGTGTGCGCAAGCACCGAGTGACAAGAGGTATGCAAACCTCACTAAACACTAGGCCTAAACCTAGAGCAAGCGCATAAGCGGTGGTCTAATCAACCTAAGCACTTCACAAAGCACCTATGCTAATCACCTAATGAATCACTAAGCACTTTGCAAGTGGAGATCACTAAAATGTTGTATCAACACCCTTGATATGTTTCCTCAGCTCCATACATCTCAAATGGCCAGTTGGGGGGTCTATTTATAAGCCCCACTGAGAAAGTAGCCATTGGGGATGAAATCCCACTTTTCTGCTACTAACCGGACGCTCAGGTCGTCCTGATCGGACGCGTCCAGTCGTTCCAACCATTGGAGCCGCGATTAACTGATCGAACGCTGTCAGCGTCCGGTCGCATGCCACCAGATGTGCCCGGTCACAGTTTCACCGCTGTGGAACCTCTCTGTACTCGACCGGACTCTGCTGTCCTACGTCTAGTCGATTTGCTTGATCAGCATCCGGCCGCTGCTGCTGCCAAGCCTCTGAACGGAGCATCTAGTCACTTGTGCTACCAGTGTCCGGTCCAGCGTCCGGTCATCTCTGTGAGCTCGTTCCTTTGTGATCTTGCGTCCGGCTTGGTTCCTATCTTTGTGCTTAGACTTTGCTCGATATCTTGGATCTTCTCTTATGCTTCTAAGGTCTTGCTTAAGGTGTTGATCATCAGATCATCATGTCGCCTTCGTCCAAGTCACATCTTGCACCCTATTGAACTATAAAACAATCACTTGCAAATTCATTAGTCCAATTTGGTTGTGTTGGTCATCAAACACCAAAATTCAAAGTAAATGGGCCTAGGGTCCATTTTCCTTGCAATCTCCCCCTTTTTGGTGATTGATGACAACACGACCAAACCAAGCAAATAATGATAATTTGAAATTTAAAAATTATCTACTTGCTAGGATGCAATGCAAGGGGATAGGTTATATGATGCTAAAAGATACTACTAGTAGGACTAAAAGATATCACATAAAACTTATCTTGCCCTTGCAAATGTCCCCATGTGGCATTATGGATTTAAGCCTTGCTTCCTACAAATTCTCCCCATCACATAGACTAATCCATAATCCACTATCCTCCCTTTCTCGGACCATTACCACTTGTAGACACCACTTGTAGGTCATTACCACTTGTAAATTATTATGATCTAGCTTTTGGTCCTACAAATTTGTGCTTGCTTTTGGTCCTCTAAATTCTCCTCCTTTGGAATCAAACACCGAAAAGGAAGACATTAGTAGCACAAGGGAGGGTCCAACTTTGTGATCCTTTGTATGTAGAGTGGAATAGGTCACAAAATTTGACTCTCACATTATATAGACTAAGCTCCCCCTAAATATATGCATACATATGGTAGAAGGCAAAGCAAATGCATAATTGGCAATTTTTGCACAAGGGAATTTAATCTATATAATGCATGGAGAAAGCATATAAATATCAAAATGAAATCAACATGATGATATTGGTTTAGAAATACCACATGTGGAAACCAATTTGATTTCTACCACTTGCAATAGGTGGTGGATATTTGAAGTATGATGCTTAACTCTAGGGACTCCATTTTCCTTGCAATGAGACTACTACACACATGTTAAGCTTGAAAAGATGTTAGTCTCAAAGCATCCAACTTGTAGAGTAACCTCCCCCTAAATTTGTGCACACAAGTGTGGAATACTTGTAGAAGACATGCACATTGATTTTAGAATCAATAATATCACTTGAAAAATGACATCACATGAATGCGAGAATCATTTTTGAAGATGATATTCGGGAGAAATTGTCTACAATTTGGACTTTGGCACATATTAGATGAACAACTGTAAGACAAGCTATGTGCCATGCTCCTAAGCAATTTTAAACCATGTAGGTTTGCTCCAAGGGTTGAAAATGAAACCGAGCAAGCCTACCATAAGATATACCTAGTGTATGCCTGACAAAAGATATAAGCATGCAAATGCAAACATAGGCATAAAAAATAACTAGAAGCTTAAAGATACCAATTTGTAAGAAATACCACTTGTAGGAAATGCAAATTGATACTACTTAAAGGAAATTGAATCTAGTTACCTAGCATGGGAAGGGGAATTTGGGTCCATAGTATTCACTAACCCACTTGGCAATGATTTTATCCATCATGATGCACCCCATGAAATGCACCCATACTTTGCCAAGTCTCCAAATTCCCTGAAGTCCATTGGACTTCTCACTTCCCTTTCGGGATCCAAACCTTCTTGGTGCTCTTCATGTTAGAAATGATTTCCTTTGGCACCCAAAAGCATTTGACCCCATTGTTGGCTTGCTTGTTCACCTTGATGGCCACCACCTTGTCATTTTACTTCTTCTTCAAGAGATAAGGTGTGGAGGCCTTCTTGTCCACCTTGTTGGTGTAGGTGTTGGAGAGCTTGCTTGTTTGCTTCTTCTCTTTCTTCTTTGCTCCTCCCCCATTTTTCACCTTGCACTCATAGGACTTGTGACCTTTCTTGTGGCACACATAGCAAACCATAGTTTGTCCTTCATCAAGCTTCTTCACTCCCTTGATGGTGTTTTCTTGATGAAGTTGGGCTTGCTTCGCCTTGCCTTTCACTTGAATCAAGTCCTTGGTGAGGCGAGCTATTTTTTGCTTGAGTTGCTCATTCTCCTTTGTAACCTCTTGTGTGCATGTATCTACAACTTTCTCAACACAAACTTGTTTGCACAAGGATGAGTCTAAACATAAATCATTACAAGAAGTAGAGGCATCCTTTTTAGACATGTTAAAGATAGAACTTTTCTTTTTAGATGCCTTGGAGGGAGTTATACTAACGGCTTCAAGATTAGCAACTTTATTAGTTAGCTCATCACAATGTTTGCACATGGTTTCCATTTTAGCAAGCAAACTTTTATAAGCATCTTGTGAGCTAGCTAACTTTTCTTTTAATTTTTCATTTTTCTTTACAAGTTGTTCAACATTGATTGTGCATGCATTTGTTGTTGCACTAGCCTCAAGTTGCTCAATTTTAGTAGATAGTTCAACATTGAGATTAGCAAAGTTCTCATATTGTTCAAGCAAAGTTTTGTATGCTTCTTGTGAACTATCTAGCTTTTTTTTTTTAATTTTTCGAGCTTCTTTTGTTGACTAGTGCAAACTTTAGCATAATTAAGATTTTGTTGCACAATTTCATCATAAGAAGGCATTTCATCATCACTCTCACTCTCACTAGAGGATGAGCTTTCATTACCTCGTGCCATAAGGCACATACGAGAAGAGCTTGATGATGAGTGCTTGCGCCCTCGCCTCTTGTGATGGTGTTCTTCTTCACTTGAAGAATCATCCCATGTCCTTATTGATGTGAGGGCTTGGTTCTTGCATGCCTTCTTCTTTGTCTTGGGTGTGGGCTTATTTGGACAAACTTCCATAAAGTGCCCCAACTCGCTGCATCCATAGCATCCTCTCTTTCTTTGCTCATTTCTTTGATTAGTGAAGATGATATCTTGAATTTGGATGGGCACACCCTTGATATTGAGCCTTTGGATCATCTTCTCCACCTTGTTGATAAGTTTGATTGATTCTTCATCAAGATCAGAGGTGGAGGAGGAAGATTGATCATCATCATCCTCCTCATCTTCTTCTTCATCTTCACTTGAGGAGCCTGAGCTTGAGCTTGTCTCAACTTGTTTGCCCTTCATCTTATTTTTCTCGCTACATGCGAGAGTTTTGCCTTTGCTCGATGAAGAGGCTTCTTCTTGACCCATCTTACGTGACATTTCAAATGCCACTATCTTGCCAATGACTATGCCCGAGGTCATGGTGCTCAAGTCCTCCATATTGTGAAGGATGGTGATGATGCTTGCATATTTCTTTTATGGTCGCACGGAGATGATCTTCCTCACAATGTCTGCATCATCTATCTTTGTTAATCCTATTGAATGGAGCTCATTCATAATTAGATTCAAATGAGAATACATATCATAAACAAGCTCATCATCATTCATTGTAAAGGAATCATCATTTTGCTTAGCTAGACAATGTTTTTGCTCATAGACATTACTTGTGCCATCATGGAGCTCTTGGAGTTTTAACCAAATTTCATGTGCCGTATTTAAAGTGAACACTTGGTTAAACACATCCATACTAAATGATTCAAACAAGCAATTTTTAGCTCTAGCATTGAAATAAATTTCCTTTTCTTCACTCTTTGTGGGTTTATCGGGATTCTTAATGGGTTTTATCCCATCACGAGTGACTCTCCAAAGACCCAAATCAACCGTCTCAAGGTAGCAAGCCATTCTAGCTTTATAATAGGGGAAGTTAGTGCCGTCAAAGTGCGGAGGCTAAAGGTATCCATCCCAACCACTCTAAATAGCGTCGGCTCAATGGCGGTTAAGCCAAATGTCCAAATTGAGCCAACCGGCTCTGATACCAATTGAAGAGGACCATGATGCCTAAGAGGGGGGGGGGTGAATTAGGTAACTTAAAATTCTAACTCTAAACTATGGCCTCTTTTTCTAACCCTAGCAAAACCTATGCAAAAGATAAACTATCTAAATGTGCAACTACGGTTTTGCTAGTGTATTGCTATCTCTACCGCAAAAGGAGTAATGTAATCAATGTAAATGCGGAAGTTTAAAGAGCAAGATAGAGATATGCAAACTACCGTCGATGACTCCGGTATTTTTACTGAGGTATCAAGAAGCGTGCAATCTTCCCCTAGTCCTTGTTGGAACCCCTCACAAGGAATCCCTCACAAGGGCCAAGCTCCCGGTCGGGTAACTCCATGGATATCCTCGGGTCTTCCCCACGCGCAAGTGGGTCTCCGACGTGCCTTCCGACAAGCCTCTCTCAGATGCTCCCCGCCGTCTTCACTATCAATTTTCTGGCCAAAACGCCGCAGGCCTTGTTCCCTCCGGTACATGGTGGCGGCCACACCACAAACGTGGTTGGTGTGATCTCGCAAGACTACAAGCCCCTCCGATGTACAACAATGGTGCATGCAAGCACCGAGTGATAAGAGTTATGCAAACCTCACTAAACACTAGGCCTAAACCTAGAGCAAGCTCATAAGCAGTTGTCTAATCAACCTATGCACTTCGCAAAGCACCTACGCTAATCACCTAATGAATCACTAAGCACTTTGCAAGTGGAGATCACTAAAATGGTGTATCAACACCCTTGATATGTTTCCTCAGCTCCACACATCTCAAATGGCTGGTTGGGGTCTATTTATAAGCCCCACTGAGAAAGTAGCCATTGGGGATGAAATCCTGCTTTTCTGCTACTGACTGGACGCTTAGGTCGTCCTAATTAGACGTGTCCGGTCGTTCCAACCGTTGGAGCCACGATTAACTGATCGGACGCTGCCAGCATCCGGTCACATGCCACCGGACGCGTCCGGTCATAGTTTCACCGCTCTAGAACCTCTTTGTACTTAACCAGACTCTATTATCCTGTGTCTGGTCGATTTGCCTGATCAGCGTCCAGTCGTTGCTGCTGTCGAGCATCTAAACGGAGCGTCCGGTCACTTGTGCTACCAGCGTCCGGTCCAGCGTCCAGCCATCTCTGTGAGCTCATTCCTTTGTGATCTTGCATCCGGCTTGGTTCCTATCTTCATGCTTGGACTTTGCTCGATATCTTGGATCTTCTCTTATGCTTCTATGGTCTTGCTTAAGGTGTTGATCATCGGATCGTCACGTCGCCTTCATCCAAGTCACATCTTGCACCCTATTGAACTACAAAACAATCACTTGCAAATTTATTAGTTCAATTTGGTTGTGTTGGTCATCAAACACCAAAATCCAAAGTAAATGGGCCTAGGGTCCATTTTCCTTACAAACTTCACAAGAAATCAAGTATGGGAGTTAGTTGAGAGGCCTAAGGAACCAAATAGGTCTTTCAGAATAAGCAAGATCAAGATGGAATAGTACTGAGGAACAAAGCAAGATTAGTGGATCAAGGTTACACTCAAGTTGAAGATATTGACTTTGGAGAAACATATGCCCTGGTTGCAAGATTGGAAGTAATTAGGATCTTGTTAGCCTATACTGGTGCCTATAACATCAAGTTGTACCAAATGGATGTGAAGAGTTCATTTCTCAATGGGTACATCAATGAGCTTGTGTATGTTAAGCAACCTCCTAGTTTTGAAGACGAGAAGAAGCCCAACCTTGTCTACAAGTTGAAGAAGGCTTTGTATGGCTTGAAGCAAGCACCAAGAGCATGGTATAAGAAATTGAGGGATTTCCTACTCTCTAAGGGATTCATTATCGGCAAGGTTGACACCACTCTCTTCACCAAAAAGATTGGTAAGGACTTGTTTGTGTTGCAAATCTATGTTGATGATACCATATTTAGATCAACCAATCAAGACTTTTGTGAAGAGTTTGGAAATATGATGGCAAGTGAGTTTAAGATGTCAATGATTGGAGAGCTTAATTACTTCCTTGGTCTTCAAATCAAGCAAATGAAGAATGGCACATTTGTGAGTCAAGGAAAGCACATCAAAGACATGCTCAAGAAGTTTGGAATGGATGATGCTAAAGCAATTAGTACACCAATGGGGACAAATGGAAACTTGGATTGTGATGCTAGTGGCAACATGGTGGATCAAAAGATGTATCAGTCAATGATTGGAAGCCTACTCTATGTGACCACATCAAGGTCGGATGTGATGTTTAGTGTATGCATGTGTGCTAGATTTCAAGCCTCACCAAGAGAGAGTCATTTGAAGGCAACCAGGAGAATATTGAGGTACTTGAAGCATACACAAAATGTTGGATTGTGGTATCCCAAAGGATTAAGATTTGAGTTGATTGGATATTCAGACTCCGATTATGTGGGATGCAAAGTTGAGAGAAAGAGCACATCGAGCACATGTCAACTATTGGAAAGATTACTTATGTCTTGGTCATCAGAAAAGCAAAATAGTGTAGCACTTTCAACCATTAAAGCGGAGTACATTTCGACCGGTAGTTGTTGTGCTCAATTACTTTGGATGAAGGCCACTTTGAATGACTTTGGAATCAAGTTGAAACAAGTGCCATTGCTATGTGACAATGAGAGTGTCATGAAGCTCATGAACAACCCGGTTCAACATTCAAGAACAATGTACATAGATGTCCACCATCACTTCATAAGAGATCATCAACAAAAAGGGGACATTTGCATTGAGAGTGTGGGCACCAATGATCAACTTGCTGATATCTTCACCAAGCCACTTGATGAGAAGAGGTTTTGCAAGCTAAGGAATGAATTGAACATACTTGACTTCTCAAATATGTGTTGATGCACCCCCATTATATGACATGCCTCTCCTTCGAGCAAAGCAAGGTAAAGTTGATTGACATGTCATTCATCCATTGCTAAGGACTTGGTTAGTGCATCTAGTCATTCCTCACATGTCTTAGGCTCATTCATGAAAATCAAATGGATTTGATGCTTGTATGGTACCACTATTGCTTGTATGCTTCAAATGATCTAGTGGTAGCATATAACATGTTTGTGGGCTTATGAACCTAGTGTTTGATCTAGAAAATAAGCTATAAGTGTTTAACTCAACATGGTCAAGATAACCCATGCAATGAGGTGTGAAGAAGGTTGCCCTTGGATCAAATCGAGTTAAATATCTTTTGCAAGTGATCTAGATTGAACCAAATTGGGAAAATGATCCTTACTTAACATGGTTTCACCCTAACCTATCTAAAATTTGAGCTCACCTTTTGTGCTAATTGTTGACAAAGGGTGAGAGAAATTCACAAAGATAGTAAGAGATAGGGGGATGAATGGTCCTAATATGGCTAAAGGGGGGGGGGGTCAATAGCCTATTTAAAATCTACAAATCAACTAGAGCAATTTGATTAGTATGACAAATAGCAAAATGCAAACTTGCTCTAGCTCTACAAGGGTTGCAAGCCACCTATCCAACAATTCTAGTTGCAATGATTACTAGGCACACAACTTGCAATGTTACTACTCACTAGGAGCTCTCAATCTTGCTACTCTAAAGAGCTCCACTAGATGAACTTAAAATAGCAAAACAAGCTCTCAATTCTAATTACAC
This sequence comes from Miscanthus floridulus, assembly GCF_019320115.1. NCBI lineage: Eukaryota > Viridiplantae > Streptophyta > Magnoliopsida > Poales > Poaceae > Miscanthus > Miscanthus floridulus. The sequence goes on from NC_089592.1 coordinate 11,989,193, forward strand.
TAAAGAGCTTGCCACAACTAGGTTGCAAGAATATAAATGAGTGAGTAGGGTAAGTATACCGCCGTGTAGGGGAGTGAACCAATCACAAGACGAATACTAAATCAATCATAGGGGGAATACCTAAGGGCAAGAGACAACCAATTTTTCTCTCGAGGTTGACGTGCTTGCCAGCACGCTAGTCCCCATTGTGTCGACCAACACTTGGTGGTTCGGCGGCTAAAAGGTGTTGCACAAACCTTGTCCACACAATTGGACACCGCAAGAACCTACCCTCAAGTGAGGTAACTCAATGACACAAGCAATCCACTAGAGTTACCTTTCGGCTCTCCGCCGGGGAAGGCACAAGACCCCTCATAATCACCACGATCGGAGCCGGAGACAATCACCAACCTCCGCTCAATGATCCTCGCTACTCCATGCCGTTTAGGTGGCAGCAACCACCAAGAGTAACAAGTAAATCCCATAGCGAAACACGAATGCCAAGTGCCACTAGATACAATCACTCAAGCAATGCACTTGGATTCTCTCCCAATCTCACAATGATGATGAAACAATGATGGAGATGAGTGGGAGGGCATTGGCTAAGCTCACAAGGTTGCTACGTCAATACAAATGGCCAAGAGAGTGAGCTTGAGCTGGCCATGGGGCTTAAATAGAAGCCCCATGAAATAGAGCCGTTGGGCTACTCACTGCACTGAACACGGGCTGACCGGACGCTCTAGTTAGATTGACCGGACGCTGGACCCTAGCGTCCGGTCGCGCGATACACGCCACGTGTCCCCTCTCTTTAAATACTGAGCACCCGATCCCAACGGTTAAGTGATGACCAGACGCGCTGATGCGAGGTGACTGAACACTGGACCTCAGCGTCTAGTCATTTCTAGTAAGGTTCCATTCGCGCAAAATCACGACCGGACGCGTCCGGTCATGCTCAACCGGACTCACCCAGCATCTGATCACTCAATGTCTCCACTTTGCACCACACGTCAGCATACGTCAGCATTGACCGGACGCAACCTGCCAGCATCTGGTCACTCTTCACGCCAGCGTCTGGTCACAAGACCGAGACGCATGCTCACTGCTGCTACTGACCGAACTCTGAACCCAGCGTTCGGTCACTACACCACCAGCGTCCGGTCACTCTGTGAACCCTAGTCTTTTCTATCTAGGGCATCGGTGGCACCGTCGGACTATCCACACTTTATGGGCGGACACTCCATCGGTGAGGTTTCTAACCCTTGCTCAAATGTGCCAACCACCAAGTGTATCACCTTGTGCATATGTGTTAGCATATTTTCATAAAGCATTTTCAAGGGTGTTAGCACTCCACTAGATCCTAAATGCATATGCAATGAGTTAGAGCATCTAGTGGCACTTTGATAACCGCATTTCAATACGAGTTTCACCCCTCTTAATAGTATGGCTATCTAACCTAAATGTGATCACACTCGCTAAGTGTCTTGATCACCGAAACAAAATGGCTCCTACTATTTATACCTTTGCCTTGAGCCTTTTGTTTTTCTCTTTCTTCTTTTCCAAGTTCAAGCATTTGATCATCACCATGCCATCACCATCGTCATGATCTTCGCCATTGCTTCATCACTTGGAGTAGTGCTACTTATCTCATAATCACTTTGATAAACTAGGTTAGCACTTAGGTTAACCAAAACCAAACTAGAGCTTTCAATCTCCCCCTTTTTGGTAATTGATGACAACCCTTTCACAAAGATATGAGTTGAAATTTAATTGAATCCATGTTGCTTGCTCAAGCATATTTACCATGTGTAAATGATATGGACAAGTTTCATGAATCCCAAATGATAGCAATTGCTCCCCCTACATATGTGCTAAGAGTTTGGATTGTAGCTTGCACATATGCTTAGATAGGAAATATAGGAGACAATGTCTACCAAATGATGCTAAGGTATAAGAGATGGGCCTTTGAAGCGTGATACCAATCAGAGTGCACCAATATACCTTCCTTAGCACCATTAGTAACTAGACATACACAAAAACTAGAATACCCCATGAGATCAACATTACAAGCAAGGGTCTGTTTCCATAGAATGAACATAAGTCTAGTTACTTTAGCCTATGCATGCTAGTTTTTCATTTCATCATTCAAGCCTATAACTAGCATCACCACACAAGCATGAATATTGAAATTTAGAACTTGCATCATGTAAGCAAATATATGAAATGCACATTCAAATGCAACATACAAGTTTATGAGCTTGCTCCCCCTATTTGTGTGCATTTTTTTATGATCCCTTTACAATGTCATTTCATTTGTTTTCTCCTCCTATCTTACTATCTTTGTGAATTTCTCTCCCCCTTTGTCAACAATTAGCACAAAAGGTGAGCTCAAATTATAGATAGGTTGGGGTGAAACCATGTGAAATGAGGATCATTTTCCCAATTTGGTTCAATCTAGATCACTTGCAAAAGATATTTAACTCAGTTTGATCCAAGGACAAGCTTCTTCACACCTCCAAATAAGGGTTATCTTGTACCATGTTGAGTTAAACACTTATAGCTTATTTTCTAGATCAAACACTAGGTTTACAAGCCCACAAACATGTCATATGCTACCACTAGATCATTTCAAGCATACAAGCAATAGTGGTACCATACAAGCATCAAATTCATTTGTTTTCATGAATGAGCCTATTCAAATGTGAAATATGTCTAGATGTGCTAAACATGTCCTTAGCAAGGATGTATGCCATGTCAATCAACTTTTACCTTGAATTGCTCAAAGGAGAGGCATGTCATATAAAATGGGGGTGCATCAACACATATTAGAGAAGTAAAGTATGTTCAATTTATTCCTTAGCTTGCAAAACCTCTTCTCATCAATTGGCTTGGTGAAGATATCGGCAAGTTGATCTTCGGTGCCCACACTCTCAATGCAAATGTCCCCTTTTTGTTGGTGATCTCTTATGAAATGATGGCGGACATCAATATGCTTTGTTCTTGAATATTGAACCTGGTTGTTGGTGAGCTTTATGGCACTCTCATTATCATATAGCAATGGCACTTGCTTGAATTTAATTCCAAAGTCACTCAAAGTAGTCTTCATCCAAAGTAATTGAGCACAACAACTACCGGCCGAAATGTACTCCGCTTCGGCGGTTGAAAGTGCTACACTATTTTGCTTCTTTGATGACCAAGACACAAGTGATCTTCTCAATAGTTGACATGTGCCCAATGTGCTCTTTCTCTCAACTTTGCATCCCGCATAATCGGAGTCCGAATATCCAATCAACTCAAATCTTGCTCCTTTGGGATACCACAATCCAACATTTTATGTATGCTTCAAGTACCTCAATACTCTCTTTGTTGCTTTCAAATGACTCTCTTGGTGAGGCTTAAAATCTAGCACACATGCATACACTAAACATCACATCCGGTCTTGATGCGGTCACATAGAGTAGGCTTCCAATCATAGACCGATACATCTTTTGATCCACCATGTTGCCACTAGCATCACTATCCAAGCTTCCACTTGTCCCCATTGGTGTACTAATAGCTTTAGCATCATCCATTCCAAACTTCTTGAGCATGTCCTTGATATACTTCCCTTGACTCACAAATGTGCCATTCTTCATTTTCTTGATTTGAAGACCAAGGAAGTAACTAAGCTCTCCAATCATAGACATCTCAAACTCACTTGCCATCATCTTGCCAAACTCCTCACAAAAAATTTGATTTGTTGACCCAAATATGATATCATCAACATAGATTTGCATTACAAACAAGTCATTTCCAAGCTTCTTAGTGAAGAGAATGGTGTCAACCTTTCCCATCTTAAATCCCTTAGAGAGTAGGAAATCTCTCAATCTCTCATACCATGCTCTAGGTGCTTATTTTAATCCATACAAAGCCTTTCTTAACTTGTAAACATGGTTGGGTTTCTTTTCATCTTCGAAACCGGGAGGTTGCTCAATATACACAAGCTCATTGATATACCCATTGAGAAATGCACTCTTCACATCCATTTGGTACAACTTGATGTTGTGGGCACAAACATAGGCTAACAAGATCCTAATTGCTTTCAATCTTGCAACCGGGGCATATGTTTCTTCAAAGTCAAGACCTTCAACTTGAGTGTAACCTTGAGCCACTAATCATGCTTTGTTCCTTATTACTATCCCATCTTGATCTTGCTTGTTCCAAAAGACCCACTTGGTTCCAATCACATTATGATTCTTAGGTCTCTCAACTAACTTCCATACTTGGTTTCTTGTAAAGTTGTTTAGCTCTTCATGCATAGCATTGACCCAATCAACATCCTTCAAAGCTTCATCTATCTTCTTAGGTTCAATGGATGACACAAATGAGAAATGCTCACAAAATGAAGCCAATCTTGATCTAGTTTGCACACCTCTTGAAATATCACCAATGATAGTGTCCAAGGGACGATCTCTTGCAACATTGGTTGGTTGAAGCACTTGCACTTGATTGCTTGTATTTGATAGATCACTTGGTTGAGATGATGAACTAGCCACTTGTTGTTGATCTTGCACTTTGTCACCACTAGTTCTTGCTTGAACTTGATCATGAGAACCACTAGCTTGCACATTTGAGTTAGAGAGTACTTGATTCTTGTCATCTTTAACATCAATTATCTCTCTAGGCCTTATATCACCAATGTCCATGTTCTTCATTGCATTGACCAACTGAGTGCCTCTTACATCATCTAGATTCTCATCTTCCTCTTGGGAACCATTTGTTTCATCAAACTCCACATCATGAACCTCCTCAAGAGTACCACTAGCCGAATTCCAAACTCTATAAGCCTTGCTAGTAGTGGAGCAACCAAGCAAGAAACCTTCATTACATTTCTTTTCAAACTTGCTCAATCTAGTGCCTTTCTTCAATATGTAGCATTTACAACCAAAAACCCAAAAGTATGCTATGTTGGGCTTTCTTCCATTCAAAAGCTCATAAGGTGTCTTCTCCATCATGGGGTGACAATAGAGTCGGTTGCTATAATAGCAAGCCATGTTGATTGCTTCGGCCCAAAATGAATGACTCACATTGTACTCACTCAACATTGATCTTGCCATGTCAATCAAAGTTCTATTCTTCCTTTCAACTAAGCCATTTGATTGAGGAGTGTACTTGGCCAAGAATTGATGTCTAATTCCAAATTCATCACACAACTCATCAATTCTAGTGTTCTTAAATTCACTACCATTGTCACTTCTAACTTTCTTGATGGTTGTTTCAAACTCATTGTGAATGCCCTTGACAAATGATTTGAAAGTTGTAAACACATCACTCTTGTCAATAAGAAAGAACACCCATGTGTATCTAGTGAAATCACCCACAATTACAAATCCATATTTGTTTCCACCAATGCTAGTGTATGTGGTTGGTCCAAACAAGTCCATGTGCATCAACTCAAATGCCTTAGATGTGCTCATCATGCTCTTCTTAGGATGTGTGTTACCAACTTGCTTTCCGGCTTGACATGCACTACATAGCTTATCCTTCTCAAATGTGACATCTTTCAAGCCTCTAACTAAGTCATGCTTGATCAACTTGTTTAATTGTTTCATTCCAACATGACCAAGCCTTCTATGCCATAACCAACCCATGCTAGACTTAGTGATCAAACATATTGACAATTGAGCTTCTCTAGCATTGAAATCAACTAAGTATAGATTCTCATATCTAAATCCTTTAAATATCAAGTTAGAGCCATCTACACTTATGATCTCTACATCATCGACACCAAATATGCACTTAAAACCAAGATCACATAATTGAGCTACCGACAATAGGTTGAAGTTCAAGCTCTCTACTTGTACCACATTGGAGATGCTCAAATCATTGGATATTGCAATCTTACCAAGCCCTTTGACCTTGCCTTTGCCATTGTCACCAAATGTGATATTACCAATCCCATTGCTCTTGTTTTCATTGATTGAATTGAACATTCTTGGATCACCGGTCATGTGTTGTGTGCACCCACTATCAAGCACCCAATGTCTTCCTCCGGCTTTATAATTGACCTACAAAAGAAGATCAATTTTTTTTAGGTACCCAAACTTGCTTTTGTCCTTGAAGGTTAGTTACCACAGTCTTTGGTACCTAAATGGCCTTCTTCTTTGGGCCCACAATTGGTGTACCAATGAACTTAGCCTTCACACCATTGGCACCCTTAACAAGCATGTAACAAGAATCAAATTTAATTGAGGATACAATAGGTAGCTTGTTCTTGTTAATCTTGCAATATTGCTCTACATGCCCAACTTGCTTGCATCTATTATAAAACCGACCATTGCCCTTCACAAAGTTAACTTTGGGAGTGATAAAGGCCGCCTTGCCTTTCTTGGGGGTATAGCCTAATCCCTCTTTGTTGAGAGAAAACCTTTGGCTATCCAAGCACTTTAGCAAGCAGGCATCTCCACCATAGGCATTGCCTAAGGCACGAGTGAGCTCATTCACCTCCTTCTTGAGGGTATCATTTTCCACCATTAATGAGGCATCACAAGTGAGACCATCACTCAAAGGTGAAGTAGAAGTAGTAGTGCTACAAGAAGTGTTAGTGGGAGTAACTACAATGGGCTTATAAAAAGTTTCATCAATAAGATCACATGTTAGTCCCACATCACAAGACACGATCACTTGCTCCTTCTTGGCCTCCTCCTTCTTGACTTGTTCGATGAGAGAGGAGTGAGCTTTTCAAGCTTAGAGTGAGCTTTGCCAAGCTTCTCATGGGCTTCCATTAGCCTCTCATGAGTGGCATTGAGCTCATCAAGAGATTGCTCAAGAAATTTGACTTTCTTGTTCAATTCTTTGCACTCCTTTCTCTTCATCTCAAAGCAAGTGTGCACTTGCTCACACATGTCCATGAGCTCCTCCTTGGAGTACTCTTCATCATCATCATCATCACTCCTACAAGCATCACTTTCACATTCATCATCATCACTCACATCATATTTTACCTTGGTAGGCTTTGCCATGAGGCATGTCGATGGAGTGTCGAAGACAGAGGGCTTGTTGTTGATGGTGATGCTTGCTAGTGCTTTCTTGATAGATTTCTTGTCATCATCACTAGAGTCATCACTATCCAAAGAGCCATCACTATCCCAAGTGACCACATAGCCTCCACCCTTCTTCTTCTTTTGGAAGGCCATTCTCTTCTCCTTCTTTTCTTTCTTATCCTTCTTGTGCTTCTTCTTCTCATCCTCATCATTGTCACTATTGTAGGGACAATTTGCTACAACGTGATCGGGACTCTTGCAATTGTAGCATCTTCTCACATATTCTTTGCTTTTGGTGTGATCTCTTCTCTTTCTTGCACCATAGCCCTTCTTCTTCATGAATTTTCCCATCTTGCGTACAAAGAGGGCCATAGCTTCATCATCAATATCACTAAGATCATCATCATCACTTGATTCTTTCTTGGACTTGCCCTTGTTCTTGGATGATGATGAGCTAGCCTTGAATGCTATACTCTTCTTCTTCTTTTCTTCTTCTTCCTTCTTGTCATCCTTGTCATCCCTCTCCCTTTCCACACGGTATGTCTCTTGGGTCATGACATCACCTAGTACTTGGTTAGGGGTAATCTCCTTCAATCCTCCTCTTATGATAAGCAATCTCAACATCTCAAATCTTGGAGGTAAGCACATCAAGAACCGATGAGAGACATCATCATCCTTGATCTTCTCTCCCAAGACCTTCAAGTCATTTACAATCACTTGCAACCGATGGAACATTTCTGGAATGCTCTCATCTTCCTTCATCTTAAAGCTTGTCAACTTATCATTGAGAATGTACAACTTAGCACTCTTCACCACCGGTGTGCCCTCATATGTTTCCTCCAATCTTCTCTACACCTCATTTGCTCTTTCACAATCCTTGATTTGCTCAAACACCTTGGAATCAATGGCATTGTATATGGTGTTGAGAGCCATTGTATTGCATTGCTTGTTGGTCTTGTCTTGGTTGGTGGGGTCATCGGGATCAATGATAGCATAGTCATTCTTGGTCACCTCCCATACTTGATCATTGATTGAACCAAGATACATCCTCATCTTTCTCTTCCAATAATCATAGCATGTGCCATCAATGAACGGTGGTTTGCCCCCCACATGGTTGAACACAACTTGAGCCATAATTTGACACCGAGGTTGTTAAGCCTTCCATCAAATGGTGACCACGGCTCTGATACCACGTGAAAGGTCCTAATATGGCTAGAGGGGGGTGAATAGCCTATTTAAAATCTACAAATCAACTAGAGCAATTTGATTAGTATGACAAATAGCAAAATGCAAACTTGCTCTAGCTCTACAAGGGTTGCAAGCCACCTATCCAATAATTCTAGTTGCAATGATTACTAGGCACACAACTTGCAATGTTACTACTCACTAGGAGCTCTCAATCTTGCTACTCTAAAGAGCTCCACTAGATGAACTTAAAATAACAAAACAAGCTCTCAATTCTAATTACACTAAAGAGCTTGCCACAACTAGGTTGCAAGAATATAAATGAGTGAGTAGGGTAAGTATACCGCCACGTAGGGGAGTGAACCAATCACAAAATGAATACTAAATCAATCACAAGGAGAATACCTAAGGGAAAGAGACAACCAATTTTTCTCCCGAGGTTCACGTGCTTGCCGGCACGCTAGTCCCCGTTGTGTCGACCAACACTTGGTGGTTCGGCGGCTAAGAGGTGTTGCACGAACCTTGTCCACACAATTGGACACCGCAAGAACCTACCCTCAAGTGAGGTAACTCAATGACACGAGAAATCCACTAGAGTTACCTTTCGGCTCTCCGCCGGGGAAGGCACAAGACCCCTCACAATCACCACGATCAGAGCCGAAGACAATCACCAACCTTCGCTCAACGATCCTCGCTGCTCCAAGCCATTTAGGTGGCAGCAACCACCAAGAGTAAAAGTGAATCCCATAGCAAAACACGAATGCCAAGTGCCACTAGATACAATCACTCAAGCAATGCACTTGGATTCTCTCCCAATCTCACAATAATGATGAAACAATGATGGAGATGAGTGGGAGGGCTTTGGCTAAGCTCACAAGGTTGCTATGTCAATACAAATGGCCAAGAGAGTGAGCTTGAGCCGGCCATGGGGCTTAAATAGAAGCCCCCATGAAATAGAGCCGTTGGGCTACTCACTGCACTGAACACGGGCCGACCGGACGCTCCGGTTAGATTGACTGGACGCTGGACCCCAGAGTCTGATCGCGCGATACATGCCACGTGTCCCGTCTCTTCAAATACTGAGCGCTCGATCCCAACGGTTAAGTGATGACCGGACGTGCTGCTGCGAGGTGACCGAACGCTGGACCTCAGTGTCCGGTCATTTCCAGTAAGGTTCCATTCGCGCAAAATCACGACCGAACGCATCCAATCATGCTCGATCGGACTCACCCAGTGTCCGGTCACTCATTGTCTCCACTTTGCACCACACGTCAGCGTACGTCAGCATTGACCGGACGCACCCTGCCAGCGTCCGATCACTCTTCGTGCCAGCGTCCGGTCACAAGACCGAGACGCGTGCTCACTGCTGCTACTGACCGGACTCTGAACCCAATGTCCGGTCACTACACCACTAGCGTCCGGTCACTCTATGAACCCCTATCTTTTCTATCTAGGGCACCGGTGGCACCGTCGGACTATCCGCACTCTCTGGGCGGACACTCCGTCGGTGAGGTTTCTAACCCTTGCTCAAATGTGCCAACCACCAAGTGTATCACCTTGTGCACATGTGTTAGCATATTTTCACAAAGTATTTTCAAGGGTGTTAGCACTCCACTAGATCCTAAATGCATATGCAATGAGTTAGAGCATCTAGTGGCACTTTGATAACTGCATTTCAATACGAGTTTCACCCCTCTTAATAGTACAGCTATCTAACCTAAATGTGATCACACTCGCTAAGTGTCTTGATCACCAAAACAAAATGGCTCCTACTATTTATACCTTTGCCTTGAGCCTTTTGTTTTTGTCTTTCTTCTTTTCCAAGTTCAAGCATTTGATCATCACCATGCCATCACCATCGTCATGATCTTCGCCATTGCTTCATCACTTGGAGTAGTGCTACCTATCTCATAATCACTTTGATAAACTAGGTTAGCACTTAGGGTTTCATCAATTAACCAAAACCAAACTAGAGCTTTCAGGGGAGCAAACAAATAAAATGACATGGTAAGGGGATCAATTAAAATTTGAAGCACACAAGTAGGGGGAGCAAGCTCATAAACTTGTATGTCGCAATTGTATGTGCATTAGATATGTTTGTTTGCATGGCACAAGTTTTTAAATTCAATATCCATGATTGTGTGGTGTATGCTTTATTGTAGAAAATGTTTGATGAAATAAAAACTAGCATGCATAGGATAGCTAGATATTCCTTGATCTTTTACAAGTGGTACTAGAGCCTAGCTTCTAATATTGATCTCACGAGGTATCTAGTTCTTTGTGTTTTCAAGTGATATCTAGCAAACCATGGTGATAAGGATGGCGTTCAAATGGCAACTCCGATTGGTATAATGCTTCAAAGGTCCATTATTTATACCTTAGCATCATTTCGTAGCTATTACTCTCCTAAACTTCCAATCCATGCATATGTGCAAGCTTTCAAATCCAAACTCTTAGCACATATGTAGGGGGACCTAATACTACCAATTAGGGTTTATGAAACTTGTCCATAACCTTTACACATGGTAATATGCTTGGGCAAGCAACATGAATCCAAAAAGATTTCATCGAATATCTTTGTAAATAGGCTGTCATCAATTACCAAAAAGGGGGAGATTGAAAGCCCTAGTTTGATTTTGGATAATTGATAAAACCTAGGACTAACCTTTGATCTAAGTGTGTGATTTAGATGAGGTAGTCCAATCCAAGTGGTGAACCTAGGAGCCATTTTTTGTTTGCACTCAAGACATCATAGAGGGTGTGAGTGATTTAGGATCGATAGCCGTACTATAATGAGGGGAAATCTTTGGCTAAGCGGTTGTTGAGTGCCAATATGTGACATGATTCTTGCATATGCATTTAGGAACCTAGTGTGCTAACTTTGACCCTTGTAAAATGCTTTTAAAAACACTAACACACATGCACACAAGCTCTACAATTTGTGGTTAGCAAGTTGGAAGCAAGGACGAAGTGGTTGTGGTCATAGAAAAAGAAAAGTAGGCAAAGGTTCACGATCAGACTCTAGCTCTAGGGTGACGGAACTCACCCTAGGCGCGTCCGATCATTTTTAAGGCAACTCGGTAGACTTGGTCGAGGGCGCAAAGTTGCAACCGGACGTGGGGATCTGATGCAGGCGGTGCGTCCAGCCAAGCAGTTCCAGAGGGGGTGCTGCTCGATGGCGCGATCGGACGCTAGAAGTGCCGCGCGACCTGGCGCCATGTGAACACTGTTCACGCATCAGGTCAAGGTGTCGGTGCGCATGCAGAGAGAAGAGGAGACGACCGAACACCAGGCGCGTCAGGCCAACATTGACCAGACACGTTTGGTCAGAGAAAAACCTCTCTGCGTAGTTTCTGTAAATGACCGGACTCGGCTCGGTGGCGCGTCAGGTCGCTTGAGCTATGCATCTAGTCCTAACTTAAGTGTACGCACGCTCGGGAATCAACCATTGGAGATGAGCGGCTGTGGTTCAAAGGAGGGACGCGTGGTGTCCATTGGTTGACCGGACTGGGGCACTGGACGCAGGGGCAGCGTCCGGTCAGTGTGTCTGATCACGTCTGCGTAGAGCCAATGGCTCTATTTCGTGAGGCCACCTATTTAAGTGTTTTGGCCAGCCCTAGGCTCACTCTCTTGGTACTTTGACATACTTGACATCCTTGTGAGCCCAGACAAACACCTCCTACTCATCTCCATCATTGTTTCATCATCATAGTGAGATTAGGAGTGATTCCACGTGCATTAGCTTGAGTGATTCCATCTAGTGGCACTTGGAGATCGTTGTGGCTACGGATTTCTTATTTCTCTTGGTGGTTACTGCCACGTAGACGGCTTGGAGCAGCGGAGGAGTTTCGACACGTGTTGGTGATTGTTCGTGGCTGGCTCTGGTGATTGTGAGGGGTCTCGCACCTTTCCCGGCGAAGAGCCGCAAGGTAGCTCTAGTAAATTGCTCGTGTCATTGAGTTACCTCACTTGTGGGTAGGTTCTTACGGTGTCCATTTGTTGGACGAGGTTTGTGTAACATCTCTTAGCCGCCGAACCACCAAGTGTTGGTCGACACAACGGGGACTAGCATGTCGGCAAGCACGTGAACCTCGAAAGAAAAATCTTGTGTCTCTTGTGTGATTGGATTTCTCCCGATGATGGGTTATCTTCATATTATGATTGGTTCATTCCCGACACAGCGGTATAATCACCCTACTCACTCCATTACTTTCTTGCAAACTAGTTGTAGCAAGCTCTTTAGTGTAGCTAGATTTGAGAGCTTACTTTGTAGCTTAGTTTCTCTAGTGGAGCTCTTTAGTATAGCCTTGTTGAGAGCTCTTAGTGAGTAGTGACTTAGCCTCTTGTGTGCCTAGAGTTCATAGTAACTAGAATTGTTGGTTAGGTGGCTTGCAACCCTTGTAGAGCTATAGCAAGTTTTCATTTCGTCGTTTAGTTTACTAACAAATTGCTCTAGTGTATTTGTAGAGTTTTAAATAGGCAATTCACCCCCTCTAGCCATATTAGGACCTTTCACATGCTCTATTTTATGGTGCCTAAGTTGATATCGTCTGAATCTTGATGGACTTACTTTGGTGCTTATTTCCAAGTAGAAGCTCTTGTTGTCTGATATAATTAGTCGATGCTGACCATATGGACTACGTAGAAGCGTCGATGGAGCAACGTTAGGTCCACAGTGGGCATTGACCCCCTACCCTAGATAAATTTTCAAAGTAGCTGTGTTAGCTTGCGTGGCTACGTGCACTTAGCCCTACATATGCATGCATGCGCCCTTCGTTTAATATTTTGATATAAGCTTTATAAACTATTGAATTTAATTAAGTTTTCATACAATGAATCATGGAGCTTAGCGATGCAGAAAAATCTAGATAGTAGCACACAGGTCGTGATGTTTGTACAAGTAGCACATCAGTCATGAACTTACAAAACATCGACTAATTATAATAGATAGTGAGAGCTTGTAATAGCAAATAAGCACCAAAATGAGCCCATCAAAGTTCAAGTAATTTGAAGCTAAGCACCATATTAATTGCATTATTTTTTCATTTAAAACTATTTGGTTATATTTTGAAAAATACATATTTTTATATTTTATGGATATTTAAAAAAAAGAAATACTAGGCTAATTTACCTCCCTGAACTTTTACTTAGTCCCACTTACCTCCCTCTGACTTAGCACCACGTCCCTCAAACCGTCTAGCGTGAAAAAACAAATAATTTTAACGGTTATGGGAGTTCAAAAAACTAACCTCGTAGATTAAAGGGGTAATAGGACTTTTTTTTCCTTTAACGGGTAAGCTACCTAGCTTTTGTTTCTCTTTTGATGAGGGCAGGAGCATGTGCCTCGAATCCGGGCCCGGCCGGCACAGTGATGACGTGTTTGATTGCCTAGACGGCTATCGAGGACAGGCCCGGATGGTGCACCTTCAGTCGTTTGTTTGCCTGGACTTGCGTAGGACTTTGTGCAGCGCGAGATCCAAAGCAGTTTGGTCCAGGCCGGGAGGAAACGAAAGTGAAGTTCGTTTCTCCCGGGCTCGGCTCGCTCCATCGCTCTCATTCGACCATCACCTCCCACCGCTCTCACGCAGCCGCCCGTGTGCATGCTGGATGCCGTCGTACGAGCCCGATGCCGAGGGCGCCATCGGCGGCGCTTCCCCACCCTCGACACGCCGCACTCATAGCCTTTGCCGCCATCGCCGACACCTCCTCACCGCACTCGCCCCCCCGTCCCCGGCCTCCCAGCGCCTGCCGCCATCATAGTCCTCGTCGCACTGCTCCTCTCCCTCGGACAACTGCTCCACAGGTGTCGCGGCGAAGATGGACGGCAAGCCGGTGGAGCAGCCGTCTCCCACGCAGATAGTTCACCGGTGCCCGGGCGGATGGACGGTATGTGGATTTGGCGCCACAGTCGGCAAGGCCAGGGCTCTCCTGCACCTTAGCCGGAGAACTGCCACCACGCGGTGCGCGAGGGTGCCACGAGCACGCTCATGGACTTCGCTGCCGACAGCTCCGCGCGCACCGTCGAGGAGCTGTGCAGGATCCCCGACGTCGTCCTCGCGCTCTACCGCCACCGCAGGCACCAAGGTAGATCGAGATGCCTGCGGCAGTGCTTCCACGTGGTGCTTGGGGCGCTTTGGCGTCGACGACGGGGAGTAGGCTTGCGCTCGGCGGCGACTGCGTTTATTTGGGCAACGCCCGGCATATGTTCCATGAATTGCCGAGGACAGGAGGAGGGAAAGGTTTGGGGATAACATTACCACGTTCTAAGAGTGCAAGGTTGTCGTATCTTTCTGCACAGGTAAACAAACACGATCTAAATTGAGCTCGGCTCTCTGAAACACAACACCCAAACACATGAAGTTGCACCGTCCGAACCGGGCTCGAGCTAGCCTCGGCCAGGCTAGCTAGCCGGGGCTCAGTTTAGTTCCAAAATTTTTGGCAAAATAGGCACCGTAGCGTTTTCGTTGTTATTTGGCAATTAGTGTCCAATCATAGTCTAATTAGGCTTAAAAGATTCGTCTCGTGGATTTCGTCTAAACCGTGTAATTAGTTTTATTTTTTATTTATATTTAATACTTCATGCATGCGTCAAAGATTCGATGTGACGAGAAATCTTGAAAAATTTAGCGTTCTGGGATGGAACTAAACAGGCCCCGGGTCACGTAGGTACAGGCAAACAGGCCCTCAATGAAGCGTGCATGAACGCACGCAGTCTGAACGCAGAGTGCCTGAACGCGATCCCTTAGGGCATGTTTAATAAGGTGGTTGTGGCCGGCTCGGCCCACCGGTCAGGCCCAGGCCAGCCCAGGCCTGTCTCAAGTGCTGCAAGTACTCTTGTTTGGCACCCTGTACCAAATGGGCTAAGCTGAATTGAGATTGTGTTTGATTGACCGTGTGGACCGAACGAACGATCCATCCAGTGGCTGCTGATCCCCTCGGATAAGTTGTACGTGCAGCTAGCTGCAACCATCATCCTTGATTAATTGTCTACCTTTCTTATGTCGTTGATCCTATTGTCACGCAACGTCGTGTATATCCTTGTCAGCAATAATCCATGGGTCGATCGGTCGTCGACGGATCATCAGCGAGAAAACCCGGCATTAAACTCGCACCAAACGGCCCAACAAAAGATCGACCCTGCAACAACCATATATGCATATAGAGGAGCTAGTAGTGCAAGCACGTATATATGTGATCGAGTTTCTGGCTGCAGAGTGCAGGCATAGATCCCACTATTCCCGCTCCAGTCCACTTGGACCCTCTCCTAGTTCCTATGGCTATGGCGGCTGCGGTACTGCTCGCGGTGGCCGCCGCCGTGGTGATGGCGGAGGTGGCCGCGGCGGCGACGTACACGGTGGGCGCGCCGGACGGGCTGTGGGACATGCAGACGGACTACGCGGAGTGGGTCAAGACCAAGACCTTCCACCCCGGCGACAACATCAGTCAGTGACCAGACCTCTGTGTGTGCGCGCGTGTCTCGCGTGTCTCTGTTAATTTCGTTATTGTTTCCTGTCCTGGCAGCGTTCACGTACTCGCCGGAGCTGCACGACGTGGTGGAGGTCACCAAGGCGGGCTACGACGCCTGCTCCAGCGCCAACAACATCTCCGCCCTCCGCACCGGCAACGACGTCGTGCCGCTCACCGCCGCCGGCACCCGATACTTCCTCTGCGGCCTCACGGGACACTGCGGCAACGGCATGAAGATCCGCGTCGACGTCGTCGCCGCAGCCTCGTCCGCGCCGGGCCCCGCCGCAGGACCGGCGTCGTTGTCCGCCGCGGTGCCGACGTCGGCCAGCAGGGCTGCCGCTGGCGTCGCCATCGGAGTCGCCGCCGCGTCGCTGCTGCTGCAGCAGCACGCCGTCGTCAGCTAGCTTCACCACGCGCGCGTCCCTTGTACTGCGTGCGTGTGTTGCTACTTTTGGTGTATTAGCTAGTTTTGTTTCAGCTGCGTACGTATGTTCCATGTACACTTTGTTATTTTCGCGCATGCTAGTGTCTTTTATCTTCTCTCAACAAGCAGGACAGCAGCGCATCAATGCATTAGCCCGATTACCTGAAAATAACCCAACTCGTTAATTCAACGTGCGATAATTTTAGCACAATTATAGCACGTTCGCTAAGGCTTCACCTAATATAATTATAAATGGACAGATGGACTGGGCCTAATGGACAGCATGGGGCACGGTCTGATTAAGCACGACCTAAGCACAACACGGGCATGGGATTTGCACGGGATTTACACGGGCACCGGATTTACAGGTGCCGCGTTGGGTGCCCCCTCCACCGCCTCAGGTCGCTGCGCCGCCCGTTACGCTGAAAATACGTGTTGCAAACGTATATTTTAGAAATATATTATAAATGTTTCATACGGATGTTGCATATGTTGTAATGGTTTGTACATGTATGTCGCATACGGATGTTGCAATTGTGTTTCCAATGTTTCAGAGGTATGTTGCATATGTTCGTTCAATGGTGTTTCATACGGATGTTGCATATGTCGCAATCGTTTGTACACATATGTTGCAAGCGTTTATTCTCAATATTTCATCTGTTTTTTAGATATATGTTGCAAGTGTATTTATTTGGATGTTGCATATGTTTCACACATATGTTGCAAATATTTTATCTGGACGTTGCGCATGTGTTGCAATGGTTTTCAAATGTTTTTCACGTGTTTTTTAAGTGTTTCACATACATGTTTCAAATGTTTTTTCTGTCTTCTTTTGCATGTTGTAAATATTACATCTGGATGTTTCAAAAGTAGATTAGATGTTGTATATAAGATGTACGTGGTAAGCGGAAGAGGACACGAGAGATCCCCATGTGAGTGCGTGACACGGGCCCCCGCGTGGGCGTGCTAAACGCGGACGCGGGCAGGCGATGTCCGAGCGGCACGGGCCCTCGTGTGGACGCGTAAAACAGAGGCTTGGCAATGATTTGAGTCTGTCTATATCACACCCGAGTGATTTACATGCCCCTCACACGATTTTTACAGAACATCACATGTATACCACGTGAACATCATATAAAACTTCAGAGAACATCACATGTATATTATATGAACATCACATGTACTATTTTTGATACTTAGCATTTTTGGTTGCTTTACACGCCTCTCAAACACGATTTTTATGGAACATCACTTGTACACCATGTGAACATCATAAAAAAAACATCATAGAACATTATATCTATACTATATGTTAGGAATTTAGGCAATTTCATGTTAAAATTAATCCAAAAAAATAATAACAAATTTATGATGACAAATATGTGCATGTGTGTGATTTTACTACTACTCAGATTAGTAGCAAATATGTTGATGAACATCATACTGATCATGGCGGAAAAAGAGATTGAACTTAACCAATTTGAGAATAGAGATGTACCATGCGAAGGGACCCATGCTTAAGGCACCGATGGCTCCAGACCCACTCATGGTGAGTTGCTCGAAGTCGCGGACCATAGTTGGTGTAGGAAGATATATGCAGTGTCGTCCCTCGAACGTCCACCGGGAAGCAGACAAAGACGATTCGAGAAAGAAAGGGAACCACCAGGAAGAAGATGAAGACGTTTCGATGAAAAACAAGATGGCGAGCAATCACGAAGATGCTCCCCAAAAACCTGATCGCTCGCACACACCCGAGCAAGTGTCCCAATGCGAACGCCGGTTCCGGAGGCCTGCTTGCCCAAAGCTTCGTGCGCGCAGAGGTGCGCGCAGAGGATGGGATGGGGAGTACTCGAATGCAACTCAACAGGAGGAAGGTGTGGTATGGCACATAAGGCAACAGACATACGGGAGTGAAGGTCATGCCGGAGGGATCAGGAAGACAAAGAGTCAAAGTGATTACGAGTAATCACCACCATAGTGGATGGTAATTGACTCGTAAGTAATTCCTCCACATTAGCGCATGTACCCCTTTCTCTTCCTTAGCCAACCCATGTGGCAAAACCAACCCACACCCGCGCTCAACACGCACGCATCGCATCGCTCGCCATGCCACGTCACGGCTCGGCTTGGTGGCGGCGCGCGTGCGTGTGGCACGCCTTTGGTCTCTTTCAACTTCTCTATAAGTGCACATGTGTGTAGCCTATTTAAGTTGAGTCAAGAATCAGTCAAAATCCCATGTGGGACTAAAACTATATTATACCACAACATTTAATATGGGCCTAGAATTAATTGATTTATTAAATAAAATATGAGCCTAAACCCATATAATATTCAACAATCTCCACTAAATTCTAGGGCACATAAGAAATGCTCTCAATTCTATCTGTCGTTTGATATAGCAGTATTTCGATGTAGACTATTAAGTTGAACGTTCACCTAGAACAAAGGTTACGCTTACTCACAACTATACAATGGGACTATGCCTTGAATTGATAGTTTTGTGCGAAATAAGTTTCACCCAGGCCCTTTACTGATACTAGGTTGTAAAAAAGCATCCCCTCTGGTTGGAGCATATAAGTCATACTCCTGGCCCATTCATGAGTATCTAGAGATTACCTAAATCTCATAGACTGCGACTAACAGTCGAACTCACATAGGTGTGTTTCTCAAAAGATATTCTATAGGACAACATCTTTGCTTCAGCAAGCCACTTTGAAACACATTAAGGTATAAAGCCAACCTGCCTTATAGAAAAGAAAAGAAGTGCATCTGACATGGGTTTAGCTAAGAGTCTTTCCTCATAGCCTACCCCTGGCTTGTTTCACCATCCTACTTTACGGGATCTCCGATCACATAGAATAGGTTACCACCATGATAGACTTCATGTGGGTCTCAAACCCATTTCACTAGATGCACTATCTATCACATTATGTGACAGTGCTTTAGTGAATTGATCTGTCATATTTTTAGGTATGTGAACATAGTCCAATGCTATCACTCTAGAGTTTCTTAATTTTCTAACAGATTTTAATCTTCACTTAACATGCCTTGTGGACTTCATGTTATCCTTAGAACTGTTTACCTTAGTTATCATAGTTTGGTTGTCATAGTTCATAGAAATAGCCGATATAGGTTTCTCTACAACCGGTAAATCCATAAGGAGTTCATGAAGCCACTCGGCCTCAGCGCCAGCGGTGTCTAATGCTGTAAGTTCTACTTCCATAGTTGACTTTGTTAAAAGAGTCTGCTTGCAAGACTTCTAGGAAACAGCGCCACCTCCAAGCAAGAACGCATATCCGCTTGTGGCATAAAGCTCATCAGCATCAGATATCCAGTTAGCATCATAGAAACCCTCTAGTACCTTCAGGTACCCAGTATAGTGAATGCCATAGCTCATAGTACCTTTGAGATAGTGCAATACTCTCTCAAGAGAACGCCAATAATTATCTCCCAGATTTGACATAAATCGGCTTAGTTTGCTCATAGCAAATGAGATATCAGGCCTCGTAACGCTAGCCAGATACATAAGCGAACCAATAATTTGGGAATATCTCAATTAATCCCTTGCTATTCTTTGATTTTTCCTTAACAGCACACTAGGGTTGTTGACGGTCATTAACATCAATCATAAACCGTTAACATAACTTGTATAGATGCATAAAAATGATCATCAACATAGGTATAGGGGTTTAAACTAATAAATTCCACGAGTTTTAGTGAAACTATGTTTTTAGCAAGGTTTATCTAAAAAACCATAAAGGTGGACCTATGCGTCAAAGTAAATCACATTTTGCCACGATGGAACCTACTTGGGAAGACTCTAGAAGACACTATAAGACTCTCCACCAAAGATCGAGCCAAGACCTCAGACAGGGGAGCTGGCCGGCCCCACCTATAGGCTGGTTGGCCTATGGGACCCATGGGTCAGCGTCCCCTTTGAATGTCGGTTCCCCACCGCCTTAAAGATCGCATCTACGCCCTTTATTCAAGTTGGTTTGATCCGAGGGTCTAGAATTGATGCTACCCCTATATATATGGCCCTGTACCCCCCTTCTAGAGGCCATCATAAAACCCTAATTTACATCCTCCTCATTAGGATCGGAGCCAGCTCTCAAGAGAAGATTAGTCATCTATAGGATCTAGTCTTGTACGAAGAAAATAGTGAGTTAGAGAGTAAGGAAGGAGTTGGGAGGAGGTACCGGCCTGTCGGTGCTACCTCTATGGCTTGTACTTTGGTGGATATAAGCTTTTCCAAGTCTACATCTGAGATACTTCTGGTAATTGATTTCTGTTTAAAGTAAATTTTATGCTCTTTCGTTCATGGGTTCATAGTTCTTTTGAGTGCTTTAGTCCATATTAGATCTTTGGATTAGAGTAGTAATTGTTAGCATAAGCGTGGTGCTTAGGCTATCGGCTACTTGTGTTTGCTCCCTGCTTCTTGGTTGTGTGGTAGCAATAGGAGATGATAGCCCCGTCTATCCTTTGTAGTCCACACTGAATTGAGCAGGTTTTTAAATTAGTAGGACTGTAGTCGCATCGGTAGAGTTATCTATTAGCGGTGCTTTATTGTCTAAGCGGCATCCCAAAGTGAACACTAGAATCATAAGCCTTGCTTTGAATAGGGTCATAACCATAGGAATCCTCTCTACTCATACCTTAAACCTTGATTGCTATCCCTGGACAAACTAACTGTTAGACGACACACACATGTTTTCCCATGGATACGATACTCGATAATACTCTGGGTGAAAACTACTTCGATACTCGTGCACTTGTGGATTATGTCTCTATGTATCTCCAAAGGTGTCAACAAGTTTTCTAGCGCCGTTGCCGTGGAAACGGTTGCTTTGATTTCATCGAACCAGGTTTGTCCTTGTATCTTTTATTTATCTTTAAGCATGGATAACATCACGCCCATCAATCAATTTGCTGCTTCCACGGGCACACAACTAGAGCCACTTAATCTTCGAAACCTATCCTTACATCTGGCTATGAGTTACGTCCGTCTTTAATAAATTTGGTCTAGGAATAATCGTTCTTAGGAGAAGGTGATAAAAACACATATACTCACCTACGTGAGTTTGAGCAAACCTGTGCATGCTTGCATATCGTAGGCATGTCACACGAGACTTTAAAGTGGAAGGTATTTCCGTTCTCTTTGATAGAAAGAGCTAAACACTAGTATACCTGAACCGTAGGGAGTGTACAAGGAGATTGGGAAGCTATATGCTCTGGCTTTTGCTTATCTTTCTTTTCTAGGTTAGCCTTCGAATAGAGGTTCTATCTTTTAAATAGAAATAAAAAAATCTCTAGTCATGGGCATGTTTTAATGACCTAGTCAATTCTGACCCTGACCTTGCCATTCAAGACCCTATGCTTTTACAACACTTTTATATGGGTCTTAGTGGGGAGACCACGCAACTTCTTGATTCAACTTTTGGAGGTGCCTTCTTACACTACTCTGCTAGTGAAGGGAGAAACATCCTAGAAAACACCCCCTACACCAGCGTGCGTGACGATGGCCCAGAAGACGTAGTTGAGAAAACTTCTAAGGAAGAACCTTCAATAGTTGAGCCTGAGCCTTCAGCCACTCCACTTGAAGCCTCAACTATCCTCCAAGTTCCCGAACCACCGAAGGAGGAAGAAATTTTGCCTTTGGAAAATATATTTGAATTTGAGGATGAGCTCTTCTATGATTTTGGAAACACCTTGAATTATTATGCAATAAGGAAATCTTCGACACCATCAACACCTAACCAGCATCTCCTGACCCAACCGAAGAGAAGTTCCTTAAAAAGATTGTGAAGGAGTTGACAATGATCGTAAGCAATCAATGGTTGAGAGAATCCAAGTTTTCTCCTGAAATTATTCATTTAGATTCTCCCTCTACCTCCATTCATTGTCAGATTCATAAAACCTCCTTCGATGCTTTTTATAATCCAGTTGTAGGAGTAAATCTTATGTCCAAATCTTTTGCACGTACCCTTCCTAGAAATATGCAATTAACTCTAACAACCAAACTCTTAAAAGTCTCTCAGGGCAAATTCTTCCTAGTGAAGGAATTCTTCACCTCATCCCTATCAAAGTAGACGAAACCAAAGTGTATCTTAGTTTTTATGTGTTTAAATATCTGGGAGTTCAATCATTTGATAGGGCATCCAATAGAGAGACTTCTACTTGAAGGAAGAAAGGGGAGTATAAATGTAAGTCTCGGGAAAAGCCTAAACCTTTCTATTGCCATCACTCACTCATTACATGCTAAGATAGAGTTGAGTCTCGAGCAAGATCCAATGGAGGTGATTATGGCAGCATCTCTCCTAGAAGCTTTCGACAAACATCTCGAAGATGTCGCCTAGGATTTCATCCAAGATGAAGAAGAACCGCGAGATCCTTTCCCTCTAGATAAAACTCAAGAGCCGCCAAAACCCCACATTGTGCTCGAACCCCTTCCTTCAGGTTTGAAATACACTTTTCTAAACAACAATAGGGAGTCTCTTGTGATTATTAGTGATAAACTCTCTCAGGACGAGACCCTCCGGCTCCTTACTATTTTAGAAAAGCATAGCTCTACTTTCGGCTACTCACTCAAAGACCTCAAGGGGATTAGTCCTGCCCTTTGCACCCATCGCATTCCCATAGATCTAGCATATCCACCTTCTAGGGAGCCCCAATGTAGGCTTAACAATGCGATGAGAGAAGTTATTAAGAAAGAGGTTTTGAAACTTTTGCATGTAGGGATAATTTATCATGTGCCATATAGTGAGTGGGTAAGCCCGGTACAAGTTGTACTGAAGAAAAGGGGCATGACTGTGGTAAAAAATGAACAAGATGAATTAATCCCACAACAAGCAGTCACGGAATGGCAGATATGCATTGATTACTGAAAACTTAACAAGGCAACAAAGAAAGATCACTTTCTGTTACCCTTCATCGATGAGATGTTGGAACAGCTTGTAAAGCATTCTTTCTTTTCTTTCCTTGATGGATATTCTGGCTATCATCAAATCCTAATCCATCCTGATGACCAAAGCAAAACTACTTTTACTTGTTCCTATGGAACATATGCTTATCGCTAGATGTCTTTCGGACTAAGCAACGCTCCAATTTTGTTCCAAAGGTGCATGATGTCTATATTTTCTGATATGATAGAAGAAATCATGGAAGTTTTTATGGATGATTTTTCTTTTTATGGAAAAACTTTCAATGATTGTTTAGAAAACCTAGATAAAGTTTTGCAAATATGTGAGGAAAAGCACTTAGTCCTTAATTGGGAAAAATATCATTTCATGGTTAGAGAAGGCATAGTGCTTGGACACTTGGTGTTTGAACATGGGATAGAGGTAGACCGAGCTAAGATAGAAGTAATAGAATAACTACCCCCTCCTACAAATGTCAAAGGGGTATGAAGTTTTCTTGGTCATACGGGGTTCTATCATCGTTTTATAAAAGATTTTTCTCATATTGCTAGACCTCTTACAAGTTTGTTAGCCAAGGATGCTCCCTTTGAGTTTGATGATGAGTATTCAAATGCTTTTCAAATCCTTAAGAAAGCACTCATCTCTGCACCAATCATTCAACCCCCTGATTGGTCGTTGCCTTTTGAAATCATGTGTGATGCTAGTGATTATGCTGTGGGGGCAGTTTTGTGTCAAACAAAGGATAGAAAGCATCATGCAATTTCTTATGATGGTAAAACTCTGTTAGGACCTCAACTTAATTATGCAACAACTGAAAAAGAGCTCCTGTCTGTTGTTTTTGCTTTTGACAAGTTTAGATCTTACTTAGTAGGAGCAAAGGTTATTGTTTACACTGATCATGCTGCTCTTAAATATCTACTTACTAAGAAAGATGCTAAGCCTTGGCTTATAAGATGGATCCTTTTGCTTCAAGAATTTGATTTAGAAATTAAAGATAAGAAAGGAATAGAAAATTCTATAGCCGATCACTTGTCAAGAATGCAGTTCGAGAATCCACAGGAGTTGTCCATCAATGATTTTTTGTGGGACGTCATGCTCCTAAAAGCAGAGGATCCGACCCCTGGTATGCAAATATTGTTAATTTTATGGTTGCAGGTTATGTACCCCCAAGAGAGAATAAGCGAAAGCTCATCCATGAAAGTCGCCTCCACCTATGGGATGAACCGTATCTCTTTCGAGTTTGCTCCGATGGACTACTCAGGAGGTGTGTTCTGGATGAGGATGCAACCAAGATCATCGAGAGATGCCACTCATCACCATATGGAGGACATTATGGGGCATTCTGCACTAATGCTAAGATCTGGCAAAGTGGATTATTCTGGCCAACCATGTATGATGACACCAAAGACTTCATACGGAGGTGTACTACATGTCAGAAACACGAAAATATCAATGCAAGAGACGCCATGCCACTCACCAGCAACCTCCAGTTAGAACTCTTTCATGTCTAGGGCATCGACTACATGGGACCATTTCCAAAATCCTGGTAGTGCGAATACATCTTGGTGGCAGTCAACTATGTCTCAAAATGTGTTGAAGCTTTACCATGTCGAGTTGTAGATTCAAATAATGCCAAGAGAATGTTTTCAGAGACCATCTTTCCACGCTTCGGAGTTCCACGTATGGTAATTAGCGATGGACATTCTCACTCATTGATAGGAAGTTTCGATGCTTCTTATCCAATCATGGGGTCTGTCATAACATTGCGACACCATATCATCCTCAAACTAGTGGACAAGCAGAAATGTCAAACAAGCAAACCAAGAACATTCTATAGAAGACCATCAATGAGATGGGGATAGCATGGAAAGATAAGTTGTCCAGAGCATTATGGGCTTACAGAACAACCTACAAAACCCCTCTTGGAATGTCACCATACCTGCTCGTCTATGGGAAGACATGTCACCTACCTATCAAGCTAGAATCAAAGCTCATTGGGCCATAAAAAGGTGGAACATGGACTTTGAAGCAGCTGGGAAGAAAAGAAAATTGCAACTCTCTGAGCTAAAGGAATGGCAAGAAAAGGCATATCATAATGTAAAACTCTACAAAGAGAGGACAAAAAGATGGCATGACAAAAGATTGAAAAAAAGAAATTCAAACCAAGTGACAAGGTGTTGCTTTTCAACTCAAGAGTGAAGTTGTTTGGACATGGGAAACTACGAAGCAAATGGGAAGGACCTTACAAGGTAATTAGCACATCGTCTCATGGAGCCATCATACTTCAAAATGATGAAGGTATGCTTTTCAAGGTAAATGGTCAGCGTTTAAAAGTTTTCTATGACACACAATTGCCAGAACAAGAATTGGATATAATTAACTTTATAGAATTTAAATAACATTTTCAATTTTTGTTTGAACACATGTGTACTTTTGAGGAGTGAAAATATTGTAGCAACTCCTGATCCATTGCTGAGTTTAGCTTTGCTCAGGGACTAGCAAAGGATAAGCTTTGGGGAGCTTGTTGATGGTCATTACCATCAATCATACACCGTCAACATAACTTGTATAGATCCATAAAAATGATCACCAACATAGGTATAGGGGTTTAAACTAACAAATTCCATGAGTTTTGGTGAATCTATATTTTCAGCAGGGCTAGAAGACTCTCCACCGAAGATCGAGCCAAGATGCTGACAGGGGGACCGGTCGGCCCCACCTGCAGGCCGGTTGGCCTATGGGACCCATGGGTCAGTGTTCCCTTTGAATGTCGGTTCTCCACCGCCTTAAAGATCGTATCTACACCATTTATTCAAGTCGGTTTGATCCAAGGGTCTAGAATTGACGCTACCCCCTATATATACGGCTCTATACCCCCCTTCTAGAGGCCATCCTAAAACCCTAATTCATATCCTCCTCATGAGGATCTGGGCCAGTTCTCAAGAGAAGATTAGTTCTCCATAGGATCTAGTCTTGTACCTAGAAAATATTGAGTTAGAGACTGAGGGAGGAGTTGGGAGGAGGTACCGGCCTATCGGTGCTACCTTTACGGCTTGTACTTTGGCGTGTCTAGGCTTCTCCAAGTCTATATCTGAGATACTCCTGGTAACTAATTTCTATTTTAAGTAAATTTTGTGCTCTTTCGTTCACGGGTTCACAGTTCTTTTGAGTGATCTAGTCCTTGTTAGATCTCTGGATTAGAGTAGTAATCGTTATCATAAGCATGGTGCTTAGGCTATCGGTTACCTGTGTTTGCTCCATGCTTCTTGGTTGTGTGGTAGCAGCGGGAGATGACAACCCTATCTATCCTTTGTAGTCCACACCGAATTGAGCAGGTTCTTAAATTAGTAGGACCATAGTGCGTCGGTAGAGTTATCTGTTAGCGGTGCTTTACCATCTAAGCGACATCCCGAAGTGAACACTAGAATCATAAGCCTTGCTTTGCATAGGGTCATAACGATAGGAATCCTCTCTACTCATTCCTTAAACCTTGATTGCTATCTCTGGACAAACTAACTATTAGATGACACACACATGTTTTCCCGTGGATACGATACTCGATAATACTCTGGGTGAAAACTACTTCGATACCCGTGCCCTTGCGGATTTTGTCTCTGTGTGTCTCCACAGGTGTCAACAAGGGTCATAAGGCGTAGGAGCAAGTTGACAGTCACTAAACCCAAAGCGACTCAATACCTTTTCCACATAGTGGGATTGTGAAAGTGTAACCCCACCATTGTCTTCTCATAACAGCTTGGCATTAAGAATAACATCAGCTTCTCCCAAGTCTTTCATCTCAAAATTATTAGATAACAGGTCTTTAACCTCCTTAATCATATTAAGGCTGGTTCTAAAGATCAGTATGTCATCAACATATAAACACAAGATCACTCCTTCGCCCTCACCATACCGATAGTATACACATGTGTCAGCTTCATTTACAACAAAGCTAGCATATGTCAAAGTTTTGTCAAACTTCTCATGCCACTACTTAGGAGCTTGTTTCAGGCCATATAAGGACTTCAATATTTACACACCATGCCTTCTTGACCATTTGCTACAAATCTATCTGGTTGATCCATATAGATCTCCTCATCTAACTCTACGTTTAGGAAAGCCATCTTTACATCCATCTGATGAATGATAAGACCATGAGAGATAGCCAGAGAAAGTAACACTCGAATTATGGTTAATCGAGCAATAGGTGAATAAGTATCGAAGAAATCTTTCTAGGTATAACCCTTGGCCACAAGCCTTGCCTTGTACCTCTCAATTGTACCATCAGGCCTAAGCTTTTTCTTGAACACCCATTTGCATCCTATTGGTTTATGTCCATAAGGATGTTTAACAATTTCCCAAGTTTCATTAGACATAATTGAATCCATCTCACTCCGTACTGCTTCCTTCCACAAGTCAGCATTAGGAGAGGAATATGCCTCTTCAATGGTTCTTGGTATGTCATCTACAAGGTACACAATGTAGTCATCACCAAAAGACTTTGCAGTCCGTTGTCTCTTATTCTTTCGAGTGACTACAATGTCATCCTCCTCAGGATTGTGCACATGGGGTTCCTCAGAATGTTCTATCGCAATAAATTGTTCATGGGGAATTATAAATTGATGACTAGTTGTGCTAGGTACATTTTTATAGGAAAATCACTTTAAAAAATTATAGCATCTCTGGACTCCATGATAGTACCAACATGCATGTCAGGTACCCTAGAATTTATAATTAAGAATCTATATCCAACGCTATGAAGAGCATAACCAAGGAAAACACAATCAACAGTTTTAGGTCCAAGTTTGCGCTTTTTATTAATTGGCATATTCACTTTGACCAAACAATCCCAAGTGCGCAAATATGAGAGATTTAATCTTTTCTTTTTCCATTCCTCAAATGGTGTGATTTCTTTATTCTTTGTATGAACTCTATTCAGTACATCACATGCTATCAAAATAGTCTCACCCTACCTTAGATAGACCCGCTGTCTCCAACATGGCGTTAACCAACTCAGTTAGAGTATGGTTCTTTCTTTCAGCAATCCCATTGGACTGTGGTGAATATGGCGATGTCCTCTCATGAATAATTCCATGTTTTACACAGAAATCAGAAAATTCACTTGAAAAGTATTCTCCACCATGATCAGACCTTAACCGTTTAACTTTTCTCTCAAGTTAATTTTCTATTTCAGCTTTATAGATCTTAAAGTAATGCAACGCTTCATTTTGTGATTTTAACAGGTGCGAAAAGGAAAATCTAGTGCAATCGTCTATAAAAGTCATGAAGTATCTTTTTCCACCATTACTCAACTCTCCATTCATCTCACATAGATGGGAATGGACTAGTTCTAATGTCACTAAGTTCCTCATCTCCGCAGCCTTGTGAGGCTTATGAGGTTGCTTAGATTGCACACGCACATGGCACTTAGAACCTTTGATCAAATTAATTTTTGAGATTAAATTTAGATTTGCAAGCCACGATAGATAACCAAAATTAACGTGACAAAGATGTGAATGCCAAAATTAACATGACAAAGATGTGAA
Source organism: Miscanthus floridulus (assembly GCF_019320115.1). Classification (NCBI taxonomy): domain Eukaryota; kingdom Viridiplantae; phylum Streptophyta; class Magnoliopsida; order Poales; family Poaceae; genus Miscanthus; species Miscanthus floridulus. The sequence goes on from NC_089592.1 coordinate 12,017,727, forward strand.
TGCCAAATAATAGCATTGTTCACAATTTTATTACACATATCATTATGCAAGGATAAGTGGAACAAGCCTCCGCAAACATAACCTTTACCAACAAAAGTTTCATACTTTGACAGTACACTTTTATTGGACTCAAAGAAAATTTTATAACCATCTCAACAACATTGAGAGCCGCTAACTAGATTCTTTTTGATGGAGGGGACATGCTGCACGTTCTTTAGCAACACCGTCTTTTTTGAAGTGAACTTCAAAATGACCGTACCAACACCAAGAACACGCACATGGGACTCGTTCCCCATCAGCAAGACTCCTGTCCCATCAACATGAGAAGAAGAAAACAAAGAGATATCAACACACACATGAATATTAGCCCCACTGTCTATCCACCACTCAGGCGAATGACAAACCGAAAGAACAGTAGGTAAAGAATTACCATACCCAGATGTTCATCCTCTCTAACAACCATGTTTGCAGATTTCTTCTCTTGTTTAAATTTGCGGTCTGGGCATGAACTTGCCCAATGCTCATCACTCTCGCAAACAAAGCAATCACCATCTTTGCTGTTCTTTTCCTTCTTAAAAATGGTTGTTTGTTTAGGCTTTGAGTTGTTCTCTTGCTTGTTCTTCTTCTTATTATTACGAGATGCATTTGAATTTTTCTTCTACACCATATTGGCACTAGAAGACTCAACGCCTTTCCCACGCGTGTCTTTTGCTCTCGCTCTTTCCTCAATATCAAGAGACCCAATAAGCTCAGCCACGCTAAACTCTTGTCTCTTGTGTTTTAGGGAGGTAGCAAAATCCTTCCAAGAAGGTGACAACTTGGCAATAATACCACCTGCCACAATCTTGTCAGACAACACACATGAAGACTGTTCGAGTTCCCTAGCCTGTATCTCATGAGCTTTCTCGACCACAGAACGGTTGTCAACTATTTTGTTGTCAACAGAGCTGCTCTCGCTATTGGCGTCAGAAACACCAAACTTTGCATCAAGTGCATCCTATAAATCCTTGCTTGTTGTGCAAGTGATGTAGTTGTTCTCATACTTGCTATGAAGTGCACTAATCACGGCGCCTCCAAACAGGTTATCGGCTGCCAAGAACTTTTGCTCCTCCTTAGAAGTAAATTGTTCAGGCTTCGCCTATGCGACGTGATAGCAGTTCATAGCAGTTAACCACAACACCATTTTAGCACGCCATATCTTGTAATTTGTTCCATCAAAGTCATTTGGCTTCAAAGCAGCAGCAGAACCACTAACAAAAAATTGCTTAATATCAGGTTATTGGATTATTAGGAATTTAGGCAATTTCATATTAAAATTAATCTAGAAAAATAATAACAAATTTGTGATGACAAATATGTGCACATGTGTGATTTTACTACTACTCAAATTAGTAGCAAATATGTTGATGAATATCATACTGATCATGGCAAAAAAGAGATTGAACTTAACCAATTTGAGAATAGAGATGTACCCTGCGGAGGCCTCAAGGCACCGGTGGCTCCAGACCCACTCATGATGAGTTGCTCGAAGTCGCGGACCACAGTTGGTGCAGTAAGATGTATGCAGTGCCATCCCTCGAATGTCCATCGGGAAGCAGACGAAGCCGGTCCGAGGAAGAAAAAGATGGCGAGCAGTCACAGAGACGCTCCTCAAAAATCTGATCGCCCGCACACACCCGAACAGGTGTTCTAATGCGAGATTACAAGTAATCACCACCGTAGTGGATGGTAACTGACCCATAAGTAACTCCTCCACATTAGCGCCTATACCCCTTTCTCTTCCTTAGCCAACCCAAGTGGCAAAAACCGACCCACACCCATGCACGACACGACTCGCCTCGGCGGCGGCGCACGCGTGTGACACGCCTTTAGTCTCTTTCAACTTCTCTATAGGTGCACACGTGTGTAGCCTATTTAAGTTGAGTCAACAATCAATCAAAATCTCATACGGGGCTAAAACTATAGTGTACCACAACATTTAATATGGCCCTAGAATTAATTGATTTATTAAATAAAATATAGACCTAAACCCATATAATATTCAACACTATATGTAAATCTGTGAGATTTAATAGAACACCATTTATATACTATGTGAACATCAAATGTGTATTGTGCAAACATCAAAAAAAAATTTAAGTGACATCAGCGCAAAAATCACCCGAGTGACATGTATAGCTTTACTCTAATTTTTTCACATGTTTTGGATTGCACGATCCATCGTGCAGCCGGGCTTAACGGATCAACACGGCACAGTTAACCTCACCTACTGTGGATCTCATGTTGAGCCCAGACGGCATATCACAGCCCGGTTAAGCCATTTGTGCGGCTTGTGCCAAACTGCCAGCCCTATCGGGCGGGCTCGTGTCTAAGGAGCTTGTATATGCCGTTTCAGGCCGTGCAGTCTGTCTGGCCATCGCCGCGTGGGAAACGCGGAGGGCACCTTTTTTTTCAAACAAGTCTGTTTGGCCATCGATAGTGTCACTCCCAAGTACATATATGGATCCGTCGTCAATCATGCGTGCTGTTACACTTACATACCTGCTGCCAAACACTCTCCATCGTCGTCTGTTTACCGCAAGTGCCGATCTGTATCGCTAGCTAGTTAGCTCCAAGAGAGACCAACAAGAGCATAGCTAGTTATTATATACGCGGATACATGGTGACGATGAGGGCCTTGACTGTTGTGGCCATGGCGGTGGCGGTGGTGACCGCCGTGGTGGTGGAGGCGGCCGCGGCGGCGACGTACACAGTCGGCGCGCCGGACGGGCTGTGGGACCTGCAGACCGACTACGCGGAGTGGGTCAAGACCAAGACCTTCCACCCGGGCGACATGATCAGTGCGTGATCCATCGACCTCCGACCGATCCGTTATTTCTCTTTGAATCCAAATCCATCTCTCTCGCTCGTCGTCGTCGCCGTCGACTGATGCATGATCCGTGTGTTGTGTGGCAGCGTTCACGTACTCGCCGGAGCTGCACGACGTGGTGGAGGTGACCGAGGCCGGGTACGACGCCTGCTCCAGCGCCAACAACATCTCCGCCTTCCGCACCGGCAACGACGTCGTGGCCCTCGCCGCCGTCGGCACGCGCTACTTCCTCTGCGACCTCACGGGCCACTGCGTCAACGGCATGAAGATCCGCGTCGACGTCGTCGCAGAGGGCGCCACCGCGCCAGGCCCTGCGGCGTCGTCGGCTTCCACCACCACCGCGGCCTCGCCCACCGGCGCTGGGCTTGCCGGCTCCGGCCTCCTTGTAGTAGCCGTCGTGGCGGCGGCCTTCTGGTAGTCGGCCAGGTGTACGCGTACGCTCTTCGGTTCTGATTTCTGAATCGCTTAATGTTCTGATTTCTGTGCTATTTTGTAATTGTTTGCATGAATCCTACATATCACTAGCTTATTGCTTGTTTGGCACACCTCAGCTTTAGAAGTGAAGCTGTTTTTTTGCAAAATAAATTTATGAGCAGCTCCCAAGATGAATCTTAGTTGTTTTAAATAAAGTGTTTGGCAAAACAACTTTACACAGTAGACCAAAACAGCTTCACAACGAACAATTACCATAATATCCTCAGCCTTTTCTTTTTCTTACCTCTTCTTCTACGAATTGAAACGGTGGCCGCGACCAACTGACCAAACGCTCGCGAGCCATCACGGCAGGGCAAGCCCCAGCGCCCGGCGGTCACGCCCCCAAAGTAGCGCCACTTCAGGCAGTCCCCCCTCCCACCCCCACCTGACGGTGGCCTCTCCCGGTGCCAGGCGCGCCCCGGCAGCGCAACACCCTGGCTGCCGAGCCCGCCATGCCCTGGCGGCCGAGCCTGCATGAACCGCTGCCGCACGCCCCTTCCGGCCGCCGCCACCGCGCGCGGCCCTCCCAACCGAGCCCGCTAGGCAGCTAAGCTTGCAGCGCCCGATGCCTGCAGGCGCATTGCTCCAGCGGTTGAGCCCATCGCGCCCTGGTGGCCATGCTCCAGCGGCGGACAGCGCCCCGGCGCCCGTGCTCCGGCCGGCCAGGCCCCATCACTTCTCTTCTCGGCGAGTCGTCTCTCTCTGTGTTGGGGGCAAAAGCTGTCTTTGTGTACCGTGGGGACCACATATGGGAGATGAAGGTGTGATAAGCTACTTTTTTTTTTAGCTCTCTCCCATCCCATTCCCTTGTGAGAGGAGAAAAAAATAGATTCATCCGTAAAGCTATTTAAAAAAAAGGTGTTTGACAAAAAAAACACAGCTCATAAAGCTGTGCCAAACGCTCTTAGTTAGTCAGAGACTGTATTGTGTGTCCAAGCGTTTGACTTGTGGAGTTTGAAGCAGGTCCAGGGGCGAAACCACGTTAATCTTGCCTGGTGCCCATGCACTAGGGTAAAAAAAATTACTACTAACTACATAAATTTTTATCATATATTGCTATTAGATTAACGTATGTCTCCTGAGCAGTGCACCACCGTGAATTGGCTTCGCCCCTGAGCATGTCGTATCATCGTCTGATCTTATCTCGTAGCTAGACGGAGGACAGACTTGAAATAACCCGACAACGGCCATTGCCGTTGACGATACGCCGAGCAGCAGCAGCTCATCAGTCAGCTAGACAATCACCATGCATGCATGCATGTTCTTCACCGGCGTCGGCACACCCTCGCAAATTCGCAATCATGTGGCCATCATCACATCATGTGACATGGTTCCACACAGCAGTTTGTGTTTGGTAGCGCGCTCGACCCGTACCGAATTCCGGCGTTGTGCCGTGGAAAAAACAAAACACCAAACTCCAAACACATACCACTATGCATGCTATAGACGGTTTTGCATAGCTTCACTAACAGCTTTATGAGCTGTTGTGATTCTTTTTTTTGCCAAACACTTATTTTAAAAACAACTCATGGATGAAGCTGTTTTTCCTCCTTCAACAAATGGGTGACTTGGAATAAATCTGAAAAAAGTAGCTTATCCCAGCTTCATCTCTCACATATGGACCTAGGAAAGCAAAAGGCTGCATGTGCCCCAAAAAGTAGCTTCCGCCGTCGTGCCAGGGCGTGGCCGCCGCCGCCGTGCCGGGCATGAGCGCGAGCGTGGTCGCCTCACCGGGGCGCGGGCGCGGGCGCTGTGCTGGGCGCGAGCGCCACTTCCTCTCCAACTTCGATGGCATGCGTGGTGTGCAAATGGATAAGGAAGACAAAGAAAATAGAATAAAGCACAAAGAAAAGGGCTGTCTGGCCGCAACGGGCTCGCACCGCCGTCGGGGCGCAACCGCCATGGTCGCGACCTCCGGGGTGCGGCCGTCGGGACCGCAGCCGCCATGGCGCGGCCGTAGGGGCGCAACCGCCATGGCGCGTGGCTTCCAGGGCGCAGACGCCGGTACTTGAGGCCTTCGGGGTCATGGCCGCGGGGGTGCTCGGTTGTCAGGGGCCGTTGGGGCGAGTGTTGAGCACGCGTCGGGAAGAAAGGGTCCGTAGGAAGATTGAGGAGAAAAAGAAGAGAAGAAACAAGAAGAAGGGTAGTATAGTCATTTGATTCTTTTAGGTCTGTTATGTGAAGCTGTTTTATCAAACTAGGTGATCAAAACACATCAGCTTCATCGAAAAAGCCTGCTTTCGAAGCTAAACCCCCCCCCCCCCCCCCCACCAAAATGACTTCACTAGTAAACCTTAGCTGTAGCCAAACAAGGGCCTATATCTTATCTTGCAACCTTTTTCTCACTTGTTTCAGTTTTAACCTAAAGATGTGAGCTAGGTGCATTTATTTGCATGACAACGATCTCTTGTTCGAGATGGTTGTGGCTATGTATATCTATATATGCCGTGATCTCTTAGTGAAAGTAACTTCAGATCGAGTACCGTGCAGTTGTGATCTCCATGTATCTTATATGGACTATAATAACAGGCAGAGTGGCAGATTTTGAATTGACATTTCAGCTACCCTTTTTGACAATACGGTACCAAGCAGCACATCATCACGGTCGTCACAGCCATTACGATCTGCAATAACTGCTTGATTTGAAGCTGCGCCCTCCTCGATCGGTACCACCACTACTATTACGGCTATCTACTTGCTGTTTGTACACTATAATAGCACAGTATAGGAGCAGGACTAATAATACAGCTGGCTTACTGGCTGTAAAATTTCTTGCTGCCTTTTCTCAGTCCACTCATACAGTAGTTAACTCTAGTTAATACATGGTCCACTTGTCTTTCTCATAGACTTTCTTGGTTCTTGTGCCTAAGTCGGCTGTAAGTTTACAGCCCGCTTCTCCTCTCTCTTTTTCCCTCTCTCCTCCACCTCAGCATTTAATCGGCTTAGAGCCTGCTATTATACTTGCTCTTAAGGGTTAACACGAATTGTTTGGTTAGATGTGCACCCCGGGGTGACGACGGGGCCATCAGTTTCTGACTTTGTCGCTGAGCCTTGACTCCGGAAACATCAAACAACGCAACCCATTCACACTGTGAAGCGGTGACAGGCTCAAATCGTCCAACCAAACAGCTTCCTACTACTAAGGTCTAAACTTGTCCCAAGGTCTTTGAGCTTACCCTAAGAGTGTTGTCAAGATGCCAAACTCTTAAAATGCCACTTTCTGGTCCGCTTATCTGGGTATCATCAGGTCCCAAATTTGTTGCAGGGGGTCACTCAGGACCAAGAAGGGTTAGGATAGTCCTTAGTATTCATCTTTGAGAGAGATTACGCATTTGGTTGACAGAGCAAACGAGTCCTTGCAGTTTAAATACACGCATTTGTCAGTATAAAAGATAAGATATAACATCATAAATTTGCATCTAAAGCACCCCTATGCTGAGCACGTGGCACAGTAACGTTTTTTTTTCGGCACCATCTTTTTGGCTCATTAACAAGGGTTAGATATCCCTAAAAACAGAATAAAGTGTTGGATACAAGTTACTACACCCTTTGTCCTAAAATAAACGTACATAACGCTTTCCAAAAAAATCATCTTTTTAAAAGTTTAACTAATAAATATATAAAAATGTATTAATAATTGTGGGGTAAAATAAGTAACATTAAATTAAGTACGGAATATATGTGTATAATAAATTTATTTCAAGATATAAATATTTAACATTATTTTTTTATATTTTTAACTAAATTTAAAAATATTTGACTTCTTGAAACAAGACTTTATCTTAGGACCTGAAGGCAGACCCAGACCTGTCCCGGGGAAAAGCGGCGGACGGCCTTTGGGAGTCCTGCTCCCTCCTGCCTCCTGCAGCCGCCGGCCACATACCCTGCCGTCGTAACCGACCTTGAGGCGACGAAACGACGAAGGTCTTCCTCCTCTGTATGAACAAGTAGTGTTAACCTCTAGATCTATCTCCCGGCTGTCCCCGATTCATTAGTGATCCCTTCCGAACGGAAAGGATTCCAATTACTCTTTCTGGAAGGCTAGATACTACATTACCCGCTCTACAGAAGGGAGTATCCGGTCCTGGCCTCCTGGGTCGGCTATATCTATCTTCTGGAGGCTGCTCTTCACCGGCCGCTCTCCTAATCCGTGATTTGTTTGGTTTCCAGCAGCAGCAGCAGCGTACGGAGGAGGAGGACCTGGGGGCGGCCAGGCTCAGGAGAATGGAGGACCACCAATGCCTTAGCGACGCACTCGAGTCCTCCCCATTCCAAATGGAGGACCTTCCGGAGGTAAAAATTCTTTTTTCCCCCTCCCTCCTGCCCTGTCGTCTCCTCTCTGTTAGATTGGGTTGAAGAATGCACCCAGCCTTCCTTTCTTTTGGACATGAAGAAAAGATTAATCTTTAATGTTTTTATATGCTATATATATAAAGTATGCTACCCCATTATCTAAAATATAAGTATGCTACCCTTTCCTTCATGGACCTGCGCACCGATTAACCAAAGCGTTTTGAGATGCTTTTATTTTATCTGTGATTTGTGATTTATTGTTCTCTGTTCTGTGTGGCTGCTGAGATGCTGTTGCTTTCTGATAGGACAGCAGAATGTAGAAGGTGACCAGTTTCTGCTCACATAAAAACTCCATCTTGTTCAGCAATTTGTGTATTGTACATTTCCGCCTAAAGAATAGATAGAAGGAAAAAACAGCATTCAAAATTCATCTGCAACCTAGCCATTTGGACTGATCGGCCATTTGGAGTCCCCTTGCTGCAGTTTGTGCACAAAGTCCAGAAATCATCTTTTTTTTTTGAACGAAGAAAGTCCAGAAATCATCTTTCATTTTTGCAACTAGTTTGGATCCAGTCAATTATAAATTTGCAACCTGTAGCACTATCTAGGTCGTCTCAGTTCATTCGCTCCCAGACGCTGGATGTTTTCTTACAAAAGTAGCACATACTTTTTGAATGTTCTCTTGCCCCACTTAATTTTCTCAAAATCTTATAATTTGGTCCCAGACTTCTACTATGTTTGCTTTATCTTCCCTCCTGACTTCGTCCTGGCATCCATATTTTACACTCTTCAGTGCTTCTATTGAGACACCTGACCTATGCTTATATTGTTCTCTAGCTTGAAACAGGTGCATCATAATTTTTTAGCAAAGAATCATCTACCTCTCCCTCCTGTGTGCAGTTTCCTCAGTGTTGTTTGTGACATTAAATATACAATGAGCTTGGCTTGAAGACTCGCCAATTTATCAATGGAATTCTGTGGAAGGCCATTAATTAGCTGAGCACATTTCTTTTTGTACTTTGGTTCTTTTGCACTATCTTATCTGCTCAGTGGCCGATTTACATGTGCTATGCTTTTCCTTGCAAAAACATAAAAGCATTTGAAGTTCTGTAATCATTGTGTGTGCTCACTACTGAGTACTGTGTGATTATTGTACTTTTGATCAAAACTCAACCCTTGTTATTATCCTTTCTTGTGACAGGAAATTCAGCATTTGGTGTTGTCCCTACAGTCACCGAAAGACAAGCATTGTGTCAAGAAAGTGGAGAGAGGTCTGGACACGGTACCCTAATTTATGCTTTGATGGCACCGAAGATGGGTCCACTGATGACGATAGTGTCAAAATAAAAGGAGCAAAGTTCATTGAGACGGTAAATTCTGATATTCAGAAGCACACTGGTACTAGGCTCAATAAGTTCAGCATCAGGTGCTACCTTGAGAAGAACTGCTCAGATCATCTTGATAGGTGGGTATACTTTGCCACTGCATCAAAGGCGGCCAAGATTATAGATATGAACCTGGGGCCGCAAAGCAAAGATATAGGACCTACCAAAGAGGTTTATCATTTCCCTCTCGAGGCTTTAGATGGTCAAGATGGCCCTTTTGTCCAGTCCTTGTTTCTCACTAATGTTTCTATAAAGCCACACTCAGATATATGTGGCTTCAAGAAACTTGGGAAGCTTCATTTGCATGGTGCTCAAATAATTGGAGATCTTCCAGAATTGTTACTAAATTGCCCTATTCTTGAGGACTTAGAGCTCATCGCATGCTCTGGTGTCGCAGACCCACTCGATAAACTTAGACATTTGCTAATATGCAATATGAGTCTCAAGATGGTTGATTTTCATGTTACTGGTCTTACTCATTTTGGGTACCAAGGATGTGTGATTCCCATAGTGCTTCATGGTTGCTCAAATCTAGAGAAGGTAACCATCACATTTTTTCGGATGCCATTGGCTGAACAAGTCAGTAATAAAGGATTCGTCCATGCCATCACTGGAATTATTCCCAGTATTTCAGCAGTCAAGGAGCTACATGTATGTGCTTCTATAAAAAGGGTGTACCTAGTGCAGAGAGCTCCCGCTCTGTGCGGGATCTGAAAAAGGGTGTCAGTGGCAAGCCTTATCCTCGCTTGTGCAATGCGAGGAGACCGCGACTCGAACCCAGGACCTTACATATATGTGCTTCTATGCTGGAACATAATCCGGTCTGGCTCTGGTCCTTGCAGGTACCTGGTGTTCATCGTTGCTCCGCCTGTAGTTGTTCAAATTATTTCTTAGTGTTTAATTGCTTGTTTTGGTCATCATGTTTCAGGTTCGTGGGATGACAAGACCGACATGCATGCTTGTGAATTTGAGGAAGCTGACTTGTGAAATAACTATTTTCACTAATGGGCCAAATAGCCACGATGGAATTTTTCAGATGGCTCAGTTTTTGGATCTTGCACCCCGATTGGAGACGTTGGAACTGCATGTGAGTATTTTTTTTTCTGTTTTCTTTCTTGGGCAATGAACAACATTAGGCTCCTGTTGATTAAGCCAGACTAGCATGTGAGTTCTAAATCTTTGGGGAAACAGATGTGTTATTCTTTTGTGATTGGCGGCAGCTGCTTCTGGTGCGGCGAGGGCAAAGTCTTCCCTATATGCGCCGACTCGGTCACCTCAAAACGGTGTACATGAGCGGGTTCCGGTGCTACCGACCTCAGATCGAGCTGCTACATGGCATTCTCGAAAACGGTGATGTGCTTGAGCATGTAACCATTGAACCAATGGTGAAACTAGGTAAAAATCCTGATGACACAGTGAATATTGGCATACCAGAGGACAGGATTTGTGACTGGGCACGCCTCGCTTACGAACGCTTTGGTAAAGAGATTGTTGTCGTCAAAGCCCCTCGACGGCGGATTTCTCAATGGGTTGGTGGCTGGGGAGTATTAAGGTGAAGTGAGTAATATAAGCAAAAGTGTGCTGTGTACTTCTGTTTCCATGAGAGACTGAGTGTAAATTATGTTGAGTTAATTAAGATTATGGGCACGATAATAAAAGCCCTGGAGTGAGTTGTTTAATTTTGTTTTATCGGTTGGATCTAGTAAGAGTTGTATTTGGCTAATTTCATCCAGCGGTCTAGATTAATGGTTGGATGCAGTGTGCTTAAGGAAATTACTGATTTCCACATGTCTTTGATGTACATGTGGTTAGCTAAACCCTCGTCACTACTAGGGGTGGGGGCTCGTTCGGCAGCAGCCACACCAGCTTTGGATCCTGGCCAAAGTACTTCAGTTTTTAAAACAGATGGCTCCTCGGGAGGAGGCTCCATTCCGGACTAAATGAATGGCGCCTAGTAAACTGCATACTGTAGCTTACGAACCGTTCCTATGGTTACGTATTTTTTTTTTGGAGGTTAGACAACTGTGTCTAAAAATCATATTTTTAAGGGCGATTCACATAAGCGCAGCACCCCGAAAAATAGAAGATTTTTTTTGATAATGCTGGCACACGGACGTCCGCCCAGGCGTGTTCCGTCCGGATGATTCATTCACGGGCCTGCCCAACAGGTCTCCTCCGCTCCACTTTCAGTACGACGTGGTTTCTCAAAAAAATAAAAAACACAATGACATTTCCTTTCCCCATTGTCGCAGGCATGTGACCGCCACGGGCGCATTCACCGCTCCGCTTGCCCGCCGCTGACCTTCCCAATGCGGCGGCCTTCTCCAGCCTAGCCTTCTCGTCCGAACGTCGTGCGCCCACACCACCTCGCTACTGTCGCGAGCCCATCCCGCGCTGCTCGCTCTCGCCTGTCGCTCGCGCGCCCGCCCAGCGGAGCCAAGCCCGGTGCTGCTAGCGATAGTGGTGGTCGTGGTGCTCGCACGGTGCCAACTCCAACCCCAATGGTCGGAATCGCCCTGCCCGGGCTCCCCCATGTTGCAAGCGCTTGTTTCAAGTGTTTCAGATATTTTGTAGATATGTTTCAAGTGTTTCATGCGGATGTTGCAAAAGTAGATCGGAATGTTGCATATGTTACAATGATTGTATACGTCTGTTGCAAGTGTCTGTTCCTAATGTTTCATCTGTTTTTTTAGACGTATGTTGCAACTGTGTTTATCTAGATGTTGCATATGTTTCACAAATATGTTGCCAGTGTGTTTATCTGGATACTGCATATGTTTCACACATATGTTGCAAGTGTTTTATCTGGATGTTGTATATGTTTGCAATTGTTTTTCAAGTGTTTTCATGTGTTTTAGGCGCATGTTTCGAATGTTTCATCTGTTTCGTATATATGTTGCAATTTTTTTTCATTTGGATGTTTCAAAAGTAGATCGGAGTGTTGTGCATGTTGCAATTTGAGCCACTTGACACAGCTGCCTGCTGCAGCTGCTAGGGCGCCATGCATGGAGGGTAGTGGCGCAGCAGGCGTGGAGGGGTACGGGAAGCAAGGAAGCGTGGGGAGTGGCGCGGGTGGGCCTTGCTTGTGCGTGCAACAGGCGCTGGCACAGGAAGCAAGGAAGCGTGGGGGAGTGGTGCGGGCCGGCCCCGCCTGTGCGTGCAGTAGGCGCGGGCGTTCAGACACAGGGGATTCGTCCGGGCACTAGTGCTGCCATTTTTTTTCCAAGGAGCTGATTGTACAAGTGTAAGTGAATACCATTCGTTATAAGTTGTAACCTTAGATGAGCAGTTGAAAGGTCCTAATATGGCTAGAGGGGTGTGAATAGCCTATTTAAAGTCTACAAATTCACTAGAGCAATTGATTACTACAACAAATGCCTTAATGTATTTTTGCTTTAGCTCTACAAGGGTTGCAAGCCACCTATCCAAAAATTCTAGTTGCTATGATCACTAGGCACACAAGATGTTAAGTCACTACTCACTAAGAGCTCAACTAGATGAAACTAAGCTACTAAGCAAGCTTTCAAAACTAATTACACTAAAGAGCTTGCGACAACTAGTTTGCAAAAAAGTAATGGAGTGAGTAGGGTGATTATACCGCCATGTCGAGGTTCACGTACTTGCCGGCACACTAGTCTCCGTCGGCTAAGAGGTGTTGCATGAACCTTGCCAACAAATGGCACCGCAAGAACCTACCCACAAGTGAGGTAGCTCAATGACACGAGCAATTTACTAGAGTTGCCTTTGGCGCTCCGCCAGGGAAGGCAAAAGACCCCTCACAAGCAACCGATCGAGGCCAGAGACAATCACCAACTCCGATCAACGATCCTTCAATCACTGGGCCATCTAGGTGTCGACAAACACCAAGGGCAACAAGCTCACAATCAGCCCAAATCACCCAACTAGTGCCACAAAATGATGCAACTCAATGCCAGCCACACCCTCTATTTATAGCCACACAAGCAAATAGAGTTGTTATACCCCTTGGAGCTATCTGCGTGGGGTCACTGGACACGGTGGTGGCACACCGCCCCTAGGGTGGTGGTGCTCCAACGGTCACTTTCCAACGGCTAGAAAACTAGTCGTTGGTCATTGGACATGGCATGGCAGTGACCATCCCAGCCAAGTCCCCGAAACCACAGTCTCTGGAAAAATAGGGCGGTGCACCGCCATCACTATGGCGGTGACCAGCCCAGCTTGCGCCCGTCTCTAGAGAAAAATGGCGGTGGCACTGAACACCCAGTGGTGGTGCACCGCCGCGCGTGAGGTAGTATACACCGACATGTCGTGACCACCCCAAACCTGCTGCTCTCGGCCATGTCCTAGGGGCACTGCCCTAGGGGTGGCAGTGCACCGTACAGAGGGTGGCGGTGCCACCTAGACACCACCACTAGCTCGCTAAGTTGCAAACTTTGTTGCGTTTCGATCCACGGCAACTCGAGCTCCTTTTCGCAAGCGATGTTAACTCTCAAACTGTTTTCTCAAAACATGTTAGAGCCAAGTTAGCATTTCTCAAACCATTTTTGATAAATATTTTCGCTTTCTCTCTGATGTGCACTAGGCCTAAATGCAATGCATGATGTCCAACACCTAATGGCACTAGATGACCAAATTGTCTAGTTAAGAACCCCTCTTAATAGTATGACCATCTACCCTAAACGTGATCACACTCTCTATAGTGTCTTGATCACTAAATCAAAACCCCTATTTATACCTTTGCCTTGATCTCCATAGGGTTTTGTTTTTTTCTTTCTTCTCTTCCAAGTTGAGCACTTGATCATCATCACATGTGGCCATCTCATCATTTCATGTGATCATCACTATCTCTTGAGTGCCACCATGCTCACACTTGGATTGACCAACCCAGCTCATATCACACTCATGATAAAGGTTAGTGCATAGGTTTCATCAATTATCAAAAACTAAACTAGGGCTTTCAATCTCCCACTTTTTGGTAATTGATGACAACCTTTTCATAAAGATATTCAATGAAATCTTTTTGGATTCATGTTGCTTGCCCAAGCATATTACCATGTGTAAAGGTTATGGACAAGTTTCATCAACCTGAATTGGTAGTATTAGCTCCCCCTATATATGTAACAACCCAAAAATCCACACACCCAAAATCACAACTACAAAATTTTTGTGTTACCCCATGCAATGTTGAGTTACATCTGTAGGAGCCAACCCTAGGTGTTGCATTAGTTGTAACCCAACTAGACAATTTCATGAGCATGGCATGTCATTTGTTAATTATGTTTATTTAAATCCTGACAAATAAAATGTAGCATACATTGTTAATTCAAATGGTGATTTGGATTTCCATTTGCTTTATGTAATGCTTAACAACTCCTTTAAAGTAATAAACCATAAAGTAATTATTAATCAAACCAAAGAATAAATGCTTAAAGAGAAAACCACTTCTATTTTTGTATAATAAAACTACACCTATTTTTGTTATACAAAATAGCTAAATAAAGTTCCTAATATATATAAAAGAGTGTTGTGGGCCTCATATCTAAAAATCCAATGAATAAGGTACACTAGATTTGAATTCAAATTCCAAACCAAATTTGAATTCAAACAAAGAAGAAGAAAAATAAAACAGAAAAAGAAAAGAAAAGAAGAAAGCCTCGTAGCCAGGCTCGGCCTGCTCGGCCCGCCAACCAGCCCTGCATCGCGTGCAGGCTGGCCCAACTTGCGCGACCGAACGACTGGCCCAGCAAGCCAGCCTAGCACGCCGCTCACGCCCGCGCGCCCGTCTGCCCCACCTACGGCCGCTGCCACCCAGACCCCACGCGTCAGCCACTCCTGGCACAGTGTCTTCTTCCTCCCCACGCCGGCATCTCCTCCCGACTGAGTTTTGACCAAAGCGACAGGCGTGGGCCCAGGGTCATGCGAATCACCTAGCCCTGTTCCCTTAGTGCCGCACCCATGCAACCACTACGCCAACCACCCACGCCCGTGATACCGTCCGATGCAATCGACGCATCGTCAGCCGTCCGCCCCGTCCGCCATGGGTGAAGCTCGGACCCCGGGGCTATAAAGCGACGCCCAGAGCGCCCTAGGGATTCCTCAGCCCACCGTCGCCGCTCGGTGGCCCAACTGCCCGCACCACTCCAAGAGAAGAGGGCCGAGGAGGAAGTTCGGAAGAGGGAGGCGAGCAGGGAGCTCGGAGACATCGATCACCGGAGCCCAGAGTGCCTACCCCGACGACACGCCTTGCCACCGCACCACCATCGAATGCCGCCAGCACCACTCGGTGAGTCCTTTGCTGAGACCTCCTCCTAGCCCATGGACGCCGTAGCAGTGCACGCGCTCGCCGCGCTCACGACACCGCCGTCATGGTGCGGCCACCCCGTGCGCACCCGGCCGCCTCGCTGGACTAGGACGCAGCCGTAGAGCACCGCTGTGATGCCCGGAGGATAGCCGCGTAGACCAAGACACCGTTAGCCGGCCGCAGCACCTTGGCCACGAGCACCGGACCTCGGTCGGAGCTCCACCGTGCACCACCACCGCGCGCGGACTCCACCGCGCCCTATGGTCGTCGTCGACGCTATATTCTATCTCCTGCTAACCGTCTGAAAGAGAACGGGGCACCAGGACCCCTAGAACTGCCCCTAGATGTCCCACCGGCGAGCACCGCCATGATCAAGCCACCGACCACCGTGGCCAAAGCCCTATGAAGCCCTACCCACCACCTTGACCCCACCACCATACTCGCTGAGGCCTGGCGATGCTTTTCCCCACCTCAATTGGATGCCAGCGCCGCTGTGGGAGCTCGCCGGTGAGCTCACCACCGGCGGAAGCACGCCGAGGAAGGAAGCAGAGGATTTCCCTCACCGGCCGCACACACCTACACCCGGTGCACATGGACCAGGCTAGAGGGAAGAAGGATAGACTCGGTCCACCGAAGACCCAGCCTACGGTCCATGGACCGTGAACACAAGTCCACCGTGAGCCACGCGGTGTGGGCTGATCTGTGGACGAAGCCCAGTGGAGGCCCTTGGCTACAACGTGGCAGCGCCACAGCATGCCACGTGGTGGGCCAAAGCCCAGCCCATATCCAGGCCCAACCGGCCCAGTTTGGACCCGGCCTATGTTGACCATTGACCGGTCAATGTTGACCGATTGACTGGGCCCACATGTCAGCGACACAGAGACTCTGGACCCACTTGTTAGTAGATGACGTCATGCTGACATCATGACGATGTCATGCGGGTCCCACCTGTCAGTAACAAACACAACCGAGGTGACGTCATGATGATGTCACGGTGACATCAGCAGCCCTGGCCCCACCTATCAGTGACTGTGATCCGTTGACCGTCGACTCACCCGTTGACTTGACGTTGACTTTGACCAGACCCACAAGTCAGTGACCCAAGAGCCTCTAGCCCCACCTGTCGGAACTGATGACGTTGATGACGTCATGCTGACGTCAAGATGACATTAGCAGGACCCCACTTGTTAGCTCAGAGCCAAGATGATGATGTCATGCTACCGTCATGCTAACGTCAGCATGCCACGTGAACCAGTCACAGTGTGACATGTGTCAGCACGATATTAATCCATTCTTTTCTCATTTTCAGAAATGGTTGAAACTTTGGAAATTCATAACTAATTCATACGACCTCAGAAAAATACGAAACCAGGACCAAAATTCATCTAAAATCGAGCTTTACGCAATGAACCCATGTTTGAGTGCATTTGGCTCTTTTGAATTTTCATTGCTTCTTTGTGCTATTCTATAGACGTCGCTAACGTGACTATAATTCGAACGTATGCAGACTCGAAGGAGAACCAGACGGATGAGGATCGTGAGTATCGTGAGGAGTACAGAGACGACTACACTAAAGGTGCCACATCCCACCCAATCTCGTAGCACCTATTATGCATGGCTAATATAGAACTGCTATTGCTTTACTTTACTATTATAATCATACTATGATAGGACTTGCATGGTAGTATGCTTACTTGATGGCCTTTACCTTGATGCAACCTTACCCCTGCATACCCTGCTATTAGGCTAGACACACGCTTGCTGCTATATTTCATTGCTTATACTTCTACTACGCTTATACTACATAAATGCGTGGTGGAAACTGGTGTTATCCGGACTATGGGGAGAGTGTTGCGTGTGTGACCTGGGTGTGTGGAGGGTGAGGGTTGTGTCGACTAAGTTGGAGTATACGATGAGCCTGGGGCAAGTCTTGCCATGGGGTGCTACCTGGGCACCCCTGGAAATGGATACCTGTGGTGGGTAAATGGTGTATGAGGTGGTCCTGGGTGTGAACCTGTGATGGGAGGAGCCTGGGATGGAGGTGCTATGGTGGCACAGTAAAGGGAAACCCTGATGAAGATATTCTGGCTTGGTCATCCCTAAGGACTTACTAGTACTCAGATTCACCGGGAAGCCTTATGTACCACTCGCCCTATATGGTGCAGGACGGTCGGACTACTTGGTAGGATATTGCCACTACTGCTAGGTTGATAGCGGACAGTGTAAGGAGGTACGGGGCATGGAGGATTTCCCCCACACCCTTCCGAGACTTCATGGAGACCTTGTGGACATGGCTCATGACTCACAGTTTCAGCCACCCTAGACTAAACTTGGGGTGTACCAGGGCTGAATGGTAGAGTGGCATTATCCTAGGCTAGCAAGCGGCCAGAATCAGCCCAGTTGACGACGGTCAGCAAAGAAGGCAGATCTTGTGTTTATGTAAAACCTCTACAGAGTGTATGGTTGATCGATCGATACATGTGCCGACTTGTCGGCTATGGACCTTTCCTGGGTTTCGCTTAAACTAGATAATGAGATGAGTCCTTCTCTTCTTTCCCTGTGAGAGAGTGTCGGTCATAGCCAGGGGCTACGGGCCTTGAGACAGTGTCGAGAGGGAGTTGGCCTATCGACTGAGCGATGGTATGGTGATGGTGTGGAGATGGTGGTATATCGATCCCAGGATCGAAACCTGGCTCTAGATGGAAATGGGGTGGAATGTGTGTGAGTATGGTGTTAAAACTTGACTATACTAATATATATTTGATACACTAATACATAGGAAACCCCAGCCTTATTGGTTCCTTTTGATTATATCCAACTTGCATCCAATTTACACAAAGCATAGCTCATAAGGTGGGAGTGGCCAGTACAAATCGTACTGATAAATTTTGGCACACAGGTTCTGCTGAGGAGTATAGCTCCGTGGAGTTTGATGGTTGAGGGGTTCGTTCCTACGCTCAAGTTTGGCGATCTTATCTTCAAGCTGTTCTGAATGAATGCTACTTTTGATTCTGCCAATGCGGCGATGTAATAATTTATGTAATTCCGCACTTTATGTACTCTGATATTATCGTTGTATGGATGTGGTATTCGACTAGAATTTGGGTAATATGATCTACAACGGTCATAATACACTTTGACTCTGTGGATTTCCCTTCGCGGAAATCAGGTCGTTTCAATATATGTGCTAAGAGTTTGGATTTGAAAGCTTGCACATATGCATGGATTGGAGGTTTAGGAGAGTAATAGCTACCAAATGATACTAAGGTGTAAAGAATGGACCTTTGAAGCGTGATACCAATCGGAGTTGCCATTTGAACACCATCCTTAGCACCATGATTTGCTAGATACCACTTGAAAAGCAAAGACAAACCAGATACCTTGTGAGATTAACATTAGAAGCAAGGTTCTAGTACGACTTCTAAAAGATCAAGGTATATCTAGCTATCCTATGCATGCTAGTTTTCATTTCATCAAACATTTTCTACAATCTAGCATACACCACACAATCATGGATCACTACTATAAATATCCACTTCTGTGACGAAAATCTTAATGATGAATCTGAAATCGTCATACAAGATTGCTTTTTATGATGAATATTTTTGTTTCGTCATAGATCAGTGGTGACGATCCTGCAACCCTTCCTTTCTATGATGAAATCAGGCATCATCACAAAAAACATCATAGATGAGCGCAAGGTTTTGTCATAGATCACTCGCGTGACTTGTCTGTGATGATCTTGTTTAAACCTTTGACGAACAGGGCTTCGTCATTGAACTAATTACACATATGTGATGAACAATATTCAATCTATAACGCATGGCTTCATCATAGATCTCCACTCTATACTTTCTTCATCTGATGTGTACCTATGGGACCTGCAGTTACTCATGCATGATGTTTGCAATTCATCATAAAAGTCTCCGCTCGATCCTTTCTCCATGCGATGTGTACCTATGAGACCCTTCTTCATCCGACGTGTACCTATGGGACCTATAGTTACTCATTCGTGATGCTTACAATTCATCATAAAAGTTTCCGCTTGGTCCTTTCTCCGTCTGACGTGGACCTGCGGGACCCTTCATCATCCGACCTGTAGGACCCGATGGCTTATGTGTCATGTGTACCTGTGAGACCATTCTCCATCTTCATTCGACCTGTGGGACCTAACAGCTTGCATGTCACGTGTACCTGTGGGACCATCCAACCTATGGGACCCAATGGCTCACATGTCACGTATACCTATGCGACCTTTCTCCATCTCCATCCGACCTATGGGACCTGATAGCTTGCGTGTCACTTGTTGCCGTTGGGGTTTAATAAATTTAAACTCAAAAAAACCATGAGACCTAGGAGTCAAACTTGGTACCCAAATCAAGGAATAGACCATCTTCACCATTGCGCTAGATGGCTGGTTGTGCTGACATGTCTTTAGAGTCCTAATAGTAGTATTTGTTCTTTGTGTGGACATGTTGACTTATATATTGGATGTATCCCCTACAAGTGGAAACAAATCAATGCCTGTTGGACTTGCGGTGGTAGCGGTGGTGGTGGATCCACGGTGTGCTGTGGTGGCTCAGGCATCCTTTTGGAGGCTAGGCGGTGGGTCTTCCTAGTGGAGCGTGTGGCATTAGCATCCATGTCCATCGTGTGCCGCGGTAGAGGCAATAGATCCGATCCTCAGGTCTCCTTTCTCGCCTTTTTCTATTCGCTTCGTTCTTTTGGTCCTTGCTTGAACATGAGGTATACAAGAAACATTGTTGCGTTGCAGATCTGGTTAGGCCAATGCTAATGAAAAGAACTAGGAGGTGGCACTGGTTGCTACTGGTGTCTTGGTTTTCTACATTTGTTCAATGTTTTTACTATAAATGCCTCTGTGCATCTAGGCCTGTTAATTGTCAAGTGCTTGCTTGATTATACCTATCTATCTAGGCAAATATACAGGCCCTTCGCTTCTACCTTAAACTATTTTTTCTATCCAGTGCTTGCTTGATTCTACATTTCTGTTTCGTATGCTCCAATGCCACCAGTGAGTCCTTATTGGTATTTTGAACTTGTAACATATCTGAGGCCACATTTATGTGCCAATGATGTCTACATGGTTGTTGGATGTATTAGGATGCAACTTATATGTTTGCTTTCTGTGTCTTCTCCTTGTTGACAACCAAGTTATCCATTTGGTTCCAAACAAGAGGAAGGCATAGAAAGCAAATCAATGCTTTGTGTCCATCATTCACATCACTAAGGCCAATAATGTTTAAGCTGCACATGTTGCTACTGATTCCAATGATGATCACTACCACTTGTTCACTGACATTCTACTTGTGAAAACTGAGGAAGCTCAATTAACTGCTGAAATTGTAATGGTTACAACTCCATTAACTGCTGCTCTAGTTTGAGTTATATATATCTATGTGGTGCTACTCTAAATTTATATGAGGTCGTACAATGAAAATTATTAATGGTTGTTAAAGTTACACTTTGGTATAAGTTGTGGACTTCATAGATGGATCTTTGTTGGATTATTTTCCTCTTCAGTGATCTCATTACTAAGGAAGCTCTCATCGTACTACACACTGACAAAATGGAGGAGGCCCCCAACAAGAGGAACGCACTGGCCAGCCTCACGGAGGATGTCATTTTTGAGATCCTCTGCCACCTCCCCATCCGCTCCTTGTTCTGCTATAAATGTGTCTATCGCTCTTGGAAAGACCTCATCTCAGACCCCAACAACCATAAGAAGCTGCCCTAGACTGTGGTCGGCTTCTTCTATGATAGTGAGAATGGCAATCGAAACTTCACCAGCATCATCCATGGTGTACGCCCCTGCTCCTTGGAATTCTTACCCTTCAATATTCACAATGTAACTCTCTCAGATTGCTACAATGGCCTCACCCTATACTAGTGCCTTGGGACTGATGGATACCGCTATGTCATCTATAATCCAATGACTAGGAAGTTTAAAATTCTGCTGCCTTGCACCCATGATGTTGGCCATGCTGTTGGTGAGGCTCGCTTGGCATTTGATCTGATAGCCTCCTTGCACTTCCATGTGATTGAATATGTGGATGTCAATGTTGTGTGCGCAGGTGTAGAGATCTACTCATCTCAACTATAGCATGGATCTATAAGGAATCTGAATGGGGCGATCATACTGATGTGACATTTTACAGACAACCAAGTGTGTTTCTTAACGGTTGTCTAAATATTATGGGGCACTCTAGGAGGTACTCAATGATATTTGCTATGGATATGGAGGGAAACACATGGAGGAAAATTGATATGCCAGATGGTCTTCACCACTCCATGCATCAAGCTCAGGGTCACTTGTGTGTATGTACTATTGATGGTCGAAATGATTCCAAGCTTTTAATCTGGATCCTTGAAGACTATGGTACTGATAATTGGACATTGAAGCATACGGTCACCACGTGGAATCCTGTTTGAAAGGATTAATATTAGATTTGGTTTTCTAGATTTTGATGATGAGGACATAGTGATCATAGTTCACCTAGAATGGAATTTGATTTTCTTTGCTAGGGAGGATGGAACAATCATCGCATATAACATGAACCGCAAAAAAGTTCATATCGTCCTTGTCCGTGTCATTCGGTATGGTAGACGTACCATTAAAAAAGTTCATCTGCAGACCATACTATCTTCCTTTTGTTCTCTTGTTCTTGGATTCTTTAGCAGAGCAGTAAATAAAGCTGCATTTGATGTATCTCTCTGTGATCATTTTAAATGGATCAATGTTGTTTGCTTGTCTATGGACATGTTAATTTCCTTAATGATGGATGTTGTCTTTATTTCAGCTAAACTAGTGTGCCATCTTTGTTTTGTTTGTAAATTGAATTATTTGTTTGGTGCGCACATGTGTTATGGTGGTGTTACAGCTCCCGTCACCGTTTTATCCATTAATTCAGCTATAGTATAATACTTATAGTGATTTCTAATGTCATGGGTACATGGGGTATGCTGATGAGGGCACTCCAGAATACACAAAAATGACACTTCAAAAGCACTACAATGCACCCACCATATTGTACTACTAGGCTATGCTACTATTAAGTTAGCCAAACTTAAAATCGTAAATGACACAGTAACAAGCATCACAGGAAGACAAGGAAAACTATGGAGGATACTGTCAGACATGTTCAAATGTACAGAGGTCGGACTTTCTTACGTGTGTAATAACATTTCAACACCAATGGCTGCTCTGCTCTGCATTAGACTAAAGCGAGACTTACGGTCGGACTTTCTTATGTGTGCAATAACATTTCAACACTAATGGCTCCTTAGCTCTATTTACATTGAGGCAAGACTTGCTCCTCGCTGCAAGGTTCTTGCAAGTTCAACAAAGATTGACAAAGACACCAAGGCAACAAAAAAAACAAATAGAAACCAAACGACCTAGGCTACACCGTGCTCAACAGATTGTTAGTGTGAGACTTGCTCCTGGTGCTAAAATTGTAATGGTTGTCACATGTACCTTCTTCAGATTTGTTTCCTTTAGAGAGCCACATAGGTATTTAAATTTACTATGCACACAAGAAAGTCATAGCATCGTAAATCTGACCGGGCCGGACACATCTCACGTTATACATGGAAACATGTTTCATACAAGTACTTTCGTTGAATCCCTAAAGGAAACAAATAAAATTAAAACAAAATAATAGAAAAGCAAAAGTAAAAACAATATTCTAGACTTGTTCAGATGAACTCCTCGCTGCATGGTTCTTTCAAGTTCAACAAATTTTATTAAAGACATGAGTTGGCTTCAACAGAGATCAAAGGCACTCATGAATATTTAGCATATTATAGATCAGATCAAAGACAACTAGAAAGAAATCTACGGCGAAAAGCAACCAACAGGGGCTACAAACCAGCTACAAAATGACCAAAGGACCTGAGCTACACCACTCTTAACAGAGTTTAACCCACCTAAGGCATTGTTTGGATGTGCATGTATTCATCTCAATCCACATGTATTGAAGTGCATTAGAGTGGAATTAAACTAAATTCCATTCCATTCCACTCCAACACATGTGGATTGAAGTGGATACACATGTATCCAAACAAGGATGTCCATGTATTCGTCTTAATCCACATGTGTTGAAGTGGATTGGAGTGGAATTAAACTAAATTCCATTCCATTCCACTCCAACACATGTGGCTTGATGTGGATACACATGCTTCCAAACAAGGCTTCATACAAAGTTCAACAAAAGTTAACACCAACATGTAAATAAGAGTTCACATATTTTGCAAGGGCATCCCGCAGATCAAACTTATTCATGACTACTAATACTACTGATATATCCCATAGATCAAGGGTCAAGGTTGGCATACAGGATCTTGTCCACATCCACCTTCGGTAAGATGGCGTTGGCGGCCGTCTCGAAACTCTTGATCAGATCTACGATGTCATCGTCCGACGAACGCGGTGGAAAACCCTGCTCTGCCACTTCGAGGTTCACCATTGTGCCAATCTGAAGCTGGGTAGCAGCCAGTGCCATGGCAGCCCCCTGACAAACGGCTTTGGTTACCACAGCTCAAATTCGGTCCAATAGGGCTCGAAGGTGCTCCTCTACAATGAACAGATTATCCATTGTTCCAACGGGGAAGGCTGAGTAATATGCTGCTAGCAAGGACCTCTACAGGGTGTTGACCCACATGCTCAGTACCACAACAAGGTTCATCATGCATTGGTCTTGCTGCTAGGCGATCGCCAAGTCAGCTCATGCCTGGGATGCCAGATTCTTGGAAGCTTGAAGTGCGTCGTGCGTGGTGTCTAGCTCACCACGCAACATCTCGGCGTTTAGCCTGGTCGATGATAAATCCGCTTGGACCTCACGGTAGTCCTTCAATAATTGATGGTAGTTTACGTCATTTGAGGATTCACGCTCTTTTGATGATTCACCCACTTTAGAACCAGA
Source organism: Miscanthus floridulus (assembly GCF_019320115.1). Taxonomy (NCBI): domain Eukaryota; kingdom Viridiplantae; phylum Streptophyta; class Magnoliopsida; order Poales; family Poaceae; genus Miscanthus; species Miscanthus floridulus. Next base: position 12,041,970 of record NC_089592.1, read on the forward strand.
GGGTTGTGCGGGGACAGGCAGGCTCAGTGGCGGCAAGCGGCGACGGGACAATTCTCCGTTACCACCGGTTGAAAGCCCCATTACCTGGGATGGCACCATCATGGAGGAAGTGCTGCACAAAGTAAGCCAAGTTCAAGCCCATATAGGATAAGGGGGAGAGCGATCTGATTGAGAAGGCAAACGACTTTTACCGAACTGACCGACGCAACCTGGCATAGAATCGCGGGTGGCTGCCTCTATCGGGGGATGCCTCAGGGGCGCTGCTTTTCTAGCACGATCCAGCAGGATGAAGAACCAGGCTCTAGGGCCAACAATCCTCGAGATGCCATCACAGCCCACAGTCCACCTGTTGAGAGAGTAGGCAATTTCCAAATACTAGTTAAATTAAGCAGCATGAACACAAATACTAGTGTGAGCATTGCTCACATACTCTGGTTAAATGAAGATAAACAACATAAAGAGCTGGTGATGATCCACCTCCAAAGGGGAACTAGTCGGCATAGAGAGTAGGTCAGATGAGAGATCCGTCTGTTCGGTGGAGGATTGCCGACGTTGAAGGCCTCCTGAGGACTCCACATCGACTAGATGACCTTGTCCGCTCTACCATGGTCCTGGTACAGGAGGTGTCGGGGCAGTAGTAGGGTGGAAGGCAAAAGCTTTAGGATGGAATCAGGTAGCTCTAGGAGAGACAAGGTAGCAGGTATAACCTTGCCTCTCAGCCCATTGTCTCTGCTGTTATAGTTTGGGGGCCATTCGATCACCCCATGACCGAGATGTTTGTGTGGGTGGGTGGCAAGGCTTCACCCTGTCACATCAATGTGATGGGCCAAGAGGCAACGTCCCTTGCTACAACAGGCTGCTGACGCCACCCACGCGTGCGCTTGCCCGGGAATGCAGGAGCACATCATATGGGTAGTCAAGATTTTAGACGGCCGGACCTTGTGTGATCCTATAAAGTATAAAGTTTCTGAATAAAAATAATCCTTGATGCATGGTTTTTGTAAGTTCAACAAATCTTATCAAATACACAAAAATAAGATGAGTTGGGTTCAACACAGATCAAAGCCATTCACGACTACTACTACTAATACAAATATTGTGACTGAGTGGACTCCGTAGACAATAGTTTTACTCATAGCTCTATACTATATAGTGTCTGATGAGATCAAATGTGCCGTATTCAGACTTTCTTGCGAGCATAGTAAAATATGAGAGTGAAGCGAATGCGTTAGGAAAGCTGGACACAAGAAGTGATTCGAGAAAAGGAGCTTTTGACACGCTTGAGACTTGAATGCCTAGTGCGGTTGTGATAGGTCTTTTTTGTACTTGTTTGATTTCAATCCAAGCAGTCACAACAGTCGAGGGGCAGACTTAAGGCGTATCCAGCTCGGTCAGATTTACAATGCTCGAACCATCACAGTGACTCTAGGGCAAGGCAAGATAAAGATTTTTTTCCAATCGGTGTGCTTCGCCTCGAGTGCTATCACACTCTCTCAGGAACCTCAACCAGTCGTACCGCAGAAGGCGTGTTCGACTAGAGATAAAGGAGTATTGATGTTCCCAAGCGTACCCTGATGAAAATAGAGCATGTCTCCTCCATTTATGCCGATGAGATGGCATCAGTGTCGGCGCTATTTTTTACTACATGTTAGCTCCTCCACTGATGCCCCAACAGTGTGTGCACTCCTTGCGTTTGTGACAACACCGGAAACACAGAAAAAACCCATGAGAGGAGAACAAGAATAGAGACATACTAGCAAGGATTCCTCAAGACTGTCAAGTTCCCTAGTTGGCACGATGGGGCAGCAAGAAGACATGGTAGGACCGAGCCACAGTGACCTAGAGTGCATGAAGATCCTTCTTCCTGGATTGTATGCAGAAACATTAGTAAGTGCCCATTTTTTGTGTGCTGAATCCGATCTACTAGGGCTTGCCTTTGGGAATGAACTTGTCCCTCTATTTGACAATGTTGATCGTTGTGCACGCAGAAATTGCTGGTTATAATGGCCTGGGCCATCGGAGGTCATCAGAAACTCGAGCTTTGTCTGGACGATGAGCAGAGCCTGGCCTGGTGGAAGGTGGAGGTGTTCCATGACAGCGGTCACTTGTACCTCCACCGAGGATGGAAGCACTTCACCCGCGCCCTCAACCTCCAAGATGGGTTCTCTCTTGTATTGCGGTATGACGGCCGGTCACAGATTAACGTCTAGGTCTTCGACCTTACCACCTACCGCAAGCAGTACCCGCATAACTTCAAGGCCAGCGGTAGTCAGCTCTTCCTGCCCATCATGAAGCCTGAGGAGTTTTGCAGTGATCCTGAAGAAGTACCATCCTCAAAGCGAAGTATTAGGTGAGCACTCACGCATGAGACACGGAAATGTACCGACAATGTCGACAAGTTACCATTGTCCTCTTTGTCATCAGTCTTTTTGTGTGAGGCAAAGAACATGCCAGTTGACTTAGAGCAAGCGCATGACTACAAGTTGCGGTGCTTGGTCGAGCTACAAATGGCTAGGCAGTCCTGGTTCATGGGCTTGGAAGAGGACCTTCATGAACAAAGTCTTGCGAGTGTCATTCAAATATGGATGGGGCACCTTCTGCGCTGACAACAACCTCAATGCTTGGTGACACCTGCTTCTTCAGCGTGATCTGCTGAGGCCACCTGTAGCAATGACTGACGATGAGGAACTAGGAGGAGGAGCTAGAAGACGATGAAGCTAAGATCAAGGTGAAGGTGCACAAGACAAACTGGAGGATGGAGGTGCAGTGAACTTCGGTGCAAGAGTTGACACGATCTGCATTTTGTTGTTTCATCAATACTATTATCCGGCCTATCAAGATTTCTAAGTACCAGACTATCTTAGGCCCTGTTTGGATAAACTGCGACTAGTCAACCATGGCTAAAAATTAGCCAATTAGTTGTTTTATTAGTCCATACCTGTTTGTATCATGAACTAATTGTTGGATTCTATGGACTAGTTGGATGGCCCCTGATAGTTGCCATCACTGTATTTCGTTGTTCATCGACTCATAGTGATCTAGATCGTCTATATTTCCTAGGGTTGGACTGTCTTAGGCTCCAGGAAATTTCAACATCTATACGTCCACGTCCTATGATCGGAAAGGGAGAACACCGTTAGTATACTACAGATCAGAAAGAGAACCAGAAAGAGAACTGCAGGCAAAAGCAACCAACAGGGGCTAGACAGAGTTTAACCCACCTAATACAAAGTTCAACAAAAGTTAGCATAGACATAGCGATAGCGTGGGTTAAACTCTATTGAGCGTGGTGTAGACCAGGTCCTTTGGTCATTTGGTAGCCGTTTTCTAGCCCTTGTTGGTTGGTTTTGCCTACTGGTTTCTTTCTGGTTCTCTTTCTGATATGTAGTATGGTAAATATGCATAACAGAATTCATCCAATCAAGTCTCCCATCGATCTAATGCCTAACGGAGGAGCCACATAGCCTTCCGAAGTTTACAACACACATAAGAAAGTCTGAGCATTGTAAATCTGACCGGGCCAGACACGTCTCATGTTATATAGGGAAACCTGTTTCATACTAGTACTTTTGTTGATTCCCTAAGGCCTTGTTTGGATACGCATGTATTCATCTCAATCCACATGTGTTGAAGTGGATTCGAGTGGAATTAAACTAAGTTCCATTCCATTCCACTCCAACACATGTGGTTTGAAGTGGGTACACATGTATCCAAACAAGGCCTAAAAGCAAAAGCAAAAGCAATCGAAAATCAAAAGCTACATAATACACTATATTTGAGGACAAATTTCAAATGCTAGAATACACTACATTCAAAAAGAGTGAATTACTAGTTTATTATTTCAATTTTCCATTCGAAAAAATGAATTTCTTGGCAAAGCCTACAGTCCTCGCTACAATATAGAGCCCTTCTTTCCCATCCGTCTGTATAGCCGTAGATGCCGCCTACGCATAGAAGATCACCACGCACCTATGCCAGTGGCGGCAGCGACAACTTGCCCCATGTCATTCGTAGGACCACCACGGCGACCGAGAGGTGGCATAGCACACACCCCTTGTTGCTTATCCACCTACTTGTTGGTCTATCGCCACAGCTGGTCATCACCGCCCATGATACTTCCTCACTCTCGACCTGTCTTATGTACCGCCTCACAGTGTTGTTGTTGCCAGCATCGCCATTGTTCCTATAGAGCAATAGGGTGACCAGATAGGCTGCCAGATTGTGCTCACCATCAGCGGCGCAGGCGAGATCATCGAGGCATGGCAGGGGGTTGTGCTTTTTCATGAATACATTTTGTATCTCGATGAGAAAGCAAACCTCCGAGTTGTCGACTTGGGTTAGGCTAGAAAGGAGGGTTTTGTAGTCGATGGGGTCATCCCACATCCTCCCGCGTCTGAACCGATCCAGTGCCAGACATCGACCGATGGTGAGGTCACCATAGATGCGGTGCATGGAGGAGCAGGTTGCTCGTAGGCTGTGAAGGTCATCCATGGGCTGCTCTGAGGTCATGGTGAGGTGGCCCACGATCACAAGTTGCACCTCAGTAGGGAGGGCCGTTAGCAACATGATTCCTACGTGGATTGAGCTACGACATGTGGATGGCGGTGAGCCGAGGGCTGGAGAGGTGGAGTGGCATGACATACATTGATTGAGGAGGAGATGGGGGAGGCCACTGAGTAGGGGCTATAGTAGGAGTCAAACAATGGGAGTGAGGCCAGGCTTTGTACACATAGGGATGTCAGGGCTGGAATAGGCTTCTGACGCGAGCACACCACGTTCATCTTTACTAGTATCTGAGTAATGAACATTTTAGTTGGGTCAGACCTTCTGTCATCCAGTGAACTATATAGTGCAATCCTATCCAAGTAGTCACAGGCTCGCAACAGCCAAGGGGCAGCAGCTAGCTAGAGATGGCTACATTACATGGTTTCATAGGTTCTGATCATGTACACTCCCTCAGTTGTGTTTGAAGCTGCCGCTTCAGGATTCATGCTTGTAGCCAGAAATAGTGCAGCTCCTGTTTGTAGCATAGCCGATCAGGCAAAAGTTCTACTCATAGCTATACAAGAGTTACATGTCTAGCCCATTCAAATTTATGCTGCTCGGACTATTAGGCGAGCATACGGTTTATAAGAAACAGGTAAACGCCATTTCGTCTAATATACTAGAGGGATGTGGTCGGGGAAAAGTTGTGATCGATAGATATAGAGTACACATCCCTAGTATGGTAACTAGTTGCCATCTATAAGCATGATTTTGGTTAGAATAAATGTCAATCGAGATCCTTAAACCAGCATGGAACACAATAATAAGTTCATACAAATAGTACGGTTTCATATGAAGCACATTACATTTATCTAGATCCTCGAACCAGCATGAAACATGGTTGGAAAAATGCAAATGGGTGAGGGAAGGGGGAGCCAAAAGGTAGCCAATCGATGCAATGCGCGCTATCAGATGAGTGAAGGGGGGACACTCCTTTCATATACATCTTGCACAGCTGACGAGAGTGAAGCGAATGCGGCAGGAAAGCTGGGCACAAGAAGTGAATCAAGAAAAAGAGCTTTTGACCACCATGACACGCTTGACACTTGAATGTCTGGTGCAGTTGTGGTAAGTCTTTTCTGTACTTATTTCACTACAATCCAAGCAGTTATAACAGTCGAGGGGCAGACTAATTGCTATGACACTTTATACTGTCCTACGAGATCAAATACACAGCGGGCGGACTTTCTTGCATTCACAGTAAAAGTCAACAGCTATGGCTCATCCGTTCTGCATTAGATCGAGGCGAGACTTATTCAGATGAACTCCTCGCTGCATGGTTCTTTCAAGTTCAACAAATTTTATCAAAGAAAATTTCAACATCTATACACCCACGTCCTCCGATTAGAAAGGACGAACACCGTTAGTATATTACAGATCAGAAAGAGAACCCAAAAGAAATCTATAGGCAAAAGCAACCAACAGGGGCTAGAAACAAGTTACCAAATAACCAAAGGAATTGAGCTACACCACGCCTCAATAGAGTTTAATAGACCTAATACGAAGTTCAACAAAAGTTAATACAGACATGCATGCAAATAATTAAGACTTCACATACTGATCGTCCCACAGACCAAACCTAGTCATGACTTGTACTACTAATATGTCCCATAGATCAACAGGTCGAGGCGATCATGCAGGATCTCATTCACGTTCACCTTCACTAAGATGGCATTGGTGGCCGGCTCGAACAGCTTGAACTAGATCATCAATATAATCTTTGTCTTCTAGTGCTGGTGGAAAAGCCTGCTGCACCACCTGGACTTTCACCACTGCGCCAAACTCAAGCTGGGTAGTGACCAACACCATGGCAGCCCCATGATGGATGGCTTCAGACACCATGGCCCAAATACGGGCTGGCAAGGCTCGGAGGCGCTCCTCTGGTGCAATGAGTGGATCATCCACTATCTGTACCGGGAAGGTGGCGTCACAGGCGGTAGTAGCATCGATAAGAAGGTTTTGGACCTCCGCCTCAATAACTGCCTTCTCGTCCCATGCCTGGGTGGCTTCTTGTTGGGCGATGCCAAGTGCGGCACGCGCGGCCTTCAGCTCATCGCGTAGCTTGTCGGTGTCCAGATTGGCCCCTAAGTGCAAGTCTATGACCTTAAGGTAAGCCTCCTTTAACTTAAAGTATTCTTTGTGGTCTGACGATGCATCATCAGAAGACTATCTAGGGTCAGACGGGATCGGTGATGTTGTGCGGCGATGGAACGTCTCTCTACACAATGCAAGCCAAGTTCAAGCCCATAGGATAAGGGGGAGAGCGATCTGATTGAGAAGGCAAATGACTCACCAGACTATCTAGAGCAGCATGTGATAGAATTGTCGCTGGTGGCTGTCCCCCACCGGGGGATGGTTCCTAGGGCCGCTTTCTGAGCACGACCGTGGACGAAGAACCTAGCTCTAGGGCCAATGATCCTCGGGGGCACCATCATGGCCATGTCCACCTATTGAGAAAGTAGGCAATTTCCAAATACTAGTTAAATTAAGCAGCATGAACACAAATACTTGCATGAGCATTGCTTGCATACTCTAATTAATTTAATGAAGAGAAACAATATGAACAGTGGTACACGAAAAAATCACCTCATTAGGAGGAACTGGCGGTGGGTGTGAGACCACGCCAATAAGAGGTCCGTCTATCGGTGGAGGATGGCTGGCGCCGAAGTTCACTGGGGACTCCCCCTGCCATAATCCATCATGTACTCTCCCATAACCTTCATCACCCATTGGTCCAGGTCATCCTCACGGATGGTGACCCTCAGCTTGATTGTTGGGTCCATTGGGCCTTGGAACTCCCACTGGGGGTGGTGCCTCATCTTCAAGGGGAGGACCCGACGACCGATGAAGGTATGGATCACCCTTGTCCCCATTAGGCCCTGGTCCTTTAGGTCCTTGATTGCATCCAACAAGTTGGGTACATGGTGCTTGTAGGCCTCCAGGGGCGGTAGTTCCTCCCATGACTCTGGGAGGTCACCACGTAGTCAATTAGGAGAATAAGACGGTAGCGACAGGCTCTCATTAGGGACGTAGAGCCATGAATTTTGCCACCCTAAGTCCACAAAAGGGTAGCGATCAAGGCTCAGGTACCTGTCCTCTAATCTAGGACAAATTTGGATCAAGGTGCCTCCCATCCAAGGAAGATGGACCCCCCTGGGCACTGAGCGAACCACCCGAAATAAAGACCGCCACAACTCATAGTGGGCAGGGACTCCTAGGAAGCCCTCGCACATCATGATGAAGATGGAGAGGAGGAGGATCCCCTCTAGGTCAAGTCATGGAGGCAGAGCCCATAGTAGTACAGCAACCACTGGAGTAAGGGGTGCGCCGACACCCTGAACCCAAAAGAGTGGAAATGGACGAAAGAGACGACCTCATTCTCCTCTGGCCTTGGCTCCACTTCAGTTCTCGGTAGGACCCTCCTCCCGATCACGTTGGTGGCCTCTAGGATGACCATGTTCAGTCACAGGTCATCGAATGCCTTGCGGTCGAGGGACGACTTCGTCCACTACATGGTCATGGTCCTCATAGGAGGAGTCGGCGACGCAATGGGCGCAGTAGGGTGGAGGGAAAAGCTTTGGGATGGAAGGAGGGGATCTAGGGTGGGAAGGTAGATGATCGTAGAAGGCAGCACATAACACATTGAACCACCCCATGACCCACGACCACTGACACGTTTGTGTGGGTGGGCGGTTTGGCTTTGCCCCATCACATCAATGTGACACGCAGCGAGGCGATGTCCCTGCTGGAACTGCCTACTGATGCCACCCATGCGCATGCACCTATGTGGGAATCTAGGAGCCTACAAGATGAAAATGGACACCACACGTCGTTCATCAATACTATCCGGGTAGTCACGATTTCAAACTGCCAGACCTTCTGTGACAAACCTTATCGCTCCACCAGTGTCCGGCTAGTGAAAATTTTAGATGATCATTCTATCTATAGGGTGCACAAACATTTCAACGGTTGTGCATCCATCCTTTGACGGTTGTGATTAGACCAAATATGAATTCAACTACTCCCTAAGTCCCAAATCGAGGAGTCAGAATTGTCAAATGTGACCAAATAAAAAAACTCAATGTAATAAGAATCAACCAAAGTATATGAAGTATGAAAGAAATAAAGGAAGATAAATATAGTTGGACCAACATAATAACTTCATTCCTTTATATACAAAAGTACATTGCGTAGTATTTCTCTAATCTCTAATGTCTAAAACATCTCATCTTTCCAATGGGACTCATGTCAGACGGTTGACAAATTGCATTCAGTCGATCAACATGAGTGATGATGACAGAGTCTCCTCCCACAAAACAGTAACACTACTAAGTCTTTTCATTTGCTCGAAATTCCTAGCACTGACAAAAATCTCACCACAATTATTAGTCTTCGACAACTATAACAAAGCAATCTTTACCAAGCATATAACGAACTATAGCTTCAACAATGATCAGTCGGGGCTGTTGATGAACATGATGTCCCCAAGCAACAAGCACCCCTTCTACGATACCTGGCGACACTCCTAGCCTCCAAAGTGCAAGCTTGCTGGTAGAGTAAACATGGGTGTTGTGGTACGACGACATCTCTCTGTACATAGAACAAAAAAGCACAAGTAAAAATCATTAGAAAAAACCACATATGAAAAAACACTACACCTTGAACAAGCAAGAACTAGTACAAAGCAACATAATATTGCCTAGGCCATATCTTAGCCTCGATTGAGATCTTGATTCTGACTAGAATAAAATGACAAAGAACTAAAAACTCACCTCAACAAGGACGATCACTGTAGTTCTATGGGCAACAAGCTGCTAACAGAAGTTGTAACACTTACCTCCTTTCCTTGGCTAGCAACTTGCAAGTGAAAAGTAAAAGAGACCAGGAAGGATATTTATACTCGACTGCAGACGCTAACAAACAGTTAGAAGACAGTGAGTCCCGTAGCATTACTAATTACTAATAAAAATAGATTCAGAATACGAGCAGTCAGAGTAGTAGTCGAGGGGTGGGCGCGTTTTCCTAGTTCTGATTACGAGAAAGTCTGGCGCGTTAAATACATAGAGCTACAGGACTTTCTCGTTATCAGAGCAGGAAAACACGTCAACCCCTCGACTACTACACTAGCGATTCGAGTAGTAACGGCGATGAGCAATGGGAACGTACTCGAGCGATGGCAAAGTACAGCACCGACTGTGACTCCACCGAGGAGGAGGACAATCCAGAGTACTATGACTCATCTTGCAAATCGCTAGAGCACTAGCGAGGAGGAGGATGCTTTTTTCTCTTTCTCTGGAAACTCAAATCCTCTTAGAATTCATAACTTTTTCCAAGTTAGGAAATCCATGGGGATATCAATAACCTATTTAGTTATTTATGGAGGGTTTTCCATCCCTGGGCCTGCCTTTCCCTTGCTTCTAAATTATAGGCCTTAGTTCAAACAGCCAGCAGATGCAGTCACACAAATAAAAAAATAATCGACAGATGCAGCGTAACAAGCTACAGTGAGTAGGTTTATTTTTATTTTTTGGTAATTTTTAGGTGTCAAATTCATGCATCTTTTAATTATTTATTATCATCCTCTTTTAGTTTTATGTTTATTAATACTATTATGAAAAAACCAAAAAGGCAACAACTAACTCATCGGATATATAAATAGTTGCATAGGAGAAAAAAATGAAAAGACGAATATTAGGTAAGTAACATTTTGTTGTAATCATTTCCTATTAAAACACGGAATAAATTATGGTCTCTGCTAAGCACGGCGTTGAGCAGTCCCGCCAACATGCCTCGAAAATCTGATTTCGCACTACGCCGAGCAGTCCCGCGAACACGCATCGAAACTTAGATGTCTCTCTTTTGTCCTCCGCGCGGAAAATAGGTTTACCACGCCAACGATTTTAGACATGGGCATTTGTGGTAGTGTGATGGCCACATAAAAGTGCAAAGAGCCGTCGTCTCCACCTCGATCTCCATTCTCCAACCGCACCGTCTCTCCTCTAGCTCCAAATCCTAGTCCCATGGACTCCCTCTCCACTCTCTAGTTGCCCCCTCTGCCATCTCGCTTGGAACCCTAGGCGCCATCGGCACAGCAAATTGACTCCCTCTCCACTCTCTAGCCGCACCCTCTCTCATACATTTCTGAACCCTAGCCTCGACAATGGTACAAGCTAGATCTAGATCCCCTACCTCGGCACCTGCCACTGACTGACCGGATCTAAACCCTAGCCAAAGCCTAGATCTGTTACCCCTTCATCAACACCAGCCGCACCTAGCTCCACTACCACTGATGACAACACCAGGATCTAAACACGAACACAAGAAGAGAGGTACCCAAATTCCTTTTATGATGTATGCTTTACTGTAGAGGCTGAACCAAGGATATGTAGATAGCTATGGGGTTACATATTTCCTATAGTTGAGTGTAGCTGACATGTGCTTTATTGGATTAATGACTTTCGTAATAAGTTGTAGTTACTAGTTAGGCGCTTATTTGCATACTCTTGTTCTGTTGTGTTGACATTCCATAGAAGCTTTAGTTAATAAATGTCTTTGTAATCTAGAAAGATGTAAGAACTTAGAATATGTGTAGGTCCAAAACCTGTGTCTCCAAAGGCAAAAAAGTCAAGCACAAAGGGTAGACACGGTGAAGATTTGGAATATATCCCTAAACCTAGGGGAGGTAGTTGAGGGATTTGATGTTACAGATGAAACAGATTCAGATTTAGAAGATGAGTCAGTACCCCTAGCAATTAAGGTGCTTGTTCTATCTTGTATTTAGTTCAGAGGGGGTGTAGGTAGCAATGCAATACTTTACTATTTGGATAGTAATGCAATTTGTACATGCTTGCTGCTTAAGTTTGTATCTCCAATTTCAGTGTCCGGGTCGAAGGGGCCATAGAGGAGGCTCTGCCAGCAGGACAAAAGGCAGCGCTGCCATGAGTCCTAGGCAAAGGCACTCCAAGCCGGTTGAATTCAACATGACTAGGAGAGTTTGCTCTTGGAGTTCGTACTTGGAGGGCTACCGCTGGCAAAAGGGTGGAGGTATCAGCAGTAGGTGAAATAAATTCTCCATCACTACGGACACTTGTACTCAGGGATCAATTCAAACTTCATTAATTGACTAGAGACATTTGTTGGGACAGGCACCCTACCTAGCCTTGTGAGAGACTGCCCATGGCCAGATGATGATAGCCATGCCAAAAAGGAGCCCTCTGAGCTACCTAGCCCTATGAGAGACTACCCATGGCCAGATGATGATAGCCATGCCAAAGAGGAGCCCTTTGAGCTACCTAGCCCTATGAGAGACTATCCACTGGCCTAGATGATGATAGCCATGTCGAAGAGGAGCCCTTGAGCAAACTCCCATCTCCACCCACATGTAGAACAATAAAAGTTGCCTAGGTTAGTATTATCTTATAGATGTCTATCAATCAATTCGCACTAGCTATTTGATATCCATGTTACTTTTCTAACAATCTGAATATATGAAAACTTTGTAGTACCATTGCCGAGAAGTGCGAGGAAGCCAAGGCCTCAAACTCATGAAATTTTGCTTGACAAAATGAGCAAATCAATGGGAGGATTGAGGATGCCCATCTCTGTTGCCGAGGGGAATAGAAGGTCATATGATCAAGTGCAAGCTGCCAAGTTTGCCTTAGAGGCAGGTGTAGTAGTCAGGCATCAAATACCAATTTTGACACATTGGAAACATTACAAGAAGTCGTCTGATGTCAGTCTATTATAGGAATTTTGTGGAGAGGCTAACTGTATGTATGGGTATCCTCTCTTGACATTCAACTCTGCTTTGAGCAACTTTAACGGATTTACTTTTCATTTACACTACTGCGTGCAGTCAAGGCTGGACATTGACTAAGGCCCACCCACCTAACACAAGAAGCTTGCTAGAATGTATTGTAGTGTGGGGCATGGTAGGCACGCTATAGGTTGAAGCAAACCTACTTCAATTGGCATCCCTAGTAATCAGATCTGTATGACCTCTCCTGTACCGTGCATGAGCGATGCACAGTGGTGTGAACTTGTCGAGACTTGGTCTAGTGCTAAGAACAAGGTGTGTGTGAACCCATCGATTTCCTATCTAGTCTTGCTATGGTCTACTTGTGCTGTAGTCTAACACAAATTAAGCTATAGGAAACATCTGAGATGAACAAGCGAAACCGTGCAAAAGTGAAGTATCCACTAGTCTACAAGATCTCGCTCCTATGTTGTCTAGCTTGCAAACATTTGTAAGTGATGGTTGTGTTTTATTATTACTCTTGCCTTTGTATAAATATAAACAAAAACTCATGTGCAATGTGAACATAAGGAGAACAAGAGGAAGGCTGCAGAACATGATCAAGGACTTGATGAACAACATGATGATCCAGGACTTGAACAACATGGTCAACCTGATGAAGATGTTAATGTTGTGGAAGTCTTCAAGGACTTTCCATACCAGTATGAAAAAGGGCCTGAGCGATGCTACAAGAGCAGCAGTTGTAAGTACCATCATTTGCTTTCCTTGAAATCTACTAAACCCATTGCCATAAAAGAATGAAACATAGCAGGAGCCTAATTTGGCAACATCATTTAATTTTGTAGTTGTAATTTTACACCAATCAATATGGTACATGTACATTGTGCTTATGTAATCTCTATAGCTGTAGGCTACAAAAGACCTATGCATTGTGCTTATGTAATCTCTATCAGCAGTCATCTAAGGAAGTCATGTGCATTACTTGTTATAAATTAATCTCTTGGGTTTTCAGTTGAAGTCCTCTTCCACTATCTGTAACCTAATGTTTAACTGATTGAATTTCATAGGAAGCTATGCAAGCTATGCAAGCAGAACCTGTTGCTGATGGGTTAGCAACCAATAACTAGTGCTGATGTTGTTTCCAAGGTCCTCTACCTCTACCTAGGCAAGCGCCCCTCCTAGGCAAGCAGCAAAAACCTTTTTTGAGGAATGCTAGGTATCCTGAGAAGCTCCACCAGAGTAGAGACATTGATAGGAGATGACACTTCAGGGAGCAGCTTGCTTGGTGAATAGGAAAGTACATCTAAGGTCATCGAACTAGTGGATGAACTAAAGGTGAGGACAAAAAAGGCTGAAAGGGAGCTTGAGGAATTCAAGCAACAGCAATAGGAGGAGTATAATAGGCTCTGTGAGCTAGTCTTGTGCTTAAGCTCTCCTGGTAATTAACTCTTAGTCTTCAACTTCTATGGCTTGATGTGGTGAACATTTGTTATCTGTTGTGTGGACGCATGTGATGGTTTGATGTTGTGATACTCTGTCAGTTGTTTGCTGCTTACGTGTGAAATGTTAATTGTGGTTATTTGATTGCTAGGCTAAATTGTTATGTAGTCAATCTATGCAGTAGTGAAGATCTTGAATTACTTCTATGACTGAATTAATTGTACTCCATGTAGTAGAACCAGAACAAGCCACGTGATCAAATAAAAATGTGACATGTGGAGGAACTAGTGCATGACACGTGAAATAGCCAGAGCAAGACACGTGGCTATTAAAAATCTAACATGTGGAAGGATGTCATCAAGCCACGTGGCCGAATAAAACATGAAACATGGACGGACAGTGCCGTGATGCATGGTCAAATAAGAAACGACCACGTGGACCAATAAAAATACGCCACATGGTCCAATGAAGAAGTGACACGTGATCCAACAGCAACATGACATGTGTGCTCATAGAAAACTGACATGTGGAACAACAGGAACCTGACACGTGGTCCAACAAGAACCTAAAACGTGCAAGAACCAGAGATAGCCACATTGTGCAATAAGAAGGTGACATGTACCTGAATCATCTCCAATGCAACCGGCTATAGCATGTACACGTGGAAAGCATTTCCAACGGAAGCACCCACCAACATGGTAGCCCCCCCTGCCACGCATGCCAAAATAGTTCTATGACATTCTATTTTTTTGTCACAGATCAAACCACTTTTATGACAATTTGTGAAAACCATCATAGATGTTCAAGTGTGACACGACTTTTATGACGAACCATTTTTTGTCATAAATTTGTCATAGAACTAAAATTATGACAAATTTAACTCCTTCAGTGACGAAAGCTATTTGTCATAGAAGTGGATATTTCTAGTAGTGGATATTGAATTTAAAAACATGTGCCATGCAATCAAACATATGTAATGCACATATAAATGCAACATATATGTTTATGAGCTTGCTCCCCCTACTTGTGTGCTTCAAATTTTAATTAATCCCCTTACAAAGTCATTTCATTTGTTTGCTCCCCCGATCTTACTATCTTTGTGAATTTCTCTCTTCCTTTATCAACAATTAGCACAAAAAGTGAGCTCAAATTTTAGATAGATTGGAGTGAAACCATGTGACATGAGGATAATTTTCTCAAATTTGGTTCAATCTAGATCAACTTACAAAAGATATTTAACTCGGTTTGATCCAAGGCAAGCTTCTTCACACCATCATTTCAAGGGTTATCTTGACCATGTTGAGTTAAACACTTATAGCTCATTCCCTAGATTAAACACTATGTTCACAAGCCTACAAACATATTATATGCTACCACTAGATCATTTCAAGTATACAAGCAATAGTGGCACCATACAAGCATCAAATTCATTTGATCTTCGTGAATGAGCCTAAGACATGATAGAATGACTAGATGCACTAAACAAGTCCCTTAGCAATGGATGAATTACATGTCAATCAACTTTACCTTGCTTTGCTCGAAGGAGAGGCATATCATATAATGGGGGTGCATCAACACATAGTTGAGAAGTCAAGTATGTTCAATTCATTCCTTAGCTTCGAAAACCTTTTCTCATCAAGTAGGCTCAGGTGAAGATATCAGCAAGTTGATCATCAGTGCTCACACTCTCAATGCAAATGTCCCCTTTTTATTGGTGATCTCTTATGAAATGATGGTGCAACAACTATGTGCTTTGTTCTTGAATGTTGAACCAAGTTGTTGGTGAGATTCACAACACTCTCATTCTCACAAAGCAATGGCACTTGTTTGACCTTGATTCCAAAATCATTCATAGTAGCCTTCATCCAAAGCAATTGAGCACAACAACTACCGACCGAAATGTACTCCTGCTTCGGTGGTTGAAAGTGATACACTATTTTGCTTCTTTGATGACCAAGACACAAGTGATCTTTCCAATAGTTGACATGTGCCCGATGTGCTCCTTCTCTCAACTTTGCATCCCACATAATTGGAGTCCGAATATCCAATCAACTCAAATCTTACTCCTTTGGGATACCACAATCCACCATTTTATGTAATGCTTCAATGTACCTCAATATTCTCTTGGTGGCCTTCAAATGACTTTCTCTTGTTGAGGCTTAAAATCTAGCACACATGCATACACTAATCATCACATCCGACCTTGATGCGGTCACATAGAAGTAGGCTTTCAATCATAAATCAATACATCTTTTAATCCACCATGTTGCCACTAGCATCACTATCCAAGTTTTCCATTTATCCCCATTGGTGAGCTAGTAGCTTTAGCATCATCCATTCTAAACTTCTTGATCATATCTTTGATGTACTTGCCTTGACTCACAAATATGCCATTCTTTATTTTCTTGACTTGAAGACCAAGGAAGTAACTAAAGCTCTCCTAATCATGGATATCTCAAACTCACTTACCATCATCTTTCTAAACTCCTCACAAAAGTCTTGATTGGTTGATCCAAATATAATAGTCATCAACATAAATTTGTAACACAAACAAGTCCTTGCCAATCTTCTTGGTGAAGAGAGTGGTATCAATCTTGCCCATAATGAACCCTTTAGAGAGTAGGAAATCCCTCAACCTCTCATACCATGCTCTAGATGCTTGCTTTAATCTATACAAATCCTTTCTAAACTTGTACACATGGTTGGGTCCCATCTTCAAAACTAGGAGGTTGCTCAACATACACTAAGCTCATTGATGTACCCATTGAGAAATGTACTCTTCACATCCATTTGGTAAAGCTTGATGTTGTGGGCACAAGAATAGGCTAACAAGATTCTAATTGCTTCCAATCTTGCAACCGGGGCATATGTTTTTCCAAAGTCAAGACCTTCAACTTGTGTATAGCCTTGTGCTACCAATCTTGCTTTGTTCCTCACAACTATCCCATCTTGATCTTGTTTGTTTCAAAAGACCCACTTAGTTCCAATCACATTGTGTCCCTTAGGCCTCTCAACTAACTTCCCATACTTGATTTCTTGTGAAGTTGTTTAGCTCTTCATACATAGCATTGACCCAATCACATCTCTCAAAGCTTCTTCTATCTTCTTTGGCTCGATGAATGACACAAATGAGAAATGCTCATAAAATGATGCCAATCTTGATCTTATTTGTACATCCTCTAGAAATATCACCAATTATAGAGTCTAATGGATGATCTCTTGCAACATTTGTTGGTTGGAGGACTTGAACTTGATTTCTTGCACTTTGTTGATCATTTGGTTGAGATGATGAACTATCCACTTGTTGTTGATCTTGCACATTGAGCACCACTTGTACTAGCTTGATTTTGATCATGAGAACCACTAGCTTGCACAATTGAGTTAGAGGGCACTTGATCTTTGTCATCTTCAACTTCAATCACTTCTCTAGGCCTTATATCACCTAATATCCATCTTTTTCATTGCATTGGCCAATTGAGTGCCTCTCACATCATCTAGATTCTCATCTTACTCTTGAGAATCATTGGTTTCATCGAATTCCTATATCATGAACCTTCTCAAGAGTACCACTAGCCAAATTTAAAACTCTATAAGCTTTGCTAGTAGTGGAGTAACCAAGCAAAAAACCTTCATCACATTTATTCTCAAACTTGCTCAATCTAGTGCCTTTCTTTCAAGATATAGCATTTGCAACCAAACACCTGAAAGTATGCAATATTGGGCTTTCTTTCCATTCAAGAGCTCATATGGTGTCTTTTCCATTATGGGGTGACAATAGAGTCGGTTGCTATAGTAGGAAGCCATATTGATTGCTTTGGCCCAAAATAAATGACTCATATTGTACTCACTCAACATTGATCTTGCCATATCAATCAAGGTTCTATTCTTCATCTCAACTAGGACTATTTAATTGTAGAGTGTACTTGGCCGAGAATTGATGTCTAATCTCAAACTCATCACACAAATCATAAACTCTTGTGTTCTTGAATTCACTTCCATTGTCACTTCTCACTTTCTTGATGGTTGTTTTAAACTCATTGTGAATTCTCTTGATGAATGTCTTGAAGGTTGCAAACACATCACTCTTATCAACAAGAAAGACTACCCAAGTATATCTTGTAAAATCATCCATAATCACAAAACCATATTTGTTGCCACCAATGCTAGTATATGTTGTTGGCCCAAACAAATCCATATGCAACAACTCAAATGCCTTAGATGTGCTCATGATGCCCTTCTTAGGATGAGTGTTACCTACTTGCTTTCCAGCTTGACATGCACTACATAGCTTATCCATCTCAAATGTGACATCTTTCAAGCCTCTAACTAGATCATGCTTAACCAATTTGTTCAATTGTTTCATTCCAACATTTACTGAACAAACATGTTGACAATTGAGCTTCACTAGCATTGAAATCAACCAAGTATAGATTCTCATATCTAAAGCCTTTGAAGATCAAGTTAGAGCCATCTACACTTATGATCTCTACATCATCCACACCAAATATGCACTTTAAACCGAGATCACACAATTGAGCTACCAACAAAAGGTTGAAGTTCAAACTCTCTACTAGTAGCACATTAGAAATGCTAAAGTCATTGGATATTGCAATCTTACCAAGACCATTGACATTGCCTTTGCCATTGTCACCAAATGTGATACTATCAACTCCATTGCTCTCATTTGTGTTGATTGAATTAAACATTCTTGAATCACCGGTCATGTGTTGTGTACACCCACTATCAAGCACCCAATGCCTTCCTCTGGCTTTATAATTGACCTACAAAAGAAGATCAATTTCTTTTAGGTACCCAAACTTACTTGGGTCCTTGAAGGTTAGTCACTAAGGTCTTTGGTACCCAAATGACTTTCTTCTTTGAGCCCATAATTGGTGTACCAATGAACTTAGCCTTCACACCATTGGCACCCTTAACAAGCTGTTGACACAGAATTTTCGTCCCATGCCGAGGACACACGCAGCAAGCCGGAAGGGTCTGCTCGATGGAGCTATAGATCCACCTAGCTTCAGCACAAGGGTAGACGATCCTATGCACTCCTCTCAAGATGTGCCAATCAATTTGACCCTGTAATTGATAAGGAGATAAAGTTCATCAGTAATTAAGGGCAGAACTTGCTGGTATTGCTAGACAGTCCCGAATGTGTGGCTATGAGAGGCGATATGAAAGGAGTAGTCGATTCTAGCATATTCATGAGAATCGATCGGTTAAAGCTCATTGGGTTGCATAAGAAGAATTGATTATCATTCAGGATAAATGTCATTATTTACACAAATATTAATCAATGGTAATAAGATGTCAACAATGACTGGTTTGTGCTGTGTCAATGATTATAAGTAACCAAACCCCTTTTTATATAAAGAAATAATTCAACACCATTTAATTGTTTAATAAAAATAAATCTAATGAGCATGTTAGATCTCATCTATCGCTATGACCAGTGGGGCATGAGGCAGAATTATGCAGGCCATAGAAATAACGATAGACTCGACGACCCTAACTCATTACTAATATTAGTGTGGCATGAGGTAGAATCATGCAAGCCGTAATACAATAATAAGATGATGGGGCTAACATATCTTTCAACCTATCTTTACTTCAACGGTCTCGTGATGCGAACTGTTTGTGAAAGCACTCGATATCGGCTAAAACAGTCGATTCGGGCATAGCGCATAGCTAAAATCTTGCCTTATCAGGAATAGATCTATCAAATAACGATCCCCACTCCATGGTGCTAATAGTGGTGTGTGAGGCAGAATCACATAGGCCGTGATAACGGGCCATGGAACGGTTCTCGCTAGCCAATAAATCTACTCAAGATGCAACACGCCTTAACCGCATGCTATGCACAATCAAGGTTGACATAAAACAGCCGATAAAACATAACTCATCGTTTAAGGTGTAGATTAGATCAATTTAGATTAGCAAACGATGGGCTAAACAAGATATAAGGCCGATCCAGATCAATCCCAATCAAGCAAAGTGATATTGATATAATTAAACAAATAATGAAAGCAATAAACAATATCGGTAACTTAATGAATCTACCAAAGGTGCCATCCTAAGGTAGAGCCGATAACTTGACCTTGATCTAGTTCATGAAGTGGGGGTCAACCGGATCGATGCAGCCATACTTGAACCAGGCAAGAGTTGATAACTAACTTATACCAGAGTCGTAGTGGAGGTCGACCGGATTGATGCAGCCATACGAACAGAGGTATAAGCCATGACGGTACTTACAACAAGCAGTGGAGGTCGACTGGATCGATGTAGCCATACTTGCTGAAGAACTCGCTAAGATCTACTCTACTCCTACTCCTAAGGGTGGCCGGAGCTGAGAAGGTAAATAACTGGTATATTGGATTGATTGTTGTTTTTCTTACAAAAGTTGGGGCCTGATATTTATACCCGAGACCTACATATGACTCCTGTCTAAGCACGACTCATCACAACTTTTGACCCTAAAGAAAACATTCCTAATTTAAGATAACTTGGACTCTAATCTTTCTCTTTTTGTGAAGTCCAACATGTTTCGTTCTGGCGCTAATTGTACCCTTTGCCGTTATCCGCTGGCGCTATCTGAAGAAAGCCGATTCTAGTTTTTGGCATCCGAATCAGCTAGATCCAATCTACATGCAATTGATTTCCTTGACAACATGATCTCGGGAGCTCTCGAGTCCCTACGACTCTTCTTCAAAATTTTGGTGTAAACACATGCCCCCTAATTTTGGGATAAAAGTAATTTTATTCCAAAATTATCATGTCTGTATCCCTGATCGGTCCACAGTCACGGGTGGAGAACCTTGATCTAGGGTCCACTGTTTGTCGCCGCTTACGTCCACTCATGAGCCTGTGCCTCAAAACTTCTTACAAAAGTGTCACTGCTTCACGGGCATTTGGATTCATCTTTCCGGGCCGGCTATAAAATGCCTATCCAACCCTGGCGAGAGCAACTCAACAATTTAGCCATGTTTTTCTCTCATCTGCTCCCTCGAGCGCCTCTAGTTCCACCGACCCCTCCATGGTCCATTCTCTTGTTATGAAGATCTTGTGCAGCAAGAAGAATTCTTGTGCATAGGATGATTGTGTCGCTCATTCTAGCGCCTTGTCGAGCAAGAGGATCAGCTACTGCGGCTAGGAGAAATCTTGTGACACCACCTGTGTCTTCTCACCATGCTCGCAGAGCTGTTATAGTGTTTGTAAGGGCTAAAATGTGTGGACACCTTTCCCTTCTTTGTTCCACTAAACGCCCACCAGGAAAGCCACAGGCTTCTTTCCCATAGTTTCTCGATTTACCAAGAAATCAGCTGAGCACATGTTAGGTGGGCGATTTTTCCTCTTCTCGGGCACAACTTTATCAATGGGCCAATGTCGATTCATTTCACGACAATCTTCGGCCTTGTAGGGGCCCGGACTCCCTTCAATCCAAAGAAGCCTTCATAGGTTGATCTCTGATAAATGTAAAATCTTCGAATCCGTTTTACGACATTTCATAATTCGGGGAAGCAATAATTTCGAATCTATTATCTTTTTGTTATCTGTTCCCTGAATTCTCGGAGTGTCGTTTTGCCTCTGTTTCCGATTCTAAATTCACACCTTCAGAGAAATCCATTTTCTCGCCTTCCCGGGATATATATATACGGGCCATAGCCGTGGATCGAACAGCAACACACTTCGTCTCAAACTCTCTTCATCCTTAGTATAGCTTCTGCTTTCTGGTAATTTTCTGAGACGAATCTCTAAGGTAGTCGGCTATTTTGACTCTCCAATCATCACTTGAGGTTTCACTACTCAAGACTTCTTGAAACACTTGATATCCTGATGCACTTTGAGCTAGACGGTTAGCTTCTTGGTTTTGTGCTCTCGAAATATGTTGGAAAGAGACATGAAGAAATCCCTTGAGTAACTTTTGGCACTCATCATAGTATCCTTCCAAAGTCTCTTCTTTGCATTCATATAGGCCGATAAATTGATTAATAATTAACTATGAATCTCCAAACACTTCAATTGCTTCGGCCTTTACTTCATGAAGAAATTGAAGTCCCTTGAGAATAGCTTCATACTCCACTTGATTATTAGTAACCATTGGCTCAGTTGGAAGAGCAAACTCAAAACTTACCCCCCCGAGGCGAAATAATAACAATACCGATGCCACCACCCTGCTTGCATGATGACTCATCAAAGAACAGCATCCAAGGCATCAGCTCTACATAACTAATGCTTGGCTTGTGATGCTGGGTGATAAAATCGGCCATTACTTGTCCTTTGACTACTTTAGCCAATTCGTACTTCAAGTCGAATTCCGATAACGTAAGAATCCACTTTCCCACTCTTCCATTTAGTATCGGCATCGATAGCATGTGCTTAACCACATCAGCCTTGGAAACAACTATACACTCGGTCGATAATAAGAAGTGTCACAATTTAGTGCAAGAGAAATATAAACATAAGCATAACTTTTAGGTGGGAGAATATCTTGTTTCTGGATCCAGTAGTCTTCTACTCAGATAGAAAACAACTCTCTCTTTCCCTTCAAATTCTTGCGTCGGCGCCGATCCAATTGTCTTGTCATCAGCCGATATGTACAACTTAAATCGCTTACCTTGCTGAGGAGGGACCAGCACAGGTGGACATTTCATATGTTCTTTTATTTCTTTGAACGCCCTTTATTGTATGTCGCCCCACTTGACTTCTTGATCATTTTTCAACTTCAACAAGGGAGAAAACGGTAGGATCCTTTTCGACAAATTTGAAATGAATCTTCTAATGAAATTAACCTTACCAAGCAGAGATTGCAACTCTATTTTGGTGGTTGGGGAAACTGCTTCATCAATTGCCTTCATGCTTTTTTGACCAACTTTGATTCCTCTTTCGTGGACCATGAATCCTAAAAATTGTCCAGCTGATACTCCAAAAGCACACTTATTAGGATTCATCCTCAAACCATGTTTCCTTGTGCATTCCAGAGTCTCACACAAGTCAGCCAGGTGTTCTTTGTACCCTTTGGATTTTATTATCACATCATTGATGTAGATCTCAACAATCCTGCCGATCAACTTATGGAAAATATAATTCATCACCCTCTGATAAGTTGCACCGGCATTCTTCAGACCAAAGGTCATCACAACCCACTCGAATAGACTGATTGCGCCGGGGCACCTAAAAGCGGACTTTGCTATGTCTTCTTCGGCCATGAAAATTTGGTTGTATCCTGCATTACCGTCCATGAAGATAATAACTTTGTGCCCAGTTGCTACATCTACTAACATATCAGCTATCGGCATCGGATAACCGTCCATAGGTGTGGTTTTGTTCAGATACCTGAAATCAATGCAAACTCTCAATTTTCCATTCTTCTTATATATAGGGACAACATTTGATATCCACTCTGCATATCGGCAAGGTCGGATAAATTTCACTTCTAATAACCTTTTAGTCTCCTTTTTTATATCATCAAGCACGTTCGGGTTGAATCTCCTCGAAGCTTGTTTAAATGACCGATATCCAGGTTTGATTGGTAACCGATGTTTAACAATTGACCGGTCTAAACCAGGCATCTCGTAGTATTCCCAAGCAAAGCAGTCTTTAAATTCCTTTAATAAATCAGTCAATTCCCACTTATACTCTGGATCCAACTTAGCACTTACATACGTCGGCCTAGGTCTATCTCTAGGACCATTATCTACTTCTAATTCAGCGGCCGACGTGAAGCCTTGTCCTAGTTTGCCATCTGTACCATCTATTAGATTATCCATTAATACAAATTTTCAAAGCCGACTGCTTGGATCGGCTGTTGGCTTTCACCATTGACTCTGAATTCTGATGGCAACAGAAAAGCCATTTGTATATTAGCCGATGGCTGCTTCCTATCGGCTATTTGCTTAGTACGCCACACTTGAGTTTTACCGAGTGCTTGAGCATGTTCCATTTCTTTATTCCTTAGGCGTTGCACCCTTCTCTTCTGGCTTCTTGTTAAACCTCTTGGGCACTGTTGACACCATTTTTTGCACGTGTCAAAATAATCGGAGTGGACTAATCGGCAAGGGGAGAGTTATTGAATACTTTGATAGCCAATGAAAGCCAGTTTGTAAAGATGGTTGCCGATAGCTGGTGATGGTCGATGTAAAGGTTGATTTGGACTCGGGCGTTGCCGATGAGGTTGGAGGTGTTATTGTCGATGCCGATGAAGGAAGACTTGAAGACTACTGCCGATGAAACAGGGAGTATGCCGATGAAGGAAGACTTGAAGACTACTGCCGATGAAACAGGGAGTATGCCGATGAAGGAAGACTTGAAGACTACTGCCGATGAAATAGGGAGTATGCCGATGGGAAGGAGGACAGTGAGATTTCCATCATAATTGAGGCGGACAGGGAAATAGATAGGAGTTGATTTCCTTTTCTGTATTTGTTAGGTTATGATTCATGTAAGAGTCACGTGTTTCCTTAGATATGGGATTGGTGTCCTAGTTGTGTTTGGTTGTGTCTCTTTAGATCAGGGTATAAATATGGAGTAAGGGGCAATGTAATAGAGATATATCAATCAATATCAAAACCAACTTTTACTCCTATTTGCATCTACTTACTTTTCGGTGACTTCGTCAATTTGCATATTTTTCCTTTTTACGAGTTCTCATTGATTCGGCGAGCTGCATCGCTTCAGTGCGACCTTCGGCGATTCTCGAGTTCCGCATGAGCACCTCTTGGCCGTGACTTCCGGGCGTATCGCTGTTGTCAGGACCAAAGTGTTCGTATCTTCATCCTTGTCGATTAGCAGGTCAAATCGACTGGCACGCTTTGGATATCGATTCGGGTATTAGCCCTTTGTGTTTGCAGATCACTTTTGCATCAACACATCTTTTGGCACGCTCGGTGGGACAAATCAATCAATATGTTCAATTCCGAGATCGATCCAGGGAACATTATCGCAGTATCAGAAGAAGATCTCAAGGAAGAACAGAGGCAGGCTATGGAAAAGGCTGTAGAAGAATACAAGCAGCTTTGTCTGAGATCGTTTAGCTTGAACAAGAGTGGACAAGTCATCCAGAAGCAAGATTTGCCGTTGCCTCGGCAGGTTACCTTTGACTCCAATCCTGGTAAACTTCAAGAGATGGTTAATTCTGCAGTAAATCATGCTTTGATTAATCATTCCAATGTGCTGTCCAATACTGTTCATAATGCTATGGTTTGAACTCTCAAAGAAGGACAAGCGGCACCACATTACGTTGGGCCTGCCTATCATCAACCAGAGCCGGTATCTGTCAAAACTCCATCGGCTCCTTCGGCCGTTGTGGGTACAGAAGTTACTTCCCCTCCAGTATTGGCAGGCTCACCTAATATTCAATCTACACCGATACAATCAGATCAGGTATTACCAGGAGGGCGAGTTCAGCTTAATACAGATCTATCGGCATCAGCTATGTCAGGCCCTGTGTCTCAGAATAGCCAGATTCCTACTAATTGGTGGGGATATGGCATGCCTCCAGAGTCCTCTGCTTTCAATCCTAGATTACCTCAAGTGTTTGATGCAGTAGGAAGAGCGCCTATACCATCGGCCGTTTCGCCGATGGCTCAAGTGCCTCAATATGCCGCAACTACTGCTGTACAATCAACTCCAGGAGGTTTCCAGATGCCTATGGTTCAAACATTCAATTCAAGTCCATCGGCGAGCTTACTGCCGATGCAGCAGAAAGCCCCTGCTATGAGTCAAACTGGGGTTCAGTTCATGCCTCAAACCAGTTATAATTATCCAACAATATCAGCAAATTACCAGCCATCGGTAAGTTTTGTACCGATGAGTTCTAATAATGATTGGTCAGGACAGTTACCTGTTCAACATACAGTTCAGCGAAATCAGCAGGTTGCAGGGATTCAACAAGGTCATATGCAAGCTGGTTTCCAGAATCAACCATCGGCAGCCCAGCCGATGAATCCTTTCCAACAGGTTAATGGACCACAAGTAACGGCAAATATGCCGATTGCTGGAGATCGTGGGCCACAAAGATATGTGGAGGGATGTCAGCAGGCACCTCCTGTAGAAATTCAACCAGTTCGTCAGCAGGAGGCTGATGCTTTTTGGGCCGATAAGATAGCAGAAATTATGAAGGATCAGTTTGGGATAAAGCCCAAGGTCAATACTTATTCTTATCGGACTCCATACCCTCCTGCATACGATTTAATTCCTCTCCCAAATCGGTACAAGGTACCGGATTTCACTAAATTCTCTGGGTAAGATGATACATCAACAATGGAACATGTCAATCGCTTCATTATTCAATGTGGAGAGGCAGCTAACAGAGATGAATTAAGAGTTCGATTATTTTCATCATCTTTGTCTGGATCAGCATTTACATGGTTCATTTCATTACCACCAAATTCTATTATTACTTGGGTTGATCTAGAAAAACAATTCCATAAGTATTTCTTTGCTGGAATCCATGAAAAGAAGCTTACCGATTTAGTAAAATTGAGACAGCGTAATGATGAATCGGTGGAGAGCTTTGTACAAAGGCTACGAGATGTAAAAAATAAGTGCTACAGCCTGGTGCTGGATGATCGGCAGCTTGTCCGATCTGGCTTTCCAAGGGTTATTGCCACATCTTAAGGACAGATATGCTTCTCAGGAGTTTGAAAGCCTCAGTCATCTTGTGCAAAGGATCTCTGATCAAGATACTAGGGTTTTTGAACCTAAAAAGAACTGGAGTAAAAAGGTATCATTTGTTGAAGAAGTAGGAGATTCTGACTCTGATGAAGAACCAGTTATCGGCTTAGCTGAGTGGGTTAAGAATAAAAAGCCGATATCATGTCCCTTTGGTCAAAAAGAGCCAGAAAAGTTTACCTTTGATATCACCAAGGCCGATAAAATATTTGATCTTCTGCTTCAAGAGGGCCAAATTAAGCTGTCACCTAATCATGTGATCCCATCGGCAGAAGAGTTGAAGAAGATTTTGTACTGCAAATGGCACAATGCAACTTCACACAGTACAAACGAATGCAAGGTATTCAGGCAACAGTTACAATCGGCTATTGAATCTGGGAGAATTAAGTTTGGTACTTCCAAGACCCAGAAGCCGATGAAAAATTGATCAACACCCTTTTCCAGCAAATATGCTGGATGCCAAAGGAAAGACCAAGGTATTGACGTCAGAGGCTGCTGAGAAAAACGCGTCAGTGGACCCCCAACATCGGATAACTACCGATGATGCAAAGAGTAAGGGTTTGCTAGGAGAAAGCAGTAGTTCCAAAAATCCTCCTCGACCTGGCATTGTGATTACTCATCGAAGGCAGCAGGAGGGTTGGCGTCAACGTAATGACCGATATCGGCAACAGCAAGAAATGAGACGTCAGGAAGAATGGAATCGACATAAAGATCATTGGAGATGTCCGTTTTTCATCCATTGCTGGGAAGAAGGTATTAAATTGCCAACTGTTGAAAATTGCCCTGAGTGTAATGGTTATTACGGAGTTAATCGTTCAGAAAGGAGGCTTCAACGTGGTAATCAGGGTTTGTCTATCAACGAGCCGATCAGAGGCAGAGCATCAGTGCATGATCGGCTGGGGGGCAGACTTAGTGTACATGAGAGGCTTGGTAAACGCGCTGCATATTTTCCAAGGAATCAAGAGGAGCTTGAGGAGATGGCAAACGCAAGAGTTCCCGATGAGGAAATATTCTACAGGGACCCTAATATACGTCGTGTAGAACCAACTAGGACTTGTTATCAGCCGGTTTGGAAAACCAAGTTTCCTCGATGGTGCCCAGAGGGTCTGACAAAGACGCAGAGAAGGAGGATGCAACGTGAGCGTCAGGAGGATTTATACCAGGAGGAAAATTCCTCCAATGAAAGGCCTGGTCATCAGCAGTGGCAGGTAAAACACAAAAATAAGGGTCCATCGGCAGATGTTAATATGGTATTCATGTTGCCTGATGGAGTTTCTGGCACTATCTGATAATGAGGAAGAAGTTGTTCTCTCTGATCAAGTAGCTCAGCTAACACTAGATCCAATGATGGCTGTTTTTGAGAAACCTACCGATGACGAGAGACAGCATCTTAAGGCTTTATTTGTGAAGGGCAGAGTTGATGGGCAGCCTGTGTCTAAGGTACTTATTGATGGAGGGGCTGCGATTAATATTATGCCTTACGTGATGTATCAGAAACTTGGTAAAGGAGATCAAGACTTGACCAAAACCGATATGATGTTGAAAGATTTTGAAGGCAATGTGTCACCGGCTAAAGGGGCAGTGTGCGTTGAATTGACCATCGGCAGCAAAACCTTGCCAACGACGTTCTTTGTTATCAACGGCAAGGGTGCATATAATCTGCTTCTAGGGAGGGATTGGATTCATGCTAATTGTTGTGTTCCTTCTACAATGCATCAATGCCTCGTACAGTGGATTGGAGATAAGATTGAGGTCGTCCCTGGTGATTCTTCTTATATCATCGCATCGGCAGAATCAGATACTTATGAGCGAACTAAATGCATATCAGGAGAAGCTTGGGAAAAAGAGTTCCTTAGAGTTGCTGATTATGAAATTCCACCGATCCAAGCAGTCGGTTCTGAAGAGGAGTTTTAATGGATAGGTTTGCCGATGATGGAAAATTAGGTCAAGGGTTCACATCGGCAGATGATTTAGTAGAAGTAGATATCGGTGATGGTGATAGGTCAAGACCTACTTTTATTAGTGCTAAGTTAGATTCCAAGTGTAAGCAGCGAATAACAGATTTGTTAAAAGAATATAAAGATTGTTTTGCTTGGGATTATACTGAGATGCCTGGATTAGACCGATCGATAGTTGAACATCGGTTACCTATCAAATCTGGATTTCGGCCACATCAGCAGCCAGCGCGCCGATGCAACCCTAATGTACTTCCTGACATTAAGGCCGAAATAACTAAATTAATTGAAGCAAAGTTTATTCGGCAATGTCGATACGCAGAGTGGATCTCTAATGTGGTTCCTGTTTATAAGAAAAATGGAAAACTTCGTGTCTGTATTGATTTCAGGAATCTCAACAAAGCCACACCGATGGATGGCTATCCAATGCCGATTGCTGATTTGTTGATTGATGCTGCGGCTGGACATCGAATTATCAGCTTCATGGATGGTAATGCAGGTTACAATCAAATATTCATGGCTGAGGAAGATATTCCCAAGACTGCTTTCAGATGTCCAGGTCATGTGGGGTTGTTCGAGTGGATAGTCATGACGTTTGGTTTGAAAAATGCCGGTGCTACTTATCAAAGGGCTATGAACTTTATTTTTCATGAGTACATCGGCACATTAGTGGAGATCTACATTGATGATGTAGTGATTAAGTCTGGAGATATCACAGCACATTTAGCCGATCTGCGAAAGATACTGGAGTGCACAAGGAAGCATGGATTGAAGATGAATCCTAATAAATGTGCATTCGGTGTATCGGCAGGACAATTCTTGGGTTTTATGGTGCATCAACGGGGCATTGAAATCAGTAGGAAGTCTATTGATGCAATTAACAAGGTGATTGCTCCTGCCAATAAGACTGAATTGCAATCTTTGATCGGTAAGATTAATTTCATTAGAAGATTCATATCTAATCTGTCGGGTAAGATCAAGGCTTTCAGCCCACTACTTAAATTGAAAGCTGATCAGGAATTTGTATGGGGAGTTGAACAGCAATTAGCCCTTGATGAAATTAAGAAATATTTATCAAATCCTCCAGTGCTAGTTCCACCTCAACATGGGAAGCCTTTCAGGTTGTATTTGTCAGCTGATGATACAGTTATCGGTTTCAGCTCTTATTCAAGAATTTGAAGGGAAAGAACGTGTTATTTATTATTTGAGCAGAAGATTAGTGGATGCTGAGACGAGGTATTCGGCTATCGAGAAATTGTGTCTGTGCTTATACTTTTCTTGTGTCAAATTAAGGCATTATTTGTTATCTGCCGAATGTACAGTCATATGCAAAGACGATGTGGTCAAGTATATGCTGTCGATGCCGATATTAAGTGGTAGAATCGGCAAATGGATTTTAGCATTATCAGAATTTGAACTACGCTACAAATCAACTAAGGCAGTTAAAGGGCAAGTGATGGCTGATTTTGTCACTCAGCATTGTAATACGGTGGATTCTCTGGGGATTGCTCCCTGGACACTTTTCTTCGATGGGTCCACATGTGGTGAAGGAGCAGGTATCGGCATTGTGTTAATTTCACCTCAAGGAAAGAAGTATGAGTTTTCATTGCCGATTGTTGCTACAGCGACAAATAATCAAGCTGAATACCAAGCCTTGATAAAGGGGTTAGAATTGCTGAAGGAGATACGTGCCGATGTTGTTGAAATCTTTGGTGATTCTATGCTAGTTATAAATCAATTGGCTGGAATTTATGAATGCCGAAGTGAAGCTTTGATTTCGTATTATGAAAGATGTTTGCAATTATTGAAAGGATTTAGAGATTTTCGTCTTGAACATATCTCTCGATTGCATAATGAGGAAGCTAATCGACTAGCTCAGCATGCTTCAGGGTATCAGCCTATTCAGGAAGTGCTAACATCGGCAGTTGATACCGATGACTGGAGGAAGGAGATTGTCGATTATTTAAAGGATCCATATAGAAAGGTTGAGAGACGTATAAGGTTCCAAGCTACCAAATATGTGCTCCTCGATGATGAATTATATTATCGAACTATAGATGGAGTTTTACTCAGATGTGTTAGCAATGATGAATCGAAAAGCTTGATGGGTGAAATTCATGAAGGAGTATGTGGGGCACATCAATCGGCTTTCAAGATGAAATGGATGATCAGAAGGAATGGGTACTATTGGCCGACTATTCTTGAAGATTGTTTTAAATATTTTAAGGGATGCCAGGGGTGTCAAAAGTTTGGTAATATTCAAAGAGCGCCTGCATCGGCTATGAATCCTATAATCAAACCATGGCCGTTCCGGGGATGGGCTATTGATCTCATTGGTCAGATTTATCCGCCATCGAGTAAAGGACATAAATTTATTCTGGTTGCTACCGATTATTTCACAAAGTGGGTTGAGGCAATTCCTTTAAAAAAGGTGACATCGGTCAATATGATTGATTTTGTGAAAGAGCATATTGTTTACCGATTTGGTATTCCTCAGACTATCACTACCGATCAGGGTACTATGTTTACATCAGGAGAATTTGATGAGTTTGCTGTAGGTATGGGAATTAAAATTTTAAATTCTTCTCCATATTATGCTCAAGCTAATGGTCAAGCTGAGGCTTCTAACAAAGGGATCATCAAACTCATTAAGCGCAAAATTGAAGAAAATCCTAGGAGGTGGCATACAGTATTAAATGAAGCCTTGTGGTCATATCGGATGTCATATCATGGTGCAACCAAAGTAACGCCTTATCAGTTAGTATATGGACACGATGCAGTATTGCCTTGGGAAATTAAGGTTGGCTCTAGACGAATACGTTCTCAAAATCAGCTGACAAGCCGATGATTATAATACTCTTATGAAGGATGAGTTGGAAGATGTGGCGGGTCATCGGTTAAGGGCTTTAGTTAGTATCGAAGAAAATAAGAAAAGAGTAGCTAGATGGTATGACAAGAAGGTGAAAGTAAAAGAGTTTGCCGATGGAGATCTGGTCTGGAAATTGATTTTACCGATTGGGACTAAAAGTTCAAAGTTTGGAAAGTGGTCTCCTAATTGGGAAGGTCCATATCGGATAAATCAGTCTGTTCCTGGTAATGCATATATTTTAGAAACCCTCGAAGGGGTTGTGTTTCCCAGAGCGTTAAATGGAAAATATTTAAAGAAATATTACCCTAGTATCTGGATAGATGCATAAAAGTACAGTGCCGATAACAGTACTATCGGCTAGAATTATGCAAGGATGTCAATGTCTCATAAAGTGCCGATACAATAAATAAGATTACACGTTCAACAAGGATTGGATAGCTAATATCGCACGCAGGCGAATCTGGTCGGCTTCCTCCATTTCTTTGATATCGTCATCGGCAGTACCCTCCACAGGCTTGAGTTTTTTCTTCATGGCTAAAGCCTTGCGAGCTTGGATATCTCTTTCTTGCTGAAGGGCTTTGACGGCATTGGGTAGCTGGCTTTCTTCTTGTTGAGCATGAGTTAAGGCTGCATCGATTTCTTTCAATTCAGCCAATAGAGCTACCTTCCTTGCTGATAGATCCAAGATTTTCTGCTTAAGTGCAGCACCCGAAGTCTGCAAGTTGACGATGCCCTTGTGCTTCTCATCAGCGATTTGTTTCAGTTGTAGCATCTCTTCTTTAAGTTGAGCTTGAGCTGCTCTATCGGCAATGCGCTGAGCAGCCCGTTGATATTGCAGTTGGCGGCTTTCTAAGTGAGCTGCTGGGAAGAGTACTTCTTCAACATCGGCAGGGACCTGGCCACGAATTGTTTTGAAAATTGCCTTTGCGGGGTCCGAGTCATCTACCAGTTGGGCGGTACCTTGCTGTAGCAAGTTCAGGAGGGTTTCCAACTTGGATTTAGTCTCTGCCGATATTGTTCCCAGTGCAAGGGAAGAACTTGTCTCCTCTCCATCGTCGTCAGAAATGTCAATGGCAAAGGAAAATAGGCTGTTCGGGGAATCTTGTTCCTGAGAGAGAGAAAAGGAGATCAGTCAGGGGTAAGTATGAGTATTGTAAAATCAGATAGGTTGATTGGTTTACCTGTTTCAAGGCAATTTCCTGTGCTTGACTGGAGGAAGCAACCTGGAGTATGTCGTGTGGGATCGGCTGAGCTTGCCGATGGGATATCCTCTGTGACTTCATCGGTGGTGGGTTCTTGAGGTATGATGACCGATGACATTGGGGCAGATGTAGGGATCGGCATAGACCTTTGTCGTTTTGGCTGTGCTTCAGTATCTGTTGAAGCTTTGCGCTTTGCTTGGGCATCGGCAACGATTGGCTGGGGGGCATCGACACTTGTTGGTTGTGAAGCTTGGACATCTGGTACGTTTGCCGATGTACCCAATTGTTGCTGCAAAACAAAGTGTAAGATATGATATTTAACAGATAAAATGTAAAGTCAAGAAGCTACCTCTGAAGGAGTGGTGCTTGATATCGGCGGAATTGCCGATGACGATCCAGTAGCAGCTCTTACCCCCTGATGATTAAGGTTAATACAGTTTGTGATCGGCATAAGTGAAAATAAACAAGGTTGTTACCTTAAAGGCTTTGACCAAGGTTGTAGCAGCGGCCGATGGAGTAGCCCTGGATGTAGCCAATTTGGACTTAGAAGTGATGGTCTTGGTACGAATCTTCTGGTGGGTCAAAGCGGCTAAGGTGGGAGCGTTGTAGCCGATCGGCGATGTTGGGGAAACAGGCCGGAGATTGAAGGGTTTCCCACTTTTACTCACCGATGGTGCTGGGTTGTTAACCTGTTACAAGAGAATCAGTTACTGATATATGAAGGGAAAAGCAGAAGGGAGTTAAAGGAAACTTACCGCGTCGTCAGGGATGGCATATTCAGGGTCGATCATGTGCCGATATGTGTGAGCAGAAGTTGCGAACAGTTGCTTCTTTCCACTCTCGCCACCATTGCTTGTATGACTCGGTGATGAAAGATATTGGTGTCCAGGTGGATATATCAACATCTGTAGTATCGGCATCAGGAGAGAGTTGTACTACCTTGTTCCAGTCTGTTCCGCAGGTGATTGTTTCCCTGGGTTTGATCACATCGGCAAAGCAGAGTTTGATTGGCAGTTGCCCAAAAGCCAATTGGCGGGATACTGCCGATGGGTTGTAAAATTCATATGTAATGTTGGTGTTTTTCCCGCTGCCGAATGTGTTTACTGGAATTGCCCTGGGAGTGATGATAGCCATCATGAGCTCATTATCTTGATTCAGAGTGTCATCGGCAAAGTTGAAAAGAAGGGGGAATCTGTTTTCTTCGTCGATATAAGGCACCCAGGCCCTATGATCACGAGAAAGACCATTGTAGAAGCTTTGAAAGAATCTGCCGATTTGGTCTTCGTTGGCTTCTGTTCCAGGAAGGACAATTATGGCTTCACCAAAATTGAGGGGTGAGCGTGTTGCCGATTCATCATCCCCGAGCACATAATCTTCAGCAATTTCTCGTGGGAATTGTTGAGCAAAAAAGTCCCATTGCAAACGTTTGTGCATATGGGCATTCAGCCACATGTTGATAAACCACCACGGGCCTCCCAGGTTGCCGATGGGTTCGCCAAGCAAAAGTTTCTGAGACACTTGGTGAAGAAGATGATAAGTGGAGCTCAGAAGGTATCGGCCAAGAGGAAACCTTACGCCATTAGCCAAAAGTTCAGCTGCAGGGAGGAAGGCGTTGGTTGGTCCTACTGATCGACCACAGAAGATAAATTTTTCTAACCACATATTCAGGAATGTGGCATGTTCCCTCTGGCTAAGTGTCCCGGTTTTCTGGTATTCTTGAATATATCCTGTCCAACCGCCGATGTTACGGGTATTCACTCTATATTCAGGCTTTCTACCATAGATGGAGCCTTCATCGGCAGTTGAGATGTCCAAGCCAGTAAGCATGTGGACATCGGCAAGGGTAGGAGTAGCTGGGCCATGTCCAAACATAAAAGTATTGGTCGTGTCTGACCAGAA
Organism: Miscanthus floridulus; assembly: GCF_019320115.1. NCBI lineage: Eukaryota > Viridiplantae > Streptophyta > Magnoliopsida > Poales > Poaceae > Miscanthus > Miscanthus floridulus. The sequence goes on from NC_089592.1 coordinate 12,076,311, forward strand.
ATAAGCAGCTGCAATTATCATTGATTCATTTTTCTGCATATCGGCAATAGAGAGCCTGATACATTGGTCTAACCTTCGTTCTGCCCAGTATACTTGCATCGATCTATTAACCCTCAAATACCAATCTTTCCACCCTTTGGTGGTTTTGGGCCAAGATCGGAATGTGTCTTTCCACAAATTCAGAGAGAAATTTTGGGCTCTAAAGGGGATTCTGTTAACCTCTGCGTTGATCAGATCGGTTGGATCTGGGTTGCCCATTGGTCCAAGGCATTGGACGTGCGGCTGATCGGTTGGGATAATTAATTTGTTGCGCAGTTCCTAAGGTTATGGAATCCAGAAGACAGAAGAAAGGAAAAATCACCAACTGAATGAATTTGCAAAAAGATCAAAGTAAAAGGTAATGGAAGTGGAGCGAACCGCGGGGACGTCGAAATTGATGGCCATTGTCTTGAGGAAGGTGGAGGTACGAGCCGGAAACTTGAAGTTAGCGCCGGAGAAGGGTTCTTGTTGGTTGAGGTCACGCGGTTGTTCGTCGGAGTCGCCGCCGGAGAGAGAGAATGCCAAGGATTGGAGGCTGAAGATAGAAAATGAGGGTTCCGGAGAAATCTATTTATAAGCCGCCCAGAATAAGGGTATTTTGGACTTATCTCTATGTCGCGCGCATATAGGTCAAGGCGGTTCAGAGGGATATGGTAACTGTTCGCGCGATAATCAGGGGATTGTACAGATGAGTTGATAACAAGTAATCATGACTTGGAAGGGATATCGATACATGATATTTTAATTCTGAAAATGGCAGCATTATCATGTTAAGATCTTGCCGATGGGTTATTGTTTTGGTATCTCAACCATAATCAAGGCAAGAGTGGTTGGCGATTGTGCGATATTTACTGAAGTGCGTGAATCAAGATGAGATTTGATTGGATTTGATAGCAAATCAAGTTTTGGCTTGGAGAATGAGTTACGGTAATCGGGCAAAGGCAAGCGTTATCTGGAGTAAATTTCGGAGCATTAATGGTTTTATACTCCGAAATTGGGGGGCATGTGTTGACACCGTTTTTTGCACGTGTCAAAATAATCGGAGTGGACTAATCGGCAAGGGGAGAGTTATTGAATACTTTGATAGCCAATGAAAGCCAGTTTGTAAAGATGGTTGCCGATAGCTGGTGATGGTCGATGTAAAGGTTGATTTGGACTCGGGCGTTGCCGATGAGGTTGGAGGTGTTATTGTCGATGCCGATGAAGGAAGACTTGAAGACTACTGCCGATGAAACAGGGAGTATGCCGATGAAGGAAGACTTGAAGACTACTGCCGATGAAACAGGGAGTATGCCGATGAAGGAAGACTTGAAGACTACTGCCGATGAAATAGGGAGTATGCCGATGGGAAGGAGGACAGTGAGATTTCCATCGTAATTGAGGCGGACAGGGAAATAGATAGGAGTTGATTTCCTTTTCTGTATTTGTTAGGTTATGATTCATGTAAGAGTCACGTGTTTCCTTAGATATGGGATTGGTGTCCTAGTTGTGTTTGGTTGTGTCTCTTTAGATCAGGGTATAAATATGGAGTAAGGGGCAATGTAATAGAGATATATCAATCAATATCAAAACCAACTTTTACTCCTATTTGCATCTACTTACTTTTCGGCGACTTCGTCAATTTGCATATTTTTCCTTTTTACGAGTTCTCATTGATTCGGCGAGCTGCATCGCTTCAGTGCGACCTTCGGCGATTCTCGAGTTCCGCGTGAGCACCTCTTGGCCGTGACTTCCGGGCGTATCGCTGTTGTCAGGACCAAAGTGTTCGTATCTTCATCCTTGTCGATTAGCAGGTCAAATCGACTGGCACGCTTTGGATATCGATTCGGGTATTAGCCCTTTGTGTTTGCAGATCACTTTTGCATCAACAGGCACCACTGGCCTTCTTGCCATATATATCTTTTCTCAGTGCCTTCCTCTTCATGATCAGCCTAGTCCTATCAACGACTCTTTTCCCAAGCCAATCATAAACACTTTTATTTTTTAAGCGCCAATCCATGTTATTATGATGATATGCATCTTGAGCATGGATAGACTAGCGGTTGGTTTGAGACTGCCTATACTCCCGATATTAATTGTTGCATTCTAGACAGTAATGTCTGGTAGGCAACTTCAAGCCTTCATTCCAGCAATGTCTAAAGAAAGGACAATTCTAATGTAATTCGGCTTGTTTCCTTTCATGCCTCTCTTCTTTCAGTTGATGCTGGTACACTTGATCTTTCAACCAACATTGATAATCCTTTTCCTTCTGCCGTTGCCATTTATTCAATAGAATCCAAGATGTGACCTATGGCTTCGTCGTCTCTGCTTTTGACGTTTTTCCCTGCTCGTATTGACTCTTTTGCTCAGCACGACGTCTTGTATTCTCTTTGTACTCGTCAGCCGATATTTGCATCTTGGGGTCGACTATTCCAGCTTCTTTTGATTTGGTTGATGTTAGGACCTTAGTTTTTCCTTTGAATAGTCTAGCATCAACCATGTTTTGATCTCCTGGGAAAGGATTATCATCAACCTTTATTTTCTAAGGAGTATCAAATTTGAGCCTCCCCTGCTGAATAGCTCTCTGTATATGTTGCCTGAAGATTCTGCATTCATTAGTAGAATGAGAAGTAGCATTATGGAACTTATAGAACTTCTTATTCTTCAACTGACTAGGGGGCAACATGACATAACCATCGTGCAACTTGATCTGCCCTTTCTCAAGCAAGAAATCGAAGAGCTTATCTGATTTGGTGACATCAAAGTCATAGCTCTCCTCAACTCCTCTTCCCTAAGGATTTGGCACCATCACTGTCTTCTTGCCCTAATTCCATTCAGCCATAGCAACCTCTTCTTCTTCATCTTCATAGCCGTCATCGATTGAGTATGGATCATAAGCTTCGGCTACTATGGTACTTTTTTGGAACCGGGTATCTCTGCGCATACTCTAGAATTTTCTATTGAGCGTTGCTACTCTTTGAGCCAATTGACCCAAGTTGTCAAATTCTTGTCCCAGCAGCTTTTCTTTCTATATTGGCAGCATTCCTTGAATAGCTAAAACAACTAATTGATCATTGGCCAAGTTTAATGAGAAGCACAACTTCCTGGTTTCTCGAAACCTCTGAAGAAATTCAGTGCCTGATTCATTAGTCTTCTATCGTATAGTTGTCAGATCGGTAATCTTCTTTTCTCTAGTCCCAGTGTAAAAATATGTATGAAACTTCTTCTCCAGGTCAGCCCAGTTGGCGATGGAATTGACTGGCAATGATGAAAACCAAGTGAAGGCTGGCCCTGATAAGGACAGAGAGAAGAAACGAACTCGATGGGCATCCTCAACTGACGCTTTGCCTAATTGTGTAAGATACCGACTGACATGTTCTATCGTGTTTGTACTATCTTGGCCAGTGAACTTAGCGAATTCTAGGAGCCTTTAATTTGTGGGAAGGGCAACCAAATCATACTATTTTGGATATGGGCATTTGTATGAAAAGGTCAGCCCTTTTGGCTTCAGACCGAACTGATTCTTCATCATCTCGATCACCCTCAGCAATAATTCATCAGCTTGCAGATTTGGATTTCTCTGTACCTGCTGACCCATCTGTGGATTGAAATCTCATGTGCCTTGATATCCTAGATTTGGCATCATGTGGAGGGTGTTATAATCTATGCCATAGTGATACCCTTGTGGAATCTCAATCTGCTGGGTCCTTTATTGGCTTGCTGCTTGAAGTCTCTGATTATAAATATAAGGATCTATATCCCTACGGATCCTTTGAATTGATGGTGCTATTTTTTGAGCCGATGATGGTATGTGGCCTGATGTGCCAAAATTGATCACCTAGTTCTGACTTTGCCTCGCCGGCTGTTGCACATGCTTTATTGATGGTCCAGGATTGTACTGTGTTAGATTTGCAGTAGTTCCTTAAGTTTGTTCAGATGAACCTTGAACTGTCTGGACATCACCACTACCAGTCGATGCTGCTTCTTGATGGCTGGTACCGACTTGATTGGTCCCTTGGGTTGATGGATCTGGAATGTTGTAATAAGCCGGTCCACCTTGACCAACTGGAAATTCATGAATCGCCTCTTTCATGGCATTGTGGAATACGTCCATGAAAGCTTCGTTATGGCTTGACATGGCATCACGAATAGATTTGTCTACAACCTCCGTAAAGAAACATTTGTCTTCAGCTTCAGTTGTGTCTATTTGCCCATGTAATAGAACTCTTGGTAGTGGAAATTTCTAAACAATTGTGTTGTCACGTGTTTTGGTGTAGGACAACAGACATTTGTTCTGAAACTCTTCTATAGCTTTGCTGATGATACCCTTATCCCCATTAAGCAGATCTTCATAATGTAGCATAAGGATATCGTTGTTTTTGTGAACTACCATGATGATTGTGGGGTCCCACTGGATGTGCTAGATATGTGTGTCGACACAGAATTTTTGTCCCGTGCCGAGGACACACGCAGTAAGCCAGAAAGGTCTGCTCGATGGAGCTGTAGATCCGCTTAGCTTTAACACAGGGGTGGATGATCCTGTGTACTCCTCCCAAGACGTGCCAGTCAATTTGACCATGTAATTGACAAGGAGAGAAAGTTCATCAGTAATTAAGGGCGAAACTTGTCGGTGTTGCCAGACAGTCCCGAATGTGCGGCTATGAGAGCCGATATGAAAGGAGATCGACTAAATAGTCGATTCCAGCATATTCATGAGAATCGATTGGTTAAAGCTCATTGGGTTGCATAAGAAGAATTGGTTATCATTCAGGATAAATGTCATTATTTACACAAATATTAATCAATGGCAATAAGATGTCAACAATGACTGGTTTGTGCTGAGCCAATGATTACAAGTAACCGAACCCCTTTTTATATAAAGAAATAATTCAACACCATTTAACCATTTAATAAAAATAAATCTAATGAACATGTTAGATCTCATCTATCGCTATGACTGGTGGGGCCTGAGGCAGAATCATGCAGGCCGTAGAAATAATGATAGACTCGACGACCCTAACTCATTACTAATATCAGTGGGGCATGAGGCAGAATCATGCAGGCCATAATATAATAATAAGATCTTGGGGCTAACATATCTTTCAACCTATCTTTACTTCAACGGTCTCGTGATGCGAACTGTTCATGAAGGCACTCGATATCGGCTAAAATAGTCGATTCAGGCATAGCGCACAGCTAAAATCATGCCTTATCAGGAATAGATCTATCAAATAACGATCCTCACTCCACGGTGCTAACAGTGGGGTGTGAGGCAGAATCACATAGGCCATGATAACGGCCATGGAACAATTCTCGCTAGCCAATAAATCTACTCAAGATGCAACACGCCTTAACCGCACGCTATGCATGATCAGGATTGACATAAAATAGCCGATAAAACATAACTCATCGTTTAAGGTGTAGATTAGATCAATTTAGATTAGCAAACGATGGGCTAAACAAGATATAAGGCTGATCCAGATCAATCCTAATCGAGTAGAGTGATATTGCTATAATTAAACAAATAATGAAAGCAATAAGCAATATCAGTAACTTAATGAATCTACCAAAGGCTGCCATCCTAAGGTAGAGTCGGTAACTTGACCTTGATCTAGTTCATGCAGTGGGGGTCGACCGGATCGATGCAGCCATACTTAAACTAGGCAAGAGTCGATAACTAACTTATACCAGAGTCGCAGTGGAGGTTGACCAGATCGATGCAGCCGTATGAACAGAGGTATAAGCCATGATGGTACTTGCAACAAGCAGTGGAGGTTGACTAGATCGATGTAGCCGTACTTGCTGAAGAACTCACTGAGATCTACTCTACTCCTACTCCTAAGGGTGGCCGGAGCCAAAAAAGTAAATAACTGGTATATTGGATTAATTGTTGTTCTTCTTACAATAGCCAAGGCCTGATATTTATACCCGGGACCTGCATATGACTCCTGTCTAAGCACGACTCATCACAACTTTTGACCCTAAAGAAAACATTCCTAATTTAAGATAACTTGGACTCTAATCTTTCCCTTTTTGTGGAGTCCAACATGTTTTTTCCTAGCGCCGATCGTACCCTTTGCCGTTATCCATTGGCGCTATCTGAAGAAAGTCGATTCTAGTTTTTGGCATCCGAATCAGCTAGTTCTGATTTGCACGCAATTGATTCCTTGACATGATCTCGGGAGCTCTCGAGTCCCTATGACTCTTCTTCCAAATTTTGGTGTAAACACAAGCATATAACAAGAATTAAATCTAATGGAGGATACATTAGGTTGCTTGTTCTGGTTAGTCTTGCAATATTACTCTATATACCCAACTTGCTTGCATCTATTGCAAAACCAACCATTGCCCTTCACAAAGCTAGCTTTGATAGTGACAAAGGTCGCCTTGCCTTTCTTGGGGGTATAGCTAAATTCCTCTTTGGTGAGAGAAAAGATTTGGCTACCCAAGCACTTTAGCAAGCAGGCATCTCCACCATAGGCATTGGCTAAGGCACGAGTGAGCTCATTCTCCTCCTTCTTGAGGGTCTCATTTTCCATCATTAGTGAGGCATCACAAGTGAAACCATCACTCAAGGGTGAAGTGGAAGTAGTTGTGCTACAAGAAGGGTTAGTGGGAGCAATGACAATGGGTTTACAAAAAGATTCATCAAGAATATCAATGTTAGTCCCACATCACAAGACACAATGACTTGCTCTTTCTTCACTTCATCCTTCTTGACTTGCTCGAGGAGAGAGGAGTGAGCCTTTTCAAGCTTAGAGTGAGCTTTGCCAAGCTTCTCATGGTCTTCCTTTAGACTCTCATGAGAAGCATTGAGCTCATCAAAGGATTGCTTAAGAGATTTGATCTTCTTGCGCAATTCTTTGCACTCCTTTCTTTTCATCTCAAAGCAAGTGTGTACTTGCTCACACATGTCCAAGAGGTCCTCCATGGTGTACTCCTCCTCCTCCTCATCACTTCTACAATTATCACTTTCACAATCATCATTACTCACATCATATTTTACCTTGGTGGGCTTTGCCATGAGGCATGTTGATGGAGTGTCGAAGATGGAAGGCTTGTTGTTGATGGCGATGCTTGCTAGTGTCTTCTTGACTGACTTCTTGTTATCATCACTAGAATCATCATCGGATGAGCCATCACTATCCCAAGTGAACACATAGCCTCCACCCTTCTTCTTTGTGAAAGTCATTTTCTTCTCCTTCTTTTAGTTCTTTTCCTTCTTTTCTTTCTTGTCTTACTTCTTATCATCCTCATTATTGTCACTATTGTAGAGACAATTCATGACAATGTGATCCTTGCTCTTGCACTTGTAGCATCTCCTCACATACTCCTTGTTGTGATCTTTTCTCTTTCTTGCACCATAGCCCTTTTTCTTTATGAATTTGCCCATCTTACGCACAAAGAGAGCCATGGACTCATCATCAATGTCACTAGCATCTTCATTATCACTTGATTTTTTCTTGGACTTGCCCTTGTTCTTGGATGATGAGCTATCCTTGAATGCTATACTCTTCTTCTTGTTGTCTTCATCTTCCTTCTTCTCATCCTTGTCGACCCTCTCCCTTTCCACATGGTATGTCTCATGTTATGACATCACCTAGTACTTGGTTAGGGGTAAGCTCCTTCAATCATCCTCTTATGATGAGCAATCTCAACATCTCAAATCTTGGAGGTAAGCACATCAAGAACCGATGAGAGACATCATCATCATTGATCTTCTCACCCAAACCCTTCAGATCATTGACAATCACTTGTAATCAATGGAACATCTCTAGAATGCCCTCATCATTCTTCATCTTGAAGCTTGTCAACTTGTCCTTGAGGATGTACAACTTGACACTCTTCACCGCCAGTGTGCCCTCATATGTTTCCTCTAATCTCGTCCACTCCTCATTAGCTCTCTCACAATCCATGGAATCAATAGCATTGTAGATGGTGTTGAGAGCCATTGTATTACATTGCTTGCTGGTCTTGTCTTGGTTGGTGAGATTGGTGGGATCAATAATCACATAGTCACTCTCGGTCACATCCCACACTTGATCATTGATTGAACCAAGATACATCTTTATCTTTCTCTTACAATAATCATAGCATGTGCCATCAAAGAATGGTGGTTTGCCCCCCTACATGGTTGAACACAACTTAAGCCATCTTTTGACACCAAGGTTGTTAAGCCTTCAATCAAATGGTGACCATGACTCCGATACCACTTGAAAGGTCCTAATATGGGTAGAGGGGGGTGAATAGCCTATTTAAACTCTACAAATTCACTAGAAGCAATTGATTAGTATGACAAATGGCTTAATGCAATTTTGTTCTAGCTCTACAAGGGTTGCAAGCCATCTATCCAACTAATTCTAGTTGCTATGAACATTAGGCACACAAGAGCCTAAGTCACTACTCACTAAGAGCTCTCAACAAGGCTACACAAAAGAGCTCCACTAGATGAAACTAAAGCTACTAATCAAGCTCTCAAAACTAATTACACTAAAGAGCTTGTATAACTAGTTTGCAAGAAAGTAATGGAGTGAGTAGGGTGATTATACCGTCGTGTTGAGGAATAAACCAATCACAATATATAGATAATCCAATCACCAGGAAAAATCCAAACACACAAGAGACATAAGATTTTTCTCCCAAGGTTCACGTGCTTGCCGGCATGCTAGTCCCCGTTGTGTCGACCAACACTTGGTGGTTCGGTGGCTAAGAGGTGTTGCACGAACCTCGCCAACAAATGGCACCGCAAGAACCTACCCACAAGTGAGGTAGCTCAATAACACGAGCAATTTACTAGAGTTGCCTTTGGCTCTCCACCGGGGAAGGCACAAGACCCCTCACAAGCAATCGATCAAGGCCGGAGACAATCACCAACTCCACTCAATGATCCTCTAATCATTGGGCCATCTAGGCGTTGGCAAACACCAAGGGCAACAAGCTCACAACCAGCCTAAGTTGCACTCAATTAGTGTCACAAGATAATGCAACTCAATGCAATGCACTAGAGTCTCCAATCTCACTCAAGATGATAAAATCAAGTGAACAAGTGAGTGGAGTGTGTTGCTCAGCTTTCAAAGGGTGTGCACAAGTATAAGAGGTGCCAAGAGAGTGGCCAAGGCCGGCCACACCCTCTATTTATAGCCACATAAGCAAATAGAGTCGTTATACCCCTTGGAGCTGTCTACGCGGGGGCACCGGACACGGCGGTGGCACACCACCCCTGGGGTGTCAGTGCCCCAACGGTCACTTCCTAATGGCCAGACATGGCATGGCAGGTGGCACCGCCCTAGGGGGTGGCGGTGACCATCCCAGCCAAGTCCCCGAAACCACAGTCTCTGGAAAAATAGGGCGGTGCACCGCCGTCACCATGGCGGTGACCAGCATAGCTTGCCTCCCGTCTCTTGAGTGCCACCATGCTCACACTTGGATTGCACCAACCTAGCTCATATCACACTCATGACAAAGGTTAGTGCATAGGTTTTATCAATTATCCAAAACCAAACTAGGGCTTTCAATCTACTCCATTTTTGGTAATTGATGACAGCCTTTTCACAAAGATATTCAATGAAATATTTTTGCATTCATGTTGCTTGCCCAAGCATATTACCATGTGTAAAGGTTATGGACAAGTTTCATCAACCCGAATTGGTAGTATTAGCTCCCCCTACATATGTGCTAAGTGTTTGGATTTGAAAGCTTGCACATATACATGGATTGAAAGTTTGGGAGAGTAATAGCTACCAAATGATGCTAAGGTGTAAAGAATGGACCTTTAAAGCGTGATACCAATCGGAGTTGCCATTTGAACACCATCCTTAGCACCACGATTTGCTAGATACCACTTGAAAAGCAAAGACAAACTAGATACCTCAGTGAGATCAACATTAGAAGCAAGGTTTTTGTACCACTTCTAAAAGATCAAGGGTATATCTAGCTATCCTATGCATGCTAGTTTTCATTTCATCAAATATTTTTTACAATCTAGCATACACCACACAAGCATGGATCACTACTAGAAATACATATGTTGTAATTAGTTTCATTTGGATATTTCAAAAGTAGATCGGGGTGTTACGCATGTTGCAATTTGAGCCACTTGCCATAGATGCATGCTGCAGCTCCTAGGGCGTCGTGCATGGAGAGGAGTGGCGCAGCAGGCGTGGAGGGGCACGGGAAGCAAGGAGTCGCCGACGCGGGAAGCAAGGAAGCGTGGGGGAGTGGCGCAGGCGGGCCCCACCTGTGCGTGCAGCAGGCGCGGGCGTTCAGACGTGGGGGATCGGTCCGGGCGCTAGTGCTGCCATTTTTTTCCAAGGAGCTGATTATACAAGTGTAAGTGAATACCATTTGTTATAAGTTGTAACCTTAGATGAGCAGTAGGGGCTTATTTGGTTGGAGGCCTCCCAAACAACAATCCCAGCCTTGCTCAAGCCTCCAAAATTGGACGCATGAGATTTTTGCCTGGACCAGGTAGCTGTCTGGATTCAAACCAAATAGACCCTAGGTCTTTCTAATCTGTTGGCTGTACTTGTATGTAGCTAGGTGTTGCATGTAATATAATCCCATTGTGTTCTGCGATTGTGTTTTATTGCCATCTGAGGAGTGGGTTGAATTAGCTGTTGCTGGCTTGTATCTGATGGAAGGATATACGGCCACACGTGAAATTAAATGAATTGATTTGCTTGATAGCAGAGCAGAGCAAGGCCCTGTTTGATTGAAGCTGCTAAATTTTAGCCAGCCAAAACTTTAGTCACTCCTATTTGGTTTGGTGGACTAAAAGAGGCCTTTAGTCCCTTTTAGTCACAATGTTTAGCTCCAAAGTGACTAAAAAGTGAGATAGCCTAGACTTTAGTTCCATTTAGCAACCCCTTGGCCGGTGACTAATTGACTAAATATCTATTTAGTCCCATTTAGTCATAGTATTTAGATAAAAAGCGAATAAATATAACTAAAATTAGTCAGCTAAACTTTAGTAGCCCAAACCAAACACCTCTGACCAAACCTCCTCTTAGCTGAATAGGCATGTGTTACTACTCAAATCTTTGTCCTAAATTATTTATCGTTTTTGGTTTTTGTACTGCAAGTTGAATTCGATTTATAGAAAATACGTGCAACATTTGTATCTCTAAATAAATTTATTAAAAAACTAGATTTAAAGATTTTTCTAATGGTACCAATTATGTATCATAAATTTTAATTTTTAAATATATAATTTGTTAAAGTTGTATCTCAGAAAACGAAAATGATAGATATTTTAGTACTGACGGAGTACATGTCTTGATCATATATATCGGTCACCAAAGCTGTGTTCCACATGCATGTTTCCCTAAGCCGTAGAATAATACATGACTCCGATGATCGTACAGTAGCAGCAGCTCTGTAGCTGTCAGGCTTGGAAGCTGGCACACCATTTCTCGTGGCGGTGGCGTCCAGGTCCAGTCAAGGTAAGTAGTGAGGAGAGTGGATAAAAATGGTATGGATATTTTTCGACTGTAGTTGAGACTGAATCTATTTAGAGGGTTTTAGATCTATCCGTATCTAAGTCTGGATATTCAACCTTCGATATCAGTATCTATATCTAAATACTCAAATCGTATATTTATGATATCGATATTCAATCATATCATATCCAGTATGGTTGACACTATCTATATTTAAATTCAAATTTAAACAAAAATATAAAATAAATATAATATCAATGATATCCTTCGATATTCAATCCGTTTTTATCACCACTGAGGAGTCAGAAGGCCCTCACCTTTGACCGTTTCACTGGCGTGGTGTGCGTCCCATACTCCCATGCCAGGCAGGGCAGGCTCCATCTGTGTGTGGCGGCACGGGCGCGTCGCTGGTAGCCACACGCGTGAGCGAGCAAATCCAAATCCACACGGTTTAGGGGGTGTTTGGTTTCTACAGGAAAATTTTAGTCCCTGTTCCATCGAATGTTTGGACACATGCATGAAGTATTAAATATAGACGAAAAAAATAACTAATTACACAGATTGTGGCTAATTTGCGAGACGAATTTTTTTAAGCCTAATTAGTCCATGATTTGACAATATGGTGCTACAGTAAATATGTGCTAATGACGGATTACTTAGGCTTAATAAATTCGTCTCGTAAATTAGTCTCCATCTATGTAATTAGTTTTATAATTAACTCATATTTAGTTCTCCTAAATAGCATCCGAACATCCGATGTGACATGTACTAAAATTTAGTCCATGGAACCAAACACCCCCCTTAGACCCAGCTCCAACACCCTCTGCTCTGCGGTAGTGACCTCTGCTCTGTTCTCACGTTGGCTGCACCTGCCGGCAGGGATGAAAACAATAGGATACCGACGGATATCATCAATATTATATTTATTTTTATATTTATGTCTAGATTTAAATTTGAATATGGATAGTGTCAACCATGTCGGAGAGGCTATGATTTGATATCAACATCATAAATATACGATTGGAGTATTCGAATACAGATACGGTATCGGATATTGAATATCCAAACTCGGATACGAACAGATTTAAACCCCTCTAAACGGATTCGGGGTCAGAAAATATATGTACCATTTTCAACCCTGTCTACCAGGCACCCAGTCCGCCGCGGCTGCAAACCCAACGGCACAGCCCATCCATCCAGATCCAGCACCAACATATACTCCCATGTGCAGAAAAGAATGCTACTACAGGTTGTGTGTCATTAAAAGTGGTTCATGTTTAACTAAATTTCTAGTTAACCATTTAGTGAGGTAATTAAAAATAAAAATAATTTATTGTAGGCGCAGAATTAATCCAAACACGTCCTTAATTAGTTAACCGAGCTGGTCGCCGGCACGAAGGTGATGCCGGAAGCCCAGCGGGTGTAGTTGGTCTGGATTAATATCTCCCATCCAAACATGCCCTTAATTAGTTAACTATTTATTGTAGGCGCACAATGAATCCTGTTATATGTGTATTGCTGTGCATGTATATACTGGTATATTAATTATATAATCATAATTACATTATTTTTTATGATGTACTATACTCCATGTGTGTCCTTCCATAGATGTGATTTTCTAAATTAGTTATTATACCATCAGATCATTTGACATGTCTCATCACGTGGATATATATGCATGTAGTGTACAAGTACGCCCGCAGGGTGCACGACGTCGTGGAGGTGAAGCAAGAACGGGTACGACTCCTGCTCCGCCTCCACCCCGCTCGCCTCCTTCGCCACTGGCAATGTATTAGTTATTTTCCTTTCTTATAATAAATCCTTCAAATCAAGATCCTATTTAAGCATATTTAGGAAAAAAAATATTTACATATACACTACATAATATAACACTACACAAACATTACAAAGTATAGCATATAACATCATATGTATACTACATGAATATCACATATATCATGAAATGTAAAAATAAAAATAATAATAAAATTAGTGAGGTAATTAATTAGAGTCAAATAAAAGAAGAAACAATACTACCAAATATCACAAAATATATCTTAGAACATCAATCTATGCTTACTGAACATCACAAATACATCGTAGAACATCACATTTCTACATGCGGGCATCAAAAATACATCATATAAGATTACAAGTATACTACATGAACATCATGTGTATCTGTATATAAAAAAGTGAAACATAAAATTATAAATAGAAGAAAAGAAAGGAAAATAAAAAAGAATAAAATATGAAAATAGAAAATGAAATAAAAAATAATTAATTCTAGCAAAAAATAAATTAAAATGTATAAATGTTAAAAATAAAAAATATAATAAAACAAAAAGAAAGAAAAATAAAAACTAAATAGAAGCAAGGATAAAATAAAAATAGTAAAAGAATAAAGGAAATGAAAAGAATGACAAAAGACCACAAAATGAAAAAAGAAAAGGAAACAAATGAATGAAAGGAAAGAAAAAAGAAAAAGAAAACATACAATAAAAAATAAATGAAAATAGAAACAACAAACACAAAGGATAATAAAAGAACACTAAAAAGAAAAAGGAAAAAGTAAGAAAAGGAAAAAAGAAAAGAAAAACATAGAATAAAAAACAAACCTAACACACGGAGGGGGGGGGGCGGCGCGCCGACTGGTCGGCAGCGAAGATTCACGGCTCGAGAGGCCACCGGTGGCCACTCTAGAGCGGCGGGGCTGGGTGGTAGTGGGGATAGCAGCCCAAGGGGAGGTAGGGCGGCAACCCTATCTCGCCCTATAGGTCGGTCCGCCTACGAATGCAGTAGGTGTTAATACTCTTTTCTTTTCTTCAACCCGGTCAAAACTTGTAATGGTTTAAATTAGAGGACAATTGAAAGTCCATTCTATTTTAGGATAGGAGTAGGTCATATGATTTTTGATCCTCCATGAAACTAAGAGGGTGTTTGGGACTGCTCCACTCCACGTTTTCAGTTCCTCTCTAAGTTTTTTAGCCAAATAGGGTTAGCTCCACGCACTATGCTCAAGAAAAAAAAGATCGAGTTATGAGAGCACCTAAAGGGGCGCTCCACAAACTCCAAGTTTTTATGGAGCTATTCCACGGTAGAGTTTGCGGAGCAGTCCCAAATACGCCCTAAATAAAGGAACAAACACTATCTTGATTCCTCCACTCAAAAATATGTCGTTGGAGCTTTCACCCAATAATTAATAATGATACTCAATCATTGTACTAAGATAGTTTACATACTTGCTAATTAATATAGATACTACGTACACATGAAAACTATATTTCCAATGACTAATTTTGACAAATTAAATTTACATTCAGTCATCTATATTCTCTGTCCTAGCTATCACATCATCTATCTATTACCACTACCGGAGACTGTGTAGTTACCGAGTGCCCCGACAATTACCGAGTGTCAGAAGTCGGGGCACTCGGAAAACAATATTTACCGAGTGTCAACACTCGGAAAACAAAAACACCCGGTAGTAGACCGCTTTACCGAGTCCACACACTCGGTAACTTAAGACAATCGGTAAAACTACAAGTTTACCGAAGGGGCGCACTCGGTAAAACTAGACACTCGGTATTGAGGTGCCACGTCACCTAGGATAGCAACCGTGCGCCGAACGGCGTCACGGCATGACATGTTTACCGAGTGTTATGAGCGTACACTCGGCAAAAATCACGGTAACAGCTCCGCCCGTAAAGCGCCCATAGCAAATAAAAAAGACCGAAAATGTTTACCGAGTGTCACTGCACAACACTCGGTAAACACTATCTTTTACCGAGTGTATTGGCGCAACACTCGGTAAAATTCAACCAAATTTCTTGTTTTTCCCTTCATTCTTTTTCCTCTATCCACATATGATATTTAGTACTTCATTCCAAAATATGGTGTTTATTTCGATTTATTTACTATATTTCACAAAATTTTCATTCTTTATGAAAATTAGGTACATATCGTGTAAATTTAATTGTAATAATTAAAATCGAACTCGATAAATCACGAGATTGGAAGAATTAACATTGAAGCATACATCTATGTTATAGAAAAAATTTCATAATGTTTTGGAAGTATTTTTACATTCGTCGCTGCTGAACCGGTACATCTCCCAAAGAGACGCTAAACATTCACAATGACGAGTAGGATTTCTATTAAGAGTGAAATTCAACAATATGATTTGAACTTGGAATTTTTTAGATAGTAAATAGATTACATGAAATAGTTCATGTGAAAGTTTGGTGAATTTTAGGATTAAATTGGCATTTTTTTCTTTTTTGTTTTGCATGAAATAATGGATACTTTTACCGAGTGTGACCTGAAACACTCGGTAAAGGTTAGCCACGGCCCACCTGTCTGCCACAGTGGGCTGCCATGCTTCTATTTACCGAGTGCCGTAGATCTGGGCACTCGGTAAACATGAGTTTACCGAGTGCCGTACATCTAGGCACTCGGTAAACAGAAACATTCAACACAGCCGTTTCTCCCTCAAATCGTGCACAGACGCACACACACACCGCACACGCCTCCCCACCGCCACGGCCGCCTCCTCCCCTCCACCACCTCCGCCACCGGGCGGTCCCCCACAGCCACCGCCACCGGAGAGACGGAGAGAGAGAGAGAGAGACGGAGAGAGAGACAGCGGCACCGGCGCACCGGACGACGATCCCCTCCGCCGACGCCGCCCCGTGCTCCCTCCTTCGCTCCCGTTCCCGCGAGGTGGGCCCCAGCAGCAACGGCGGCGGCGAGCACTCTCTCCCCTCCACCACCGCCGCCACCGGGCGGTCCCCCACAGCCGCCGCCACCGGGGGAGGGCGGTCACCCGCCGCCACCACGGGACTGCCGCCGCCGCGGCCGCCTCCTCCCCTCCAAGCTCCGGACCTGCTCATCTGCTGACTGAAGCATTGCTCTCAAACGCTCGGTAATTTCCTTGCAATCGTACAATAGATCCCTTGCTTTTGATAAAACTTGGCCCATTGCTTTGATTCTATCCGAAGCACTGCAAATTAGAGAAGAGATAAATCAGTAGAGAAAGAGAAAATATTCAGTGGTTGATGGATGCTGTTATCTTGTTCAGTGCTGTTGCCCAATTGAATAGTCGCTTCACAAAACAAACTTCATGAAAGGTTGGCTAGATAGATTAAAGGCATTTTTAGCGTACTTATTGAGTGCTAAGGAGATATTTTAGAAGGACAAAAGCTTTTGAACTAACTTGTAAAGTTAATCCAATTTCTGAATCAAGGTTTTAAATCTACGATTATATAGTTGATAGCACGGTATGGCCTCATTTAACTTCACCATTAGCTGTTAGAGAGGCCCTCTGCTAAATGCCACACCTTGAGATGTAAAACAGTCTTTTATATAATATCCCAGATTAAGAAATGAAGCAATTAATGAATAGTATATCAAATAGTATTTACATGGGTCACTGAAATTTAAGTCTACATATATATAAAAATGAAATCATGAGGAACGTTCCTTAGGTGCATCATTTTTTTGCATTGGAAAGTGATATTATTCTTTAGGTGCATTGTCAAATTCAAGAGAAAGGAAAATCAAGTACACTTATCCTAAAGCACATGTAAGGCCAAAAGGACAGAACCAAAAAACTGTTACATCACAAAATTCATTTAATCAACCTGCATGCTGACACTTGAGACTTCAATAAGGAAAACAGCAATCAGTTTAAAATTGATGTACTGCAAGAACAAAAAATACATTTACATGTTTAAGGGATATATATTTGTATATATATGACTGGGAGGATACCATATAAATGTTTTGGTTGTTCCTTGAACTTTACATAATTGTACAGTATGGTTTCTCAATGTAGTGCATGTAAGTGTCTTAGTTGAGTGACTCACCTTCTTCCTAAGCCTGCTCTTCCTTGCTGCCTCTCTATTCTGTGCAAGCCTCCTCAGTGTCTGCAGGATATACATAAATATATATATAACTGATGCACTGCAGTATGTATGAAGTGACTTTTCATCCTCCAAGATCACTTTGAACTGTGGCAAGAATCTTAATTAGGAGTCACTGACTCTCTCACCTTAGGGTCTTTCACTCTCTCCTGAGCACCACCAGATGCTGCACCCTTTCCACCGCTATTTTCTTCCTTCTGCAAATTAATTTGGCACCTTGTTTTGTTCAGGGGAGAGAGAGAGAGAGAGAGAGAGAGAGAGAGAGAGAGAGAGAGAGAGAGAGAGATGCATGCATACCTTAGTAAGGCTATTCCTGTTATCCTTGGCTAAGTTGTTATTAGGCAACGGCACAACGGGGCCTGCAGGAGCAGCGACACTCCTCTGTTGGCCACCTTGCTCTTGCCTCTTGGGTGAAGAAGAGTTGCCATTGGGCAGCATGCTGGCTGCCACCATGCCCATGCTAACACCCTACATAGGTAATTTAAGGTCAGCAAAACATAGTTAACGTTATAAATTTAGCACATTCCATATGCATGAATCAGGCATGCATGTCCGAGGAAGGAATAGATGAAGTGCAGCATGGAGATGGAGTTTGCATGCATGGAGTACTCAATACTAGCTGTTTGTGTACTCAATTCCACCATGCCCATGCAGTACATGTATGTAAAACAACGTCCGGGAGGGAGGGGGACATGCTTGCGTTTTTTTACCGGCATATATAAATCCGGCATGCATCAGCAAAAGGAATTGGAGCAGCAAAGAGCCTGCGTTTTTTTGACATCCATCACTATACACAGTAAGTACATGCATACGTACTCCTCCGACTGGCAGTAACCAAAAGGTTGACCACTGTTAGTCTATTACAGTAACCATCCGTGTTTACCTTGTCCAACCGAAATCATGAGACAGATAGGCACTCACGGATTGAGAAATGAGATAGGCAAGCAGCTGCAGCTTCCGGGCGGTACTGTCGGAGATCCCCTCCCCTACCCGGATGTTGACGTGACGGGTCCAGGGTCCCGGGTCCGTCCGGTCAAATGCGTGTTGGTCCGTGAACATGGCTCCAAATGCAAGTGCAATTCAGATTTCAGGGACGTCCATAGTCAGCGAGGCTAAAGTTTACCTCAGGGCATAAGGTTATCAAATGAAAGTGAGGAAAGCTTTGACAGAAGACATACCAAAATCTTACCTTTTCCTAACTTTTATTGTGATATCATGATTGAGCCTGCCCTGCTAAAATTCAATGAACTTGCAGTACAATATACCATATATTTCAAACAGACCGACTAACTAAAAAAGACGCTTATTTCCAGCACAGGTACTAGAAAAGAAGTGCTTTGATAATGAGATACATATACCATATGTTTACCACGGTTAAACTTTGAAACTAACAGTATGAAACCAGCACCTAGAGCAAATAACAACTCATCAGTCTATGGCATGGCAGGAAACGCAAGAGCATATTTCTTTACATTATTTATTTCCATGGCAGCTTCGTACTACTTGTAGTACCAAAAAAGTAGCATATCTTTACAGCTAAAAAGACGCAAAGGGGATTGTCAACCTGCTGATGCTCTACCTCAATCTTCGATAAATCTTGCTAGTGATGCTTGTGGCTACAAAAAAATTGGTTCCATGTATTCCTCCATCTACAAGTGACATAGCGGCCTTTCAACCTTAGGTAAAATCTCATCATCCAATCTAGCAAACATCTTCTATGTGAATCGACCAAGAACATGAATGTCTCTTTATCATCTCATATGGTTTTTCTCTAGCACTACTACTCTATTGCTCTAAACTGCAATATCGTCTATATGTTAGGATGGATGACCGTCAGTGGATGTACACGGGCTATCAGAAGAGGGGTCAATACACAAATGAATGGATTGAGAAGGCCAATGATTTCATGACGAAGGCATTTGCAAACGGACGGCGACATGCCTGGTGTCCCTGTAGGAAGTGTAAGAACAAGGCAATGAAAACATATGAGGAGATGACTAAAGATCTTGTCAACAATGGATTTGTAGAGAACTATACCCGGTGGACCATGCATGGTGAACTCCATCGTGCGAGAGAAGAGGTCGTGAGACAACGGATCGAGGAGTTTGATTCTGAAGCCGGGGTGGCAGAAATGTTAAATGACCATGACATGGCTTTCGATGAAGGAAGTGCAGAGCAGGAGCCAGAGCAAACTGCAAAGGCGTTTTACGCCATGTTGGGTGCGGCACAACAACCCCTTCACGGGCGCACCAATGTTTCTAAACTGGATGCCATTGCACGTCTAATGGCTGTGAAGTCCCAGTTTAGCTGGAGTAGAGAATCCTTCGATCAACTGTTGACAGTAGTTGGCACCCTACTTCCGGATGATCACATTCTGCCAAAGAACACGTATGAGTCAAATAAAATCCTTCGTGCACTCAAGATGTCGTACGAGCAGATACATGCTTGTCCGAACGGATGCATCTTATTCAGGGGAGAACATGCTGACGATAAGTACTGTCCGAAGTGTAAGGCATCTAGGTACATTGAGTTAGAATCTGGTGATGGTCGGAAGACGCAAACAAAAGTCGGCGCAAAGATCCTGAGGTACCTTCCTTTCATACCAAGGATCCAACGGCTTTTCATGAGCGAGGAATCCGCAAAACAGATGACGTGGCACAAAACTGGACGCCGATACACTGACAAGATGATACATCCGTCCGATGGTGAATCATGGAAAAGCTTCGATCGGAAGCATACCGACAAAGCTGATGAGGCTCATAATGTACGCATTGCACTGGCAACTGATGGGTTCAATCCTTATGGAATGGGTTCTTCACCATACACATGTTGGCCCATATTCGTCATCCCTCTCAACCTCCCACCTAGCGTCGCCTTTCAACGGCAAAATATTTTCTTGTCACTTATAATTCCAGGACACACGAGGGCTAATATGAGTGTGTACATGGAGCCTTTGATAGACGATTTGGTCCGTGCATGGGACGAAGGGGTAGTGACATACGACCGATTCACAAAGACAAACTTCAGAATGCATATTTGGTACCATTATTCCATGCATGACTTCCTGGCTTATGGGTTATTTTGTGGCTGGTGTGTTCACACGAAGATGCCATGCCCGATATGCAAGTCAGCTGTGGAGTTCTTTCGGTTGGAGAAGGGGGGCAAGTTTTCTTCATTTGACAAACATCGACAATTCCTCCCTCTTGACCACTCATTCAGGAGAGACAAGAAGAACTTTCGAAAAGGTGTCACAGTGGAAGACTCTGCACTGGAAATGATGACAGGTGCCCAGGTTCTTGAGATGTTAGATGGTCTTGTGGTCGATAATGAAAAGGGGGGCTTCGTGGGATATGGAAAAGAGCATGCCTGGACACACAAGTCGTGCTTGTGGAAGCTTCCTTACTTTAAGGACCTCCTTCTTCCACATAATATTGATGTAATGCACACTGAAAAGAATTTCGCCGAGGCGGTCCTTCACACAATCATGGACTGGGAAAAGTCAAAGGACAATGTCAAGGCTAGATTGGATCAAGCAACGCTGTGCGATAGACCAAAGCTAAACATGTTGCCTCCCTTATGTGGGAAGTCATGGAAGAAGCCTAAGGCCGACTTCGTCCTAACGAGGGCCCAAAAGAAAGAAGTTCTTCAATGGTTCCAATCGTTGATGTTCCCCGATGGGTATGCAACGAATTGGAGGAGGGGTGTGAACTTAAGTACCATGCGAATCACAGGGCTGAAGAGTCATGATTACCACATATGGATTGAGCGCCTTCTTCCGGTGATGGTTTGTGGCTATTTCCCTGATCACATCTGGCGAGTGATGGCAGAGTTGAGCATGTTCTTCCGCAAGCTATGTGCTAAGGAGATATCTCGGACTGAGATTGAAGAAATGGAAAGAATGGCCCCGGTGTTGCTCTGCAAGTTGGAGAAGATCTTTCCCCCCGGCTTCTTCAATCTGATGCAACATTTGCTCTTGCACCTACCATATGAGGCAAAAATGGGGGGCCCTGTGCATGCCCGTTGGTGCTATCCAATTGAGCGATGCCTAAAGGTTCTTAGAACAAAATGCAAAAATAAATGCAAAATTGAAGCTTCCTGTGCAGAGGCATCCATTGTGGAGGAGGTGTCATACTTCACAACAAGATACTATGCCGACAACCTTCCTAACGTGCATAATCCACCCCCTCGTTACAATGCTACTGACAATCAGTCGACCCTCAGCCTTTTTCCGAGGGCAACTCGGAAGTGCAAGTGAACCTACCTTGAAGATGTTGAGCCTAGAAGAGTGGCGCTCTATCCAGCTGTATGTGTTGCGGAACCTTGAAGAGGTTGGCCCGTACATTGCGTAAGTTTTACACAAACTTGTTTCTTTTCTTGTCAGTATTTCGCATGCACCCATCCAACCCTCTTGTTAACGTCCGTTACAGCAAATTTGTTCTCCTCTACCATCGTCCATCACGGAGGGAACCCACCGAAGCGGAAGTTGAAACCCTTCTAAGACATGGCGCGGGAGAACGAAATCCCACTTTTATTTGTTGGTTCAAGGAGGAGGTACTGTTCAATTTCATTTGTTGTTTGTACTTAACTCTCAACTTGACAAATATATAACGAATCATCCTACTTGAACTAGCAGGCCAAAACTGACATGTCTATGAGTGCCGAGTTGAGGCAAGTTGCCAATGGATTTGAATTTAGGGTCAAGTCATTCTCTGTGTACGATGTCAATGGATATCGCTTTCACACAACTCGGCATGAGCAGAGTCGGCCGAATCGAAGAACCACAAATACCGGTGTTTTCACGCCAGGCACAGATGGGTTGGACTACTATGGAATAATTGAAGAAATATACAAACTCAAGTTTCCTGGTTGTGTACCTCTTCATCCTGTCATATTCAAATGCCATTGGTTTGATCCCAAAGAAGTGATAAAGACCCCTGAGCTTGGGTTAGTCGAAGTTCTAAAGTCATCCGTCTTGTTAGGAGACGACGTGTACATTGTGGCCCAACAGGCCACGCAAGTTTATTATCTCTCATACCCGTGCCAAACCAAAGACCGTCTTAAGGCGTATGATGTTGTGTACAAGGTATCGCCGCATGGTAAAGTACCCGTCCCAAATGATGATGATTATAACATCGATGCAAACACATATGATGGAGAGTTCTTTCAAGAAGAAGGATTAGAAGGGAGTTTTGAGATTGTCTTAGATGTAGATCTCGCAATGGAAGTAGACAATGATACGATCATTGTTGACGGGGATGATGGAGAGGAGGTTCACAACGCGAAGGACTTGTTATTACTTGAGCAACACCATTCAGGCAGTGTCGCTAGTGATGAGACTTTGAGAGACGATCATAATTACGTCGACAATAGCGATGATGAGATTTTTGGCCCACCTATCGATGATCTTGATGATTATTTCTAGTACATGTAAGATCTGTAGTACTTATGGCAATTTTATACATGTATGATACATTTACTTATTTTGCATCTCTTTTATACATGTATGATATATTTACTTATTTTGCATCTCTTTTATACATGTATGATACATTTACTTATTTTGCATCTCTTTTATACATGTATGATACATTTACTTTTGTATATGCGTACTGATAGTTTATTCCTTTTGTTGCAGGTGATTGATGGTGGGCGGTGGAATCAGGAAGCTTAGGTCGGTTATGACCTTACTGGCTGGTGGCGAGGGGTCCAGCCAGGGTGGAGGAGGAGGGCGTGCACAGACTGAGGGTGTAGGGCGTGCCCAGGGAGGAGGAGGAGGACGACGACGAGGGCGTGCCCAGGGAGGTGGAGCCCAGGATGGAGGAGGAGCCTAGGGTGGAGGAGGAGGACGGCGACGATGAGGGCGTCGAGAGCCGACACCTCCTCCACAGGACGACGACCACGAGTTCGTAGCCGACACCTCTTGGGTCTTCTGTGCATGGCAAACTACCCCGGGATGGTGAGGATCGATGGTGTTGTGCAGCCCGCCATGAAGTGGTCCCACTGGCACGCCGCCAGCGATCAGACTGATCGAGCTGGCAGGTGTTATAACAGCAAGGCCGACCGAGTGATGAAAGAGCTGTGGGTACGTGTTCATCGCACTATGCTGATAATAACATCACATTAATTGTATATTACTGACTGTATTTGCTTGTAGGATTACTACACCTTGGCGGAGGGAGTACGTAGGGAGGACACGGATGACGTGGTGAACAGAGTCTGTGTTCACCGAGTGCAGGACCTCTTCTACGAGACAAAGCTCCTATGCAGAAGAATTTACCATGCCTGCAGAGGAAACAGAGTCACCAGAGCGCAGGCAGTGCACCTGCCCCTAACTAAGGAGCAATACTTGACGGTAAACATGAGATTACATCGTCTGTGATTAATTGCACTGAAATTGATTTATGATTTGTCATGTGCTCATGTACGTGCAGGTGCCTCCTGCTTGGTGTGCGGGGATGGACAACTGCTGGGAGGCCATTGTGGACACGTGGTTGAGTGAGGAGTACGAGCAATATCACGCCGTACGCTCACGTTGCCGTGCGATGATGCAGGGTTCCTCGCACAAACAAGGGCCCACTACCCTCAAGGAATATGCAGCCAGATATGTACGCGGATTTCATTTCGTTGTTGCTACACTAACTTCTGAATGCATAATATCTTATTGTTGTGCTTCTTCCTGCAGACGCGGTTCCACCCCGGCCAGGAGTGCGCCTCGTTCAAGGCATATGCCTTGGCACACAAGGGCAAGGCAAAGGACCCCGACCTCGTCTACAACCCGGAGGACCCGCCCGAGGCATACAGTAACCTGAGCGTGCACAGTCGCCTCAGCGAGTACACGGCGATGGCGAGAGAGATCCATGGGCCAGAATTTGATCCGAGCACCGCTGACCTCGAGGGTGACATCGTCATGAGGTTGGGACCAGGTAAGCCACACGGGAGGTACTATATGGGCAACAGCACCATAGACACGGCCAACACTCAGACACTCGCCCAGATTAGAGCCCGGAGCACGAGTTCGAGCCCGGCCATACGCCCACGCTCACAGGGTGGTAGCACTCCAGGTTAGTTCTGTTGCATTCGTTATCCATTCATTTTCTACCCGTTCTTTATTTGCATTCTAACTATGTGATAAATAATTGTAGGCCCAGATTGAAGCCCTGCAGGAGTCACAGCAGGCCTCACAGAGCCAGTTTCAGGCCCTCCAGCTATCGCACCAGGCCGAGTTGGCACAGGAGAGGGCGCGAGTGCAGGCCCAGCTTGAGGCCTTCTAGCAGTCGCAGAAGGCCTGGTACGAGTACATGGCTAGCTTTTCTCAGAGCATGGGCCAGCCTCCACCGCCTCCGCCGCCGCCGATGATACCGTTGGTGCCTCCACCTCCGCGCGACGGCACTCCTGTGAGTCACTCTTCATCTTGAAAGGCTTTTTCAGTTCAGATTGTGCTACAGTCAACACTATCATGTTAGAACCTAGAAGAGAGTAGGATACATACATGTATAAGTTAGATTATTAGTAATATTGTTCAGACCTTGAAAGGCATCATGTTAGGTTCTACATTAGTACATAGGTGTTTGCCCAATTCATGTTCAGTCTACTCGACCATGTGTGACGATATCTTGCACATAGAGGAGAACTAAACAACAACTAACTTGATATGTGTTATCTATTATATGCCTATATATTGATGTCACTGTTAACTGGTCTTTCGAAGGAATATTTGAATTTGGCATACTACCTTATGATTAATTGACAAATATGTTTATTTTCTTTTGCTCCCTCATTCCAGGGACCTTCTACAGCTGGATCGAACAACGATCAAGACTTGGACTTGTCTCCGTTTCTCGGTAGGGCTCCGACCATGTGACAGGACCATGTTTCACTTGTTTGTATGTTGAACTTAGAAGTGGGTTGAACTTTGTGGACTTTGGACATGTTGATGGTGTTTGTGGACTTTGCATTGTGCTTGTGACATTTGTTGTAGCTATATGTTGGTTATAATGAGTGGATGTGACATTTGTGGACATATATGTGATATATATTGTCTATCTGTTGGTAACTGTGATATTCTGTTATAATTGTTGTTAATTGTGGCTGGATATGCACTGAAACAAAAAAAAATACTGTGGACAAGTTTTACCGAGTGTAACACTCGGTAATGGTGATGTTTACCGAGTGTTACACTCAGTAAAACAGAGAACAGAACCAAATTGGTTCTGATTCTGTTAATTTTGCCGAGTGTGCCATTTTTTACCGAGTGCCACGACCCCACTCGGATATATGTGCCATTTTTTACCGAGTGGAACACTCGGTAAATGAGTTACATGTTTACCGAGTGTTACCGGTACACTCGGTAAACTATATTAGGAAAAAAATATTTGCGGAATTGTTTTAATCATGAAAATGGTTATCTGTTTACCGAGTGCTATGTCTAACACTCGGTAAACGACGCCGTTAACGGCAAGCTTGGGGACTGACGACCGTCATGTCGTAGTTGTTTACCGAGTGCCGGCGTAGCATTCGGTAAGATTTATTCTCCGAGTGCCCCATTAGTTGACACTTGGTAAACTAACTTTACCGAGTCGTTGTTTACCGAGTTATGTTTACCGAGTGTGGCACTCGGGAAAAAATTTACCGAGTGTTTATCCATATTTGCCGAGTGTTTATCACACTCGGTAATTAATCAGTATCCCGTAGTGTACAGATCTTTGAATCTTGATTCCTGTGTAGACATAGTTTCTTGTTTACATAAATAACCATTTTTTGTTGACATGGCATGCTAATGTGGCATGCATTTTTCATTTAACCCCTTATATTTATTTCTCTCTTAAAAATAAATCCTCCCTAGTCCCTGTACCCGCACAGCGGGGGCAGCTAGTGGGGCGCGTGCCGTGGTGGTGGCGCACGGCACCGATTGAGTGGAGCAGCACCTGCACGACATCCTCTCGTGCGTCACCATCGCGATCAAGGCCGCCGTGGAGGTCGCCAGTTCCGACACCGACGAGATCGCGTGGAGATCGCTAGTTCCGACTTCGACGAGATCGTGCGGAAGAGACTGTTAATGCTTGCCAACAAGTACAACTGGAGCATGCTCGAGCCCAGGCTGTTCCAGCACGACTACGACAAGCTATATCTAACGTCCCAGGAACTCACTGCGTGGACGGACACAGCGTGGAAGGAGGACAGGCGGTTGCCGTCGCAGCTGCTTAATGAGATGAAGTTGTCGGCGGTGCCAAAGCCACTGACGAAGGGCGAGCACCGGTTGACCGACGTCCTGACCGCGCCGTGGGGAAAGCTGCACCCGGTGTCTATCCTATTCAACGGTGACTATAGCATGTCAGCATGCAGATTGCGGAGGCACGGACTCCAGCAAACACAGGGCAACGGACTTAGGCAGCGAGGAGAACATGCTATGTGGCAGCGAGAACAAGGTCGGGGCAAGCACACGACGCGTTCACCATTTCGAGCGGCACTGTGAGGTTGCGCTCGGACAGCACCGTGAGGATTTATTTTTCAAGAGAAAAATAACTATAAGGGGTTAAATGAAAAATATATGTCACACTAGCATGCCACGTTAGTAAGAAATGTCCACATGGCTAGTATGGACCTACGGTGAACCACCTAACAAGTTTAGGAGCCCAGAAATACATTTTCAAATTTCATGGACCTATATGACACACGCTTACAAGTTCGATGGCTGTTGGTGCATTTAACTCTTAAATTTACATTCAGTCATCCATATTCTGTGTCCTAGCTATCAGATCATCTATCTATTACAGATCTTTGAATCTTGATTCCTGTATAGACATAGTTTCTTGTTTATATAAATAACCATTTTCTTATATCTCCTCCTTAATTAACTCTAATGCCATATCAGCCACACTTGGCATCCTGACTAATGCCACCATTGGGACTGCTCTTATATTGATAATATAAGAGAGAGACAGATTACCTTCCTCCAGATAGACTTGTAATGGTAGTAGCCACCGAGGGGGGTGGTTCAAGGACTAGGCTAGTATCTGTAATAGCAAGATAATCTGGCGAAAACTCCGGCAGCGGCAGGTCTCCGTCGAGGTACTGCATGACGAGGCGCATGCCAGGCCTTGCGGCGGGCAGCGGGTGTGAGCACAGCAAGCCAAGCTTGAGCATCAGCTCCGCCTCAGCAGCATCATAATCTTCCAACCTTGGATCCATGGTGTCGACGATAGAGCCGGAGGACGCCCATATCTGGCGCACCCAGTCGACGAGCACCAGCAGCTCGCCGCGGGCATTGAGACCCATGGGCCGCCTCCCGCAGGCAACCTCCAGGACGAAAGCGCCGAACGCAAACACGTCCGTCGCCTTGGTGGCCTTGCCAAACCTCAGTAGCTCCGGGGCGAGGTATCCCCCTCGTGCCGGCGACGTGCGTGGTGTGCGCGTCGGCACCATGGTCATGTAGCCTCGCGAGGCCAAAGTCGCCCAACCGCCCGTTCATCTCCGTGTCGAGCAGCACGTTGCTGGCCTTGACGTCACGGTGCAGGACGACCTGCTCCCAGTCCTCGTGGAGGTAGAGCAAACCAGAAGCGACGCCTTTGATGATATGCAGCCTATGAGGCCAGGTGAGCGCGCGCTTGGTCTGCTGGCCGTGCAAGTACCTGTCCAAGCTGCCATTGCGCATGTGTTCATAGACCAGGAGGAGCTCCTCCCCGTGGCGGCAGTAGCCAATGAGACGCACGAGGTTCCGGTGCCGTAGTCGGCCAAGGATGACGATCTCGGCCGTGAATTGCGCCAGCCCCTGCCTGGACTCGGAGGATATCCGCTTAACCGCGATGACTCTGTTGTTGCCTGATGCGGCAATCACCCCTCCGTAGACACGGCCGAAGCCACCTTGTCCCAGCAGCTGCCTGCTGCTGAACCCGTTGGTAGCTTTAATAAGGTCTCTGTGTGAAAACCGACGGGGCCCTAGCTCGGCCTCCCAGTCCTCCTCGGCCTCCCAGTCCTCCTGTGCGCTACTCTTAGGCCACCATCGGAGCACAAGGCACGCTGTTATGCCTGCCAGCATGGTAAGCACGGAGAAAGTTGCAGGCAACAGCCACCTGAAGAGACTCTTCTTGCTCACTCCGCTTTGTATCCGCTGCAGTCGCTTGAGCGGCAACAGCGAGTAGTTGAGCGGCTGAGCCGGTCCGCCGAGGCTGAAGCTCCAGCCGAGAACCTGATGGGTGGCGCCGCCGGACGCGGAGAAGCCGACGTAAAGCGGGGCGACGTAGTTGTCCCTGTAGCCCCTCATCAGCAGCAGGTCCGATATGTTGACGGCATAAGACAGCAGCAGCGGTTGCGAAGGCTTGTGCATGGGGACGAGGCCCAGCGTCACACTGAGCTCCATGGAACTTCCATCGTAGTCCACCCACACCTGCATCGGGTTGCCGCTGGAAAGCCTCAGCGCCTCGAAGTTGGTTCTGGTGAGGTTGGTGCGCTCGGATACGATCTCTTCGTACCTATAGCCTGCTGAGATTGAATTGACCGACACCATGCTGTTGAGATCGATCCCGACATGGTTGCCGTCTATGTCCAGAAACTCGACGTTCGAGACAGGTGTCGAGCTCTACGGCGAAGAAAGGTGGGTAGTGGTACGGGTTGACAAGGCCGATGTATGTCTCCTGGGTAGCTGCCGGCGAAATCTGGCGCCGTGGAGATCACGAGCGCCATCCCATTCCCAGAACGGCCGGACGACGGGTCGTCGGGCGTGATGGCGAAGACAAAACTGGATGAGAAGGAAACGGCCGTACCGTTCAGCGCCGATCATGGGAAGAGGCTGCGGGTGGAAGGCGTGGCCGATGTCATAGCTACTCGAGAGAGAGAGGATGCCATCTTCTGTGACGGAAGCCGCGCCGTCAAGGAGGATCTCGGAGAACGAGAATCCAGCATACATGAAGTCGGGGTCGCCGACGACAACGCTGCCGCAGTTGAGGCAGATGATGATCAGTAGTAGCCGTAGGATGCAGAGCAAGGTCGGACTGAACATGCTGCGCGCGGCTCTCGCTCTACCCTGCTCTGCTTGCCTGCTGTTGCTGTGGGTTCGTTCTTTTTCCTGATCTTTTCTTTTGTTTATAATAATGGCATCGGCGCAACTGCCAACTAGCGAGCTCTGTGGCGAAAGCTGCATGCATAACAATGCCAGGGTAACTTTGGATCACATATATTAGTCCAACCATAGTCCACAGACTCTCTACCTCCATTGACCCGTGCAAACAACGGCAGACGAGTCTTTGCCACTGTATACACGCAATAATTGATTTTCCGTGACTCACACAGGATAAGCGGATGACTATTCGCCTCCCACTCCATTCAGTGGAAGTCAAATACTTCACTGTCGATTTGAATTTGTGTGTCAAATCGACGGTCAAAATGCTTGAAAAGACTATATTTTTTTTAAAAAAATACTATAATCTGTACGTGGTGACTAAAGAACCATTTAAAACCTACACCCTGGCTTAAGATCGTTGGTAAAGCTTGACGTGGGATCTAGGATTGGATAGCTGTGCTAATTTTAAGAGGGTATTCGTTTCAAAAAAAAAAAATTAAGAGGGTATTAATACTTAAGCCTCATAATGACTGTTTATTCTAAAGGAATCTCGAAGGCTAGAAATATAAAGCCACCTTTGGTCCATACAAATCTCTTTCGCTTCTCATGATGTTTGAATTTTCTTATCAAGAAATAATATGTACAGTAATGGTTCTACCGTTAATATAGATACATCGAGAAATGTATAAATATATCTAAGTAACAACTTAGATAAATACTCTCTTATGGTTATTAATATAATTTTAAATAATTAGTTAGTATCATTGGTATATGAGTTAAGGAAATATTTTTCATGATTGCTGAAACATAACATATATATTTATTGCTCATGCGTGCATGCGAAATAGATTTGCATGATGGCACAAATTGTATGTTTACTATAATCAAAATTTTAATGTATTAATATTAATAGAAGTAAGTAATGTAGAAACATATATGCTTTATGGTTATTAATTTTTTTAAGAGAAGATTATGATATGGCATACGGTTTCAGTCCAAATGTATAAAAATCAAGGTTTTAAATCTCTGGCTATAGCCTCCGCTATCTCCGGCTATAGCTGTTTGAGAAGGATTTAGCTAAGATTTTCCATATATAAGTTAGCCCTTACCTGCCGCTATAGCCGGCTATAGCCCGTTTTGAGACATAGATAGCTAAATGGCTTAGCCAACTATTTAAAACATTGATAAAAATATAGAGTGCTTAAAATAAAATTACCATATTGATATGGCATAAGATTTCAGTCCAAATGTATAAATTATTTAAAACAATAACTTATGAAATTTATTATCATAGAGTATTATTGTAACTTAAAGTGAATTGTTGGTGTCGTTACTATGTGTTTAGTCAAGACAACATTTTTTCATGCTTGATAAGCTATTAAAATAAATATTTACCTTGATGTATATATATTTATTTGGTGGATATCATGCATAGCACTATTCTTACTTTTAACTTTGCAATGGTAAAATGTGTATATAAATATATGTACCATAGTTTATAGATATGTAATTACTGTTTGCAATAACTTATAGTAGTATTTAGATGTAGAATGGAATGATATTTTTCTTTTTTATATCAACTGAGGTGGATAATTGAGATACAACTTACAATATGTTACTATATGTTATCTTTAATAATAGCATATATGAGTAATTTGACTTAGGGCTTTCTTTGCATTAACATTCATATAGCGGGGTGGGTAATTTATAAAAAATATTAGAGGATTATGTTAAATTATTTTCCATGATGGTAGAAGTGCGTAATTTAGATATACATTTTGTTAATCATTTTGAATTATCTTTCACAATGACTGTGTCGGGTAATTTAGAAACAAATTTAGGGGGTTATTCTGAAATATCTTTCATAATGGCAAGAGTGGGTGAAATGTCCTAAATGGCTAGAGGGGGTGAATAGCCTAATGAAAAATTCTAAAAAACACTAGAGCAACTTGATTAGTACAACAAATGGCGATAGCAAGTTTTGCTCTAGCTCTACTAAGTGTTGCACGCCACCTATCCAATCAATCTAGGGAATTGTGATCTTTATGGCACACAATTTACTATGTTGCTAATTCTAATCTAGTGACCTATCTAGCACAAGATAAAGCTAAGTATAACTAGCTACTCAACTAATTACTCAACTAAACAACCAGCTAAGCAAGGCTACAACTTATCACTACACAAGTATTAATAAAAGTAAATACAAGTGATAGAAATTTATACCAAGCCCGACAAGAGATGTATCAATCACAATGAATACAAAGAAAGCCAATAAACCAATTGACACACAATTTTTCTCCTGAGGTTCACTTGCTTGGTAGCAAGCTAGTCCCCGTTGTGTCAGCTGTTCACTTGGTGGTTCACACGCTTATAGGCACCATGCCTAGCCCAACACTTGGGTGCTATAAGAACCTACACAAATGAGGGCACTCAACGACACAAGCAATTTACTAGAGTTGCCTTTGATGCTCCTCCAGGGAAGGCACAACACCCCTCACAATCAACCGGTCGGAGCCAGAAACAATCACCACTTTTGCTCAACAATCCTCCAATCTGCAGGGCGTCTAGGTGTCGGCAAACACCAAGAGTAATAAGAGAAATACCAGCCCAATGCGCTCAACTAGTGCCATAAGATGCAACAACTCAATTCAATGCACTAGAGGCTCGCCAATCTCACTCAAATGATAAAATCACGTGTGCAAGTGAGTGGATTGTGTTTCTTCAGCTCTCAAAGGGTTTACTCAAGTGTATGGGGTTCCAAGAGAGTGGCCAAGGCCGGCCACCAAGTCTACTTATAGCCACACAAGCAAATAGAGTCGTTGGACCCTTGGAGCTGATTTCTGCGCGGTCACCGGAAGGGGATGCGCCAGCATCGAACAATGGTGGCGTTGCCCCAAACGGTCGAATTCCAATGGCTAGTTGGGCGTTTCCTGGCACCGAACAGCAGGGGCGGTGCAGCCATCTACACACAGTAGTGCCCTCAGCAGTGCCCAAACCAGTTTTCTCCTCTCTCTAGATAATTAGGGCGATGCCACCAGACAGGGGGGTGGTGCCCAACTTTTCTCAAATCATTTTGGCCAGCCTCAAAAAAATAGGGTGGTGCCAGTGATGGTGGCATCGGACATGGGTGGTGGTGCACCGTCCATACCATGGCTGTGTACACCAGACAGGGCGGTGCCCCCCTATTGGTGTTTCGAATCACCGGCTAGTAAATTTCTAGTTTGCTCGTCTGACCTGGATGGCTGTGCTCGGAGGACACAAGGACATATACTAGTTCGGGTGAAACGTCCCTACGTCTAGTCTGTTGCTGCTCATGTCATCGGCACTTGGTTTGTAGTAGAGGTTACAAACAGGTGAGAGAGGGAGAAGGTCCCAAGTCTCTGGTGGAAAGAGTGAGTCTGGTTGAGCTCTCTGTCTACTACCGAGCACCTAAGCCTTCTACCGCTCAGACGTGTTAGATGTGTCTTGGAATCGCCCCCTCCGTGGGGTGCTCTGCTTCCCCTTTTATAGATGAAGGAGAAGAGGCAGGTTACATCGGAGAGAGAGATATAGAGAGAGAAAGAGATAAGGAGAGGAAGGCTTCTGGGATTGCAACGTCTTCCATCTGCTTCACGTAGGCCCCGCTAGCCCTGTAAATGATGATGGGGATGGCTCCACATCATGGCCCTGTTCGTCACTGACGACGTACGCGGGCATCGTTAGCCGGTCGTGGCGCTCCATCCCATCCCTACGGATGGTATGGCTCGTTGATGTCTCCGCCTGAGGCCATATGGGGAGTAGGTAGTATAGCGCCAACACACCCGATGCTATTGGCGACGTGCATCCTCAGACATGGCCCATCGTGGCTGTAGGTCACGTCAAGACGCACTTGCTCCCCTTCTGGCGTTAGAAGTTTGACACCGGACTCATACTTTTAGACCCGTAGTGGTTGGGGGCTGTACAGACCTCTGTCGAGCTAGGGGAAGCCCGCGCCCTCGGGGTCGGGCAAGATAGAGCCTACGCCCTTAGGGTCAGGCGAGGCGGAGTCCATGCCCTTAGGGTCAGACGTGATGGGGCTCTCGCCCGAGGGATCGGGCGAGACGAAGGCCGTGCCCTAGGGGTCAGGTAACTCGGATCCCGTATCCTTGAGGTCAGGCAAGACAGAGCCTGTGCACTCATGGTCAGGCAAGACCAAGATACGCTCTTGACCATCCAAGTGAGTTAGCGTTTGTGGCCATTAGCTTCCTTCTTCTGGATATCCCTGATACTGATACCTGATAGTAGCCCCCGAGCCTATGGAGGAGTAGGATACTCCTTCGAAGGCTTTTTCAGATGAAAGGATTTTGGGGATCTTGATCTCCCTTTGTGGGCCACAGGATGTCTTGGTATGGTCGAGATTCCTTATGTTTGGACTCCTCGGGAGCATGTAGCTGCACGATTTAGGGGGTCAGAGAAGATGTCTCTTGATTATGATTCCTCTCTAGGATCCAACCGATCCGCCATTGTTATGCGACCACGTATTCAGTCTCCTTACGAGTACAACTCTTGAGCCCCGCGCATAGCAAGGGTCCGGTCGAGGGGTCAGCTCGTCTTAAAGTTGTCCTCCCTCAAGTGTTTTTTCAATAAAATGGAGGGGCTGAACCATGCCAGGTTTTCCTCGATGGATGAACTATGGTGCTCGGTGAGCTGTTAACGGGCAAGTTCTAGTGGGGCCCTGGCTTCCCATTCATGGGGGTCCAACATGGGTCAGCTGGTGACCAACTCTAGATTCTTGACGGTCAGTCCATATAGTTCTCAGGTCTGTTCGACCGATCCCGAGGGTTCGTTGCCTTTCTTCGAGGGAAAACCATGGACCATGCTCTGTCAAGACTTGAACGTGGGCTAGGATTCTTGCGGTGCTCGTGCTCTTAGGTACTGGCCACTACCAGGCCCATCCCATTCCACCCCTCACTCTAAAGGTGCCCCAAAGTGGTTGTGAACCCATCGGTGGGCCAACCTTAAAACTCCTAGGCCTTAATGGGCTGTGGGAGCATTTTTAGCTCTGTGTCCCTACTTACCTATGGCGGTTTTAGCCCATCGAGGGGGCGAACCGCTGTCTAGCATGCCCTTCGAGGAGTGGCCGAGGGTGGCGTGTGCACGATTCCCAGAGTGGCAAAGTGACGGGGCGTGCCGGGCGTGTCGATCTAGGCGGATGGATCGCCTCCCGTCTCACCCCGCCTTATAAATAGTGGGCTCCTCCTTCATGTTTTGGCGTGCCAAACTACAATCTTGCCTTCCCTGCCTTTCTGCCACCATCGTTTGGATCAGCTGCCTTCGTTAGTCCGTCGCCAGTGCCTTAGATCCGTAGCTTGCACTTCTCCGCCATCGCCAAAAAGTCCTCGCTCCTCCGTCTTCGCTTTCCATGGAGTCATGGTACCACTCTAACGTCACCCATGTGTGCATGGAAGGCCTCGTCAAGCATGGTCTTCTTTGTCGGAGGACTAACATGATGGAGTGGCTAGTTCCTAGCCATGAGGAGGTGCTGATGCCACCCGACGGTTACATCGTCTCCTTCGTGCCCTTCCATGAGCGTGGGCTCGTGATCCTCTCATCCGTTCTTCCAAGGGCTACTGCACCACTACCAGGTCGAGCTGTAGCACCTCAATCCCAATGGGATCCAGCACATTGTGGCCTTCATGGCGATGTGCGAGGGGTACATAGGGATCGAGCCACACTTTGAGTTGTGGAGGTACTTCTTCGCTGTCTCCCTTCATAGGAAGAAGAACATAGGCGGGGAGATTCTGGTGCTGATGGGATGCATGGGCACCCACCTCCGAGGGCAGCGGGTGGCTGAGTACATGCCCTACCATCTATTCAGATCCAATAAGGGGTGGCATGCACAGTGGTTCTACTTGAAGAATGACCCTACCGCCCCCTTGTCGGGCTTCACCGGGTGCTTGATCGAAGAGGCGCCAACGACATGGCCACAGGGGCCACCCGTCAAGGAGAAGAAAAAACGTGCGACGTCCTCGAGGCCATCATGTTGCTGAGGAGCTACGACCTTCACGGGGCTGGTGTTATTGGAGCATATCACATGAGGAGGGTGGCGTCGCTGATGGCGCGTGCCCTCCCGTTGTTTAGGATGGTGCCCGTCGTGGAACACGGCAAGACGGTGCTTGCTCAAGGGCCGCTTCGCAACAGCGAGATTGCATAGTGTGTCAAGGAGGTGACGGATGAGTTTGACGCCATCTTCTTGATCCTAGGACATCCCATGATGTGGCCGGAGCCGGGCTTCATTGAGCTACCGGTGGATTTGGGCTTTTGGGCCTCTAACGCGCCGCTGCCGGAGCATGTGGCTATGAGAGCAGTGAACCATGTCATGGATGAACATAGGAAGAAGGAGAAGGAAGACAAGGAAAAGAAACAGTGGGTGAAGGAGCGTGTGAAGCTATAGTGAGGAAAGCGGTGCCAAGGCTCGTCGAAGGAGGAAGACGAGGAGGAAGAAGAAGAGGAGGGGGGCGACGGCTCTGGGTTGCCCATCCCATGGGATGATCTAGTTGGCGGTGATGAGGACCTACCTTTGTCATAGGTGGGGCCCTTCCTGTGGCATCTCCTAGAGCAAGAGGGGGATGACTCACCCCCAGAGATGGCGGAAGCGAGTTGCCCCGCTCCATCCAGGCCTTCTATGGTGCCCCGGAGCTGAGGGGAGCTGGCGGCTCCACCTCGTCCGAGCCTCCCGAGCAAAGGGAGGGCTCAAAACAGCAGTGCAATGAGGATTCATAGCCAGGGTTAGGTGGGCCAACCCTGAAATGTTAGCGCCCAACGGTGTCAAGGTAAGCTGAGTGTTTTTTCATTCTTTTATTTTTTGACAAATTTTTTGCCACGAACTAACTGCTGTGCCTTCCACAACGTTGTGGGCATGGGACCCTCTAGAAGTTGGCACCGAAGAAGACTCTCACCCTTCGGCAGAGGCTGGCGGGAGCATGGTCGGGGCGACCACGGGGTCAACAGGGGAGGCACGACTGTTGGTTGCGTCTATGGGAGGGCAGGCAGTGGAAAGCGCATCTTGGGCGCCTGTGGTAGGCGCGGTGCAGCCGAGCATGGCCACAATGCCATAGACATAGATGGCCCGACTAGAGCCGTTGTCCATGTTGGCAGGCACGTCGGTGATGAGGCACTCAGGGCTATCGTCTGGGCAGACGGCAGCACCCGTGGCGGGACAGATGGAGGAGGCCACGCCTGGTGCACCCTCGGTAGGCGCGATGGTGGGGCAGGCTTCCTCATCCGTGTCGCCTGCCCCCTCTACCATTGGGGGGCTCATTCCAGAGGAGTTGCGGTCATGAGAGGGGTCGGCACGGAGGCATCTTGGCCTCTAGTCTAGGTCAGTGGTGACACTCACACCTAGGGTGGACCCCAGATCAGGTGGGCCGACCGTCGAGACCCGAGGGCAACGCTCTTCACCCTCGATGACGCCGTGGAGAAGAGGGAGTGGGGGAGCATCAACGTGGAGGGGGGTCATGGTCCATGCCCTGATCATCATGCTAAGTTCGCTGCAAGATGTCATCGCCCCGGTTGGCCAGGTATAGTGCATCAGCATTTCCGACCTTTGTCTTCTCTTTTCTTGCCTTTTAACTTGTACCCTTTTCGTAGGTTCTCATGGACCGCAGCCACGAGAAGTCTATGTTCCTTCACCGTGAGAAGGGCATTTGGGATCGCCTCGTGGTGGAGGAGCAACTGCAAGCCATGGGGGAGTGGCTACATGAGGAACTGGTCGCCTAGCTCGCTTCGCTCGTCAAGAAGTGGCCGAACTTGCCCCTATTCGCCAGGAGTTGGCCGACCTCCGGATCAAATACACGGAGGCTCATGATGACGCCCGTGAAACTAGGGAGAAGCTCTTGGACCTGATCGAGAGTACGCTCATGGATGCCACGGAGATTGACCGGCTACAGAAGGAGCGTCATGACGCCCAGCAACTGATCGACCTCCTAGAGGGCGAGCTCTGAGGGGAGAAGGATCTAAAGGTCGTGGCAGAGGCAGCAATCGCTAGACTTGCCATGGAGGTCAGCCAGCGCTAGGAGCAGGCCCAAAACTAAGAGGCTGAGGTGGCCCGGTAGCATGACAAGGCGCACAAGCTATAGGCGGATGTGGACGGTAAGCCCCTGGTCTTCCTTTGCTATCCTTCTCTCTAGGATCCATGGCAGCCTTTTGGACATGGCTGGTTCATGTTTTGGGCAGGTCTTGATCATAGTCTTGGGGCGGAGGTGACGAAGAGTCATAGCCTAGAAAAAGAGCTCAGCATGGTGAAGGCCACCCTTCTAAAGGAGAGTGATGAGCATGACACCCTGTGCGTCACCATCTAGCCGGTCTGTGATGACCTCGAGCTAGCCTCGGCGTAGGAGACAAGCTCGCTCATGGTCCGCACTGTCTGAATCATGGATCGGGTGCGTGAGATGGTGAGGGATGCACTCCGCTTCAGCGTTCATCAGTCGTTCGCGATCGCTCATTTCTCACTGTGAGAACATCGATCTAGAGATGATGAGCCAGGGCTTCGTGCCCGGTTACTTTGATGCCGAGCTAGAGGACATCGAGAAGGAGGTGGCCCCTCTGGCGTAGGACTTATCTGCCATGATGGAGGATGAGATCATCCTCCCAAAAAATTAGTTAGTTAGGCCAAATAGTGACCTTGTAATAAATGCATAGATTTTAATTTCTGCTATGGTTGAACAATCTTTTGGTTCTTCGTCCTTTTTTATAGAAAGGTTAATGTGTTCCGACCCTTTCCGTGGTTAAGGCTGTAAAGCTTGTATGCGGGCGAAACAACTCTGATC
Source organism: Miscanthus floridulus (assembly GCF_019320115.1). Taxonomy (NCBI): domain Eukaryota; kingdom Viridiplantae; phylum Streptophyta; class Magnoliopsida; order Poales; family Poaceae; genus Miscanthus; species Miscanthus floridulus. The sequence goes on from NC_089592.1 coordinate 12,114,532, forward strand.
ACGCTGGTGAGCAAAAACGTTGTAGCCACTGGGGCGTAGGTTTCTTGCAGTCCGACCAGTTTTACTTAGGGTTTGTTTCCGTAGCCCTTACTTTGAGATCTTAACATAAGGGAGGGTCGGGCGCAGAGAATGTCTTCGAGTAGATATACTCTTATCAGCCCCCAAGTGATGCCTGACCCCCTACCGTTGTCGGGGTCGGGTGTCACTAAAGATAGAGGGAACGATAGTGAAACCAATAAGAGAAAATATTTTCGTATTTCAGAAATATCATTCTTAAGCATATGCATAGGCTAGGGGTAAAAGTGATGTAGCTTCTCGATGTTCCATGCGCTGGCAAAGTCCTTGTTGTTGATGGTCTTGAGCTTATAGGTGCCTGGTTGGAGCACCTCCGCGATGGCGTATGGTCCCTCCCATGGCGGGGACAGCTTGTGACGGCTTTTGTTGCTCTGGACGAGGCGGAGCACCAGGTCCCCGATGTTGAAGGCCCAACCCCACACCCAACGGCTGTGGTACCAGCGCAGCGCCTGCTGGTACTTGGCTGAGCAGAGGAGGGCAACATTGCATGCCTTGTCGAGCTGATCCATGGTGTCCTCGAGGGATGCCTCAGCTCCCTCTCATTGTGTGCCCTGACCCTCAGCGCCCCATAGTCGAGGTCGATCGGGTGGATAGCCTCAGAACCATAGACCATGAAGAAGGGTGTGTAGCCTGTGGCCCGACTAGGGGTCATCCTCAAGCTCTAGAGTACCGTGGGAAGCTCCACGACCAACACCCGCCAAACTTGTTCAACCGGTTGAAAATCCTAGGCTTGAGACCTTGTAGGACCATTCCATTCGTGTGCTCGACCTACCCGTTCATGCAAGGGTGCACCACGGTGGCCCAATCAACGCAGATGTGGTACTCATCATAGAATTGGAGGAACTTTTTCCTGGTGAACTGTGTGCCATTGTCCATTATAATGGAGTTTAGGCCTCCAAAGCGATGGATGATGTCGAGGAAGAATAACACAGCCTGCTCGGACTTTATCACGGAGATCAGCTGAGCCTCTATCCACTTTGTAAACTTGTCTACGGCAACAAGTAAGTGTGTGTAGCCCCTAGGGGCTCTTTTGAGAGGTCCAACCATATCGAGCTCCCATACCGCGAACGTCCATGTGATGGGGATCGTTTGGAGTGCTTGGGCTAGCAAGTGGGTCTGCCGGGCATAGTATTAACACCCTTGATAGGTGCGCACAATTTGCTCAGCGTCGGCCACCGCGGTTGGCCAGTAGAAGCCCTGTCGGAATGCATTTTCGATCAGGGTTCTGGGTGTGGCATGATGTCCGCAGACCCCACCGTGAATGTCCCTCAGTAGTTGCCTCCCTTGTTCGACAGGAATGCAGCACTGAAGTATACGAGGTAGCGAGTCTTGGAGTCAGACAAGACCTCACTAACAAAGTATACGGGCGCTGCACTTTGAGGGTGTGTCCCTCTTCCTCCCGCTCTACCACCAGGGCAGCGCTGACCACTTGTATGGTGGCCGCGATGTAGAGTAGGAGTTGTTCTCCATTGGTTGGGGGGACCAAGATCGGGGCTTTCGTCAGGATTTCCTTGACTTTGTCGAGTGCCTCCTGAGCCTCAGAGTCCACGCAAACTGATCGGTCTTCTTCAGAAGTCGGTACAGCAGGAGGCCTCATTCACCGAGGCATGAGATGAAATGGCTAAGCACAGCGAGGCACCCCGTGACTCACTGCACTCCCTTTAGATTTTGGATTGGACCCATCCACATGATAGCCGAGATCTTCTCTGGGTTGGCTTTGATGCCATGCTCGGAGATGATGAACCCAAGCAGCATGCCCCTTGGGACCCCAAAAATGCATTTTCAGGGTTGAGTTTGATGTCGTTTGCTCGTAGTTTTGTGAAGGTCTGCTCTAGGTCATCTACGAGCTGGTCGGTCCATTTGGACTTGACCACGATGTCGTCTATATAGGCCTCAACTGTTCACCCAATGAGGTCTCTGAAACACTTGAGCATACATCGCTGGTATGTAGCTCCCGTGTTTTCAGACCAAAAGGCATCATGACATAGCAGAACGACCCGAACGGCTTGATGAAAGAAGTCATGAGCTGGTCAGACTCTTTCATGGTGATCAGATCATACCCGGAGTATGCATCAAGGAAGTAGAGGGTTTTGCACCCCGAGGTCGAGTCGACTACTTGATCTATACGTGGCAAAGGAAACAGATCCTTTGGACACGCCTTATTGCAACTTGTGTAGTCAACACACATTCTCTATTTCCCATTAATTTTTTGTACAACGACGGGATTGGCTAATCACTCAGGGTGATACACTTCCTTGATGAATCTGACTGCAAAAAGCTTTGTAATCTCTTCGTCGATGGCCCTGCGCTTCTCCTCGTCGAAGCAATGCAGGCACTGCATCACCAGCTTGGAGCCTGGCCTGATCTTCAAGGCATGCTCGGTGACTTCCCTTGGGATGCTCGGCATGTCCAAGAGTTTCCATGCGAAGATATCTCTGTTGGCACAGAGGAAGTCGACGAGTGCACCACTTTGCCCTCGGAGCTACTAGGGTCTACGAGGACCTCCTTGATGCCTTCTGCAGGCTCAAAGGATCCGATCGACCGCTTGGAGTCAGGTGCCTCCTTTGCAGTCCCTTCCTTGATGACCGTGAGCTCCTCGGAGGCAATGATTACCAAGGCATGCTCACATCACTCAACCTCGCACTCATAGGCGTGCTAGAAGGTGGTGCCAACAGTGATGACCCCACGTGGGCCTGGCATCTTGAGCTTTAGGTAGGTGTAGTTGGGGACGACCATGAACTTTGTGTAGCATGGTCGTCCTAGGATAGCGTGGTAGATCCCATGGAATCCAACCACCTTGAAGGTGAGGGTCTCCATCCTGTAGTTGGTTAGATCCCCAAAGGTGACGGGCAGGTCGATCTACCTGAGCAGTATGGCTTGCTTCCCCAACATGATGCCGTGGGAAGGCGCCCCAGTCGATCGGACGCGTGTCCGGTCGATGCCCATGGCATCAAGTGTCGAAGGCGTACATGATGTTGAGGCCACTGCCTCCATCCATCAGCACCTTGGTGAGCCGCTTTGTGCTGACGATTGGGTCGACCATGAGTGGATACCTCCCCGGCTGTGGGATGCTATCCGGATGGTCGGATCGGTCGAAGGTGATGGCGGACTCTGACCACTGGAGGAAAGATGGCATGGCTGGTTCGGCCATGTAGACCTCACGGCGTCCGATATATTAGCGATGCTTGGAGTCATAGGCGGTCGTCCCACCAAAGATCATGAAGCAACCGTCTAGGGTTGGAAAGCTGCCATCCTTCCCCTTAGCATCATCTACCGTCGGCTCAGGCTTCTTTCTCTGGTTCCCCTTATCGAAGCCACCAGATAGGAACCGCTTCATGAGGGCGCAGTCCTTGTACAGGTGCTTGACGGGGAAGGCGTGGTTCGGGCATGGCGCCTCAAGCAGCCTCTTGAAGTGGTCGGGAGCATTCTCGGCGGGCGTCCGACCACCTTTCTGCTCAGCAGCAGCCATGAGCAAGCCCCCATGCTGCTACTTGTTCTTCTTCTTGTTTGGACGGTTAGAGGGGCTCTCGTCGGTGTCCTTGTCCCGCCTCGCTTTGCCTTTCGAGCGATAAAAAATCGCTCCAACCGCCACCTCATCTGAGGCAAGGCTAGTTGCGATGTCGAGGAGCTCCTTGGTGGTTCGAGGGCCCTTATGACCCAGCTTGTGGATCAGGGACTCGTAGGTGGTCCCGGATAGGAAGGTTCCGATGACGTCGGCGTCGGTGACATCAGGCAACTCATTGCATTGCTTGGAGAAGCATCGTATATACTCACGGAGAGTCTCTTCGGACTTCTATCGGCATTTTTTTAGATCCCAGGGGTTCCCAGGGTGCGTGTAGGTGCCCTAGAAGTTTCTCACAAAGATCTCCTTCAAGTCTGCCCAACTTTGAATCTGGTTGGGCGGAAGGTGCTCCAGCCATGTTCGCGCTAAATCGGCCAGGAACAAGGGGAGGTTGCAGATAATGAAGTAATTAGTATCCACGCTGCCAGCTTGACAAGCAAGCTAGCAGTCCTCGAGCCACAAGTCGAGGTTCATCTCCCTAGAGTACTTTAGGACGTTGGTTGGCAGCCGGTACCATGGCGGGAAAGTCACGTTGAGAATGTGCCGACCGAAAGCCTGGGGCCCTGGCAGATCAGGGCTTGGGCTTTGGTCTTCGCCGCTGTCGTAGAGCCCTCCATGACGTTGATGGTAGCCATGGCTGGCCTCCTCTCTCTTGTCACCCCTTCCACGCCTACGGGTGTCCAGGGTGTTGCGTGCATCACGGTTGGGGCCGAGACGCTCATGCACCGGGACCATGGCAAGTCCCCCGCCATCGCGTGGCACTTGGTGGATGGACATGTCCCGGCCATGTAGTCTTGAAGACACGTGCTGACTGGCATCGAGCTTGCATCATCGAGACAACGAGCTTTCCGCCTATTGCACTGCTGCTCGCTGGAGTAGCGTGCGGATCTCGCGGTGGGCCCAACGATTTCTAGGTGTCACGGGCTCCAAGAGCCTTTAGAATAGGGCTACCATGGTAGCTATGTTCTGACTTGCCCGGGCAAAGCATGGGAGGCCTCCGTCATCCTCGATGATCCTCCGGTTTCCGTCGCGGGCAATGGCGTGTGCGCGGCCACCATCCCGGCGACACTCGATCTCGTGTTCGAGCTCCACGCGCTCCTACTCTAGCTGGAGGCGTGCATCTTCGAGCTTTAGATGCTGCGCCCTTAGCTGTTCCACCTGCATGCGGGGAAGGGCCCCTGCATCTTCTCTGACTTCGTCATCGAAGTCATTCGATGGGGTAACCCCTCCCTCATGGATGCTTTCGACGCGTCCCTTGGGGGTACCTGCCATAAAACATTCTCGCGAGGGGTGATGGCTCCCCCTACTGGAGTCAGAGTCAGAGATCGACTTTGAATCTCTAGCGAGAAGGTCGTGGAAAGACTCTGTGACGTAATTGACCATTCTCACGAACGGTCCTCGCGGCATTGCGTAGACCGAACAGGAACACTGTCGGGGCGTCCTGGGTTAGATATTCTGAGAAGAGCGGCTCCCCTCCGGTAAGCCGCGTTATGATGTTGGCGAGGGAGAAGGTGAGGTAGCGCACATCGCCCCGAGATGGTCGGGGTCCCAGAAAGGCGTCGAGCTGATGCCCCAGCCTCCTATAATCGAAGCCGAGGAGCTAGTCGCTCCCGGGGACACGAGTCTCTGGTGTGCGCCGCTGTAGCTTCTCGAGGACCTCAACGGATGCATCGAGGCTGGTGGAGCGAAGAAGTTGGACGGGGTAGGAGCCCACGCCAGCTCTCCCTCTGTGGTGATGATGAAGTCCAGGCTCCCGAAGTGCATGTGCGCCCCTAGGACCCAGCTAACGCCGTGGCTAGCCATTCGTGGCTTGTTGCGGACAACGAGACGTGCAAAAGGCCCCTACCTAGTGCGCCAACTATCGGTGTTTCGAATCACCGGCTAGTAAATTTCTAGTTTGCGCATCTAACCCGGATGGCTGTGCTCGGAGGACACAAGGACTTATATTAGTTCGAGCGAAACATCCCTACGTCCAGTCTGCTGCTGCTTATGTTATCGGCACTTGGTTTATAGTAGGGGTTACAAATAGGCAAGAGAGGAAGAAGGTCCCAAGTCTCTGGTGGAAAGAGTGAGTCTGGTTGAGCTCTCTATCTACTGCCGAGCGCCTAGGCCTTCCACCGCTCATACGTGTTAGATGTGTCTTAGAATCGCCCCCTTCGTGGAGTGCCCTGCTTCCCCTTTTATAGATGAAGGGAAAGATGCAGGTTACATCAGAGAGAGAGAAAGAGACTAGGAGAGGAAGGCTTCCAAGATTGCAACATCTTCCATCTCCTTCACGCGGGTCCCACTAGCCCCGTAGATGATGACAGGGATAGCTCCACGCCGCAGCCCTATTCATCACTGACGACGTACGCGGGTGTCGTCAGCCGGTCAAGGCGCTCCATCCCGTCCTTGCGGACGGTATGGCTAGTTGATGTCTCCGCCTGAGGCCGTATGAGGAGTTGGTAGTACAACATCGGCATGCCCGATGCTATTGGCGACGTGCATCCTCAGACGTGGCCCGTCATGGCCGCAGGTCACGTCAAGACGCGCCTGCTCCCCTTCTAGCGTCAGAAGTTTGACTCCGGACTCGTACTTTCAGACCCGTAGTGGTTGGGGGCGATACGGACCTCCATCGGGTGAGGGGGGCCTGCGCCCTCGGGGGTCGGACGAGGCGAAGAATGCGCCCTTGGGGTCGGGCGAGACGAAGCCCACACTCTCGGGGTTGGACGAGGCCGAGTCCGCGCCCTCAGGGTCGGACGTGACGGGGGTCTTGCCCGAGGTGTCGGGCGAGACGGAGCCCGCGCCTTAGGGTCGGGTGACCCAGATCCCGTATCCTTGAGGTCGGGCGAGACGGAGCCCGTGCCCTCGGGGCCGAGTGAGATCAAGATACGCTATTGACCATCCGAGAGAGTTAGCATTTACGGCCATTAGCTTCTTTCTTCCAGGTATCCCTAATACTGATACCCGACACCCCCTGTAGCTTGGCTACGCGTGGCTGCAAGTTTGGCTACTTTTTCCGACCCATGGATAACCCAAACATCTCTCCACAAGCGATGCTAACTCTCTAAAGTTTTCTCAAACAAGTTAGGAGCCGAGTTAGCATTTCCAAAACATTTTTCATAGATATTTTCGCTTGCTTTCCGACGTGCACTAGGCCTAAATGCAATACATGAATTTCAACACCTAGTGGCACTGGTTGATCGAATTGTCCGATAAGAGCTCCCTCTTAATAGTACAACCATCTATCATAAACCCAATCACACACTCTATTGCGTCTTGATTGGCGAAACAAAAATTCCTATCAATACATTTGCCTTGATCTCCATAGGATTTTGTTTTTCTCTCTTTCTTCTTTTTCAAGTTAGAGCACTTAATCATCATCACACGTGGCCATCTCCATCACTTGAGTGTCATTTAGCTCGGAGTGTACCATCTCCAACACTGAGCGACTTCCTCTCAGACGCTCTTTACTCCAATACTGTACCATGCATGCCCCTAACACAGCAATCATTTGATCTTTAACTAATGAAATTTGGATGTTACAAAGTTGTAAGCTCAAATGAAATACTACTACATTACTATATTCGTTTGTTATTAAATTGGCTTACGATTAATTGGGCAGAGAAATGGCTTCTTCATGAAGAAATCGGGTCTTCACGAGTTCACGTGCATTTAGGCCATAATAAGAATGATCGATGCCGTGTTAGGGATGGTAGCTTCATTTCTATATGACCCCCATCTGGATCCGATGTCTCCCGAACAATTTCCTCTTCGGCACAAGATGCCTGTCGTGTAAGCTGCGACCGCAGTACTCGGCTAACAATATACTTAGAAACCAACTCTTTTTTTTTCTAGAGTTATTTATAACAAACAAGTAAACCAACATGTAAATTAAGCGATCAAGACTCTATGACTCTACCCTTGGACTATATATATAACTATAAAAAGGAGGGTAGGAGTCTCTAGTCGATGATCCCAACTTAGATCCTAAGATCATCCAAACTTAGGACCCGGATAGATCGACCTCATTTTCAAGATAGCTCCGCCCATAGATATATTGTTGCGATCCCCTACTTGCAATCGACCCCGGTTTAAAAATCACTTCTCCATTTATACCGGGATTGGAGTTAAAAGAGATCTAGCTCATAGTTCCATATTCAATCCCCACCAGAATCACTCTAAAAATCAATTTTCACCTGCTCACCATCCTGCTCCTCCACTAAAATCAATTAGAATCAGTTCATTAGAGAATTAAGGAGCAAAGCTAGAGAATATCTTAGTAGAGCCCTGCCAAATAGGCCTTTAGAATTGATTGATTTAGGAAAAACTTAGAATCCCGGTTATCTATGGATGGAGAAGGAGTTAATTGCCTCTTTGGTAGGGTTTGACTTCTTAAAAATGGTGAAGTCAAGAGAAGCCATGTTTTAGTGGTTTTGTCTTTACCAATTTTGCTTTGGTTTTGGCTTCAGAAGCTGTTCTTTTAAGTTCTCGTTTGGTCGGGCTTTTGACTATGCCGATGAAGAAGGCACAACAAAAGCCATGCCAAAAAGGTTTAAGAAAAAACGTAAGTAAAACCACAGAGGAGCTATTATAGCTATTCTGGTATGGAACCTAATTAAAACTAATCTCTACTAATCTTAGAATTTATTCTCTGGAAGTGTCCATGCATGCGCTGAACTTAAATCCGGCCACATTTCACTAACAGCACATAAATGAGTGGTCAACGTACGCTATGTAAACAGGCCGTATAATTAGGGTTCATGCATCCTCCACAATCAAGCTGCTCTGGAAACCTAGTAGCTACCTTATACCTGCCTCTAGATTTGGGCCTAACAACCAATGTAGGAGTATTCTATTGTGACCAATCCACTACATAAACACCAGTAGCGTACGTGTTCGTTCAGACCGTTCATAACAATACAAGAAGAAACAAATGGATGTCTCTACTACCGGCAGTGCCATCAGCTCCTTCCTCTTCCTCGCATTTGTATGCTTGGCTACAACTCTCCCTCTCTCCGCCAACGCAAGACATTTCCCGCACAAGTATGGCGGCACAAGCTCTAGCGCCATGATCAATGGCAACAACAAGCTCTCCTGGCCACTGTTACCATGGAAGAAGTCCGGCAGCAGCCATGGCTCAGGGAGCGGCCACGGGTTCGGCTGGTCCATCTCACACAATGGGTCGGACACCAACATCGGATTCGGTGGCGGTGTTGGTGGCGGCGTCGGTACAAACCGCTCCGGCGGCTCGAGCGCGGGCGGCGGAGCTGGCCTTGGGGTCGACATCAGCATCGGCAAGGGTGGAGTGGACGTGGCGATTGGTGTGGCCGGAGGCGGTGCCGTCAGTACCGCCAACGGCAGCGCGAGTGTCGGCGCTGGTGGTGGAGAAGGCGTTGGAATCCACTTCGGCACAGATGGCGTGACCGTCACCCATGGCGGTAGCGCTGACGTGGGCGTTGGCGGCGCATCAGGCAGCGGAACCGGCGTTGGACGTGCCGGCAGTGCTGTGGGTAGCGCCCATGGCTCTGGAGATGCAAGCGGTGGAACAGGGAGCGGCGGAGGGAGTGGAGCTTGCTCTGGACAGGGTGGCTATGGAGGTGGCGGCGGCGGCGGCACCGGAAGCAGTGGTGGCGGCCATCCGTGAGTACTGACTGTACTGTGTAAGTCTTGAAGGAAGTAAGGTTGATTAATTATGTGCTATATATATAGCGTGTAAGGTGTAACCTTGCATTGTTGTGTGATGGTTGTGTCCTGGTGAACTGTTAAGCATGCAATGTAGGTCAGTAGGTGTAGGGATTATGTGGTGTTTTTAGCTTTTGTTGAATGAATATTTGGGTGCGGATTATTCCACTTAATATTGGTTCATGAAGTTTAAGGCCTACATGCGCGCATGAGTAGTGAATGATCTAGCGATCGATGAAGTGAAAAAACCGCTATTGGCGACGGATCTGAAGAACTATCCGCAGCAGCTAGAGAGACTTCGATCAACTGGTTTTACATTGAAAATAGTAGTTAGTCCAACAAGACTTGGTTAAAAAAATTGATTTCATTGGATCAAGCGCTTTTGGGGGTTCTATATCCAAGCAATATTTTTGCCAAGTGTATGACGGAAGCATTCGAGAACATGTATGTACACTGAGCACTATCTGAAAATGGACGAGTAAACCAGGTACAAGATCGAATGTGCTTTGCTTCCCACAGGTACAAGCTAGCTGTTTATTGCAGCTAACATGCATGTGGTTGCTTTGTTATTGGTGTAATAAGCGGCGGTGGACATGCACGCAGCACGCACACGTTGGTTGCTTTTTTTTTTTGAGAAAAGGACACGTTGGTTGCTTGCTAGGTAAGGTTTGTTGATTAGTAAAACTTGTAATTAATTCCTGTGATCCGGCAGTAATAAGCGACGACTTTCACTCTTCTTGGATCCAGTGTTATTCTGTTTAAATAAAACAACTATAGTATGTTGCTTGGATCTTGTGTATCGATTGTGTTACCAGTTGGAGTACATGCAACACTTTGTTCATTGATAATTTTGAAATGGCCGTCGTCCAAGTTTATTTAATCGACGTTTTCTTCCACAATATATATATCTTGGAAATTGGAATAGACTAATTATTATTTGATCAAATCGACGTTTTCTTTCGCAATATCTCCAAATTGCACCTATATTGTCCATCTCAGCTTGTTTGTAAAAGAATGCAACAATCTGTTTTCATTTTACTGTACCAAAATTTGGAAGGGAGAGGCCCATTTTGTGCCATTCAACTACCGTCTGAGTTTGGTTTTACCACGAAAATTTGAAACCCGTGAATCTTTGTCCATCCAACAACTATTGAAACCATTCACATTTAGGTATCTAGCTATTTTAATGGGTCATGGGTGGTTTTTTCTAACGTTGACAACAAGTCACATTGGGGCCCATATGATCATTCAGCTTGTTCGGCTGCAAGGATTGCAGCTTATTTGCAGCACCAGCAGCAGCTGTAATTTCTCTCTGCTGGCACTGTAGCAGAGGCTGTTTTTGGCTGTAATTTATCTTCATCCCTATCTATCATTTACTTGCATGGCCCCAACCCCACCCCACACACACACTCACCACCACCACCACCACTCCCAGGGCCAAATCTGTTGCCACTGCAAGCCATAGTCCACTTTGCCAGCACCCGTCCTCCTCTACCTGTTAGTGAATGGCGAGCGCGTGGACATTGTGAGGGATATGTGGACCCTGACACCGCAAGTCCTCTCAAGTTCCTCTGCACCCACTTCACCAGCCAATAGCTCAGCTATATAGCAAAGGCTCACCACCCCACCTTCCCTCCCCCCTCGTTTTTAGGTGGTTTTTTCTTTTGTGCTGTTTTGAACCCTTGGATCTCACCAATATATACAACCTTATATCAATCGATGTGAAAGGTTTCAACTCATTTTTTGTTAATTTTATCCATGCCATAATAGGCATCCGACACTATCAACTTCGATTCTCATAGCATTTTTTCTAGATTGGATCCTCACTCTACTTTAGCGAATTGAGCTGGCGAGCTCAGGCCCATTTTATTGCAGGCAGATGTATAGCTTGTGTGGTGTTGCTCTCCACCCATGATGTGGCGTCAAGTCCAGTTTCATATTTCTTGGACAATATTGTAAAATTGAATCACATGTAACAAAAAACCTACATGGTGAGGTGGTGGAAGGTGGTCTTGGTGAGCGGGGTCATAGATGGTGTTGGTGACAATGCCCTTGAGTTACTAGTTGCCCTCACCAAAGTAGAGGGAGTTGAGCAGGCGAGGCCCTTGCCGTGTGAAAGGATCAAGATGCCCAAGAGGGGGGGTGAATTGGGCTAATTCTAAATTCTCTTGCAATAATCAAATCCTACGGATAGCCCAATTAACCCCTTGTGCCTACAAAAGTGTTTATATCAAACTAATGCACAACAACCTCTCAACCTATGTTCCAAACTTACTCTAGCAAGCAATTCTATGAATGTAAAACAAGTATTGAATTGCTCAAAGTAAATACTCAAAGTAAGTGCTCAAAGTAAGTAGAGAGAGAAAGGAACGCGGCGATGTTTTGCCGAGGTATCGGAGAGTCGCCACTCCCCACTAGTCCTCGTTGGAGCACCCGCGCAAGGGTGTAGCTCCCCCTTGATCCGCGCAAGGATCAAGTGCTCTCTACGGGTTGATTCTTCGACACTCCGTCGCGGCGAATCACCCAAAACCGCTCACAACTTGAGTTGGGTCACCCACAAACTCCGCCGGGTGAACACCAAACTCCCAATCACCACCAAGCCGTCTAGGTGATGGCGATCACCAAGAGTAACAAGCACGAACTCTCACTTGACCACGCGAAGCCTAATGAGAAGATGGATGCACACTTTGCTACTCTTGATTTGCTAGTGAGGCTACTCTCTTGGATTCTCAAATCACAAACACCTCACTAGGATCTTGCTCTTCTTGGCACTCACAAACGTGTTTCTCAGCTGTTGGAATGAGCAAAGGATGCTCCACTCACGAGTGGAGCTTCTATTTATAAGCCAGCCTGAAAAACTAACCGTTATGAGCTTCTGCGGGATGACCGGACGCTCCGGTCGTGATGACCGGACGCTCCGGTCAGTTCAACCCGCGAACCAGCATTCAAGTGATGACTGGACGCTGTCAGGGTCCGGTCAGTACCGACCGGACGCGTCCGGTCGCTCTTGGATGCTTACTGTAAACGACCGGACGCAGGATACTCAGGGTCCGGTCATACTGACCGGACGCGTCCGGTCACACTTTTCCAAGTCTGGACCCTTACTGGAGTTGACCGGACGCTGGCCCTCAGCGTCCGGTCGCATGACCTCCCAGCGTCCGGTCACACCAGACTTGATCTTCTTGGTCAAATGAACTGACCGGACCCTGCGGCCAGCGTCCGGTCGCACCGGAGCCAGCGTCCGGTCAGTATTTGACCCTCCATTCACTTCCAACTTCCGAACATATGTGAATGAAGTTTGCTCCAAAGGATCTTAGGCATTCATAGGAGCTACCTAGGGCTAGTTTTAACAAGTGTGCACCACACCTAACTCACTAGACTCAACTAGGTCAAGCTACCCGTTCATACCCCCCTTCATAGTACGGCCAAAGGAAAAACAAAGTCCTAAACTACTCTAAGTGTCTCTCCAACTCCAATCGACACTTAGAACTAGTTATCCTTAACCTTGTCGTCCATCCTTTGAAAACCGAAACGATTTCCATCATAGGGGCATGACAACCTCGATTGCCCAATCGATCTCCATTACCATGACCTAACTTAATTGCCTCTGCAAAACACACGTTAGTCATAGTAATCTTGTATTGACATTAATCACCGAAATCCAACTAGGGGCCTAGATGCTTTCAATCTCCCCCTTTTTGGTGATTGATGACAATACCACCTCGAGTATGTTATGGAGTGAGGTTTTTGACGGGCTTGGTTCATATAAGCTTTTGTCAATAAGAACAAAAGAGTTAGTCAAGCTTATATGACCCAAGCCAACACAATGTACTCAAAGGATATGAATTAAGCATGAGTACTAATAACAAAGCTCATTTGCTTCGAAGTAAAAATGCGGAAGCAAAAGCAAATGAGCATTCCACAAGTGATATGACATATAGATAAAGCAAAGTAGAAATCACACATGTCAAATATCACAATCATGTAGATAGCACTATCACATGTATAAATAATAGTATGCATGAAAGAAAACACACGAATGCATAAGTAATAGTGTATCACACAAATAAAACTCCAAATGTATATAATAAGCTAATACTAGATAACTAGCTCCCCCTAAAACTCGCTCCCCCTAAGTCTACATACTCAAACCCTCTCCCCCTTTGGCGTCAAACACCAAAACCTAGGGGTCGGTCGACGGGGCTGCAGCGGACGAGTCGGGCGCTGAAGTACGTGGAGCAAGATGGAACTGGGCGCCATCATCATCTGACCCTGAGCTCTGAACTGACTGACCCTCTGAAGCAGGAAGAGTCATTGAAGCGGTCTGGGTCTGAGCTGGTGCTGCCTGTGAAGCTGCAAGTATGTCTGTCGTAGGATCTGACAAGGCGACAGACGAGGGGAGCCTCTGAGTAGTCATGATAGCTGGAGCTGCTGTAGACGGACCGGCAGTATGCATGTGAGGCAGAGTAGGCATGCCGGTCAACTCGCTGAATGATGCTCCAAGACTCCTGGAGACTGACGACTCAGGCACGAATAGCGAGGAAGTCTGCTCTGGTGAGAAACCCGTGTGATAAGGAGTGAACTACGGGGCTACACCAGGTGAAGCTAACCACTAGGACACCTGTACAGGAGGTGAAGTAAACTGAGCTGGAGGCTGTCCCTGACTCTGAAGCCCGATGGGCTGTACTACTGGAGTCATCGAAGTGGTAGGAGGCTGTGCAAGCTGGGGCGAAGTCTGTGGCAGTGGAATCCCAATGGCTGTCACTACATGCTGCATGAATCCCATGAGCTGCTGCTGCATGAGTAACTGCTGGTGCTGAAGGAGCTGCTGCTGCCGCTGAAACTCGTCCTGACGAGCCTGAAACTGTGCGAAGTTTGTAGCTGTCTCCTATGCCTGTCGTGTCTGATCCTGCTGCATCCGCTCAAGAATAGCAATGAGAGCGGGGTCTGTCTGTGGAGCAGGTGGAGCAGAACTGGAGCTACCGGCCTCTGCATCGTGTCTGCGTGGAGGCATCTGAGGTATAGGCTGGTAGTCGTCGTCAGAGCTGTCACTGTACTCACTCACTCCCTGCTGTGCCTCTAGCTCCTCCTCCTCAGTGGCTGCAATCCCTCTGATGATCTCGTCCTGCTGAGCTGCAGACTCTAGCACATCGGGGCGATGGCTAGGCTGACTGGGTGCCTAAGGAGTGGCGTGTCTGATCCTCTGTGACAGGTTGTAAGCTGGGAACTCTGTAGTGGCACCTGTATACTCATCCATCATGCCAGGGGGCTTATCAATCACAACTCTGCGGATGAGGAACGTGATCCAGTGAGCATAGGGAAGCTGCCTGCGACCCTTGAATCCCTTAGCTATAGTATCCTCCATCTCTGAAAGAAGGAGGTCCCAGATGTCAAACACTGTCATCTGCATGATGGCATTGAGAAGCCAGAGCTGTAAGCGAGTTAGGCCCTCCCTGTATCCCAACCTGGGAAGCAGTGTCCTCCTGATGATGGCCTCTAGTATCCTCGCTGTAGGAGTCAAGTCACTGGGGTTCCTGCTTGACCCCTCACCAAACGGCTCCTTGAAGCAATGGCGCACTAAGTCTGTAGGGGGCACCAACCCTCCATGAGGACGCCTGGGAGGCTCCTGATGTCCATAGCAAACCTCATGCAACCTTACAGGCTGCTCCTGTAGTCTTAGTATCTCTCTGGCCCTGCTACTCGTCACTCTATAGTCTTTGTCGTTGAAGGCAAAGTGAATGAATCTGTGATGAGGATCGATGTAGAGCGAGGCATAAAACTGACGAACCCAAGAAGGTACATATATCCCTGTCCGTCCAATTAGATCTGACAGTCCTGGCAAATATGACAAGTATTGCCGAATGCCCTCTCCGGCTGCTGCCACAATGGACTCTATCGGATAGACCCTCTGTGATCTGAACACTGCTCCACTGTTTAGATATGCATTGTAGAAATCCTCCTGCAGTGGCGTGTAGAACCCCTCAGCTGCTCTCTCATCCCTCCTCGGAGGGAACCAGACCTCAAACTCAACAAACCGCAGCTGTTGAACCTGCCTGGCTGTAGCGGCCCTCAAGTCGAGGTGAACCACTGGAGGCGGACCCTGTGGTCTGGGCAGAGGGCATGAACCCCTGCGCCATGTAGCTGGCCTCAGTGGAACTGCAGCACTGGTACGACTCGAGCGGCGTAGCTGAGGTGCCGGCTCGGTCTCCTGACTCTCCTGAGTCTCCTAGGCTAGCTGAGGCTCTGCTGGTGGAGGCTGCTGCTGTGCTGATGGACCCTCCTCAATGGCAACCCGTCGTCCTGCAAACGTGGCAGTCCCTACTGGACTACCATGACGACGCTCAACCTCCTCAATCGTAGCTCTGACTGTGGGTGAAACTGGCTGATCTGCAATGACAACTCCGCTGCGGGTGCCACCTCTCTCGGCATGCTCTGCGGCCTCTGCAACAGCTGCTGCTCTGGCTGTCACTGCGTCGGGGTACTTCCGCTTCTTGGATGTTACTTGCTTGGTTGATTTGCCCTTGGATCCGGCTGGCTGACGAGGCGGGGGCCTCCGATCATCTTCACCTGGGCCACCACCAACATTCTTGGTGCGAGCCATCTGAACTGACAAGATGGTGAACTGTCGCTGATGAAGATCGACTGTCAAACTGCTGCTTTCGAGGCTTGGCCTCGATCCTTACTCGTGAGCTTGGCTCCGAGTTTACTGCCAACTGCCAATTGAACCACAACGGAACCGACTCGCTGCACGATAGAATAGATGGATATACAAATAAATACCATATGTCTAATAGATGCGAAGACCTAGCAGAGAAAGCAATGTAGATGCGAAATTGAATTGAATGGCTTTCTACCTGACGATCAGCGAACCGAGAAGAGGTAAGATGTCACGCGGGGGATCCTTGGAACCAGGCTAGGGTTAGGGTGAAAGTCCTGAATGTAATGGTGAATCAGAGACTACAAATTGATCTAGGTCACCATTGAATAGATCTAGATTGAGAAAAAAAATTCGTACTAAACAAAGGAGATAGTAGGGCTAGGGCTCACAAATTGATGATCAACAGATCGGCGCAAGAGGCAACGATGGAGCGACGAGCTAGGGCGCGAGAAGCCTGGAGCACGGCGTGGAGGCGAGCAGGCGCGGGGCTCGGTGATGCGCGAGGCCGGGGCGCGCAGCTCGGCAGTGGGCCCTGGGGCGCTGCAGAGGCGCGGCACTGAGCAGGCGCGGAGGCCCGCGGGACGGCGGCGCGGCTTGGCGAGGGGACCGAGCGCGGTGGCGCGAGGGACGGCGGCGACTCGGCGAGGCTGCGGCGGCGCGGCTGCTCGGGCTAGGGCACGGCGGCGGCTTGGGCTAAGTCACGGCGGGTGACAGAGGACGCGGTTAAGTAACCCCCAAGAACGTGACAGAAAAGGAAACGGGGAAAAGAGTCCTTAAGATGCGCGAGATCCACTGACCGGACGCTCCGGTGGTAGCGACCGGACGCTACCACCCAGCGTCCGGTCGATTCCAGAGAGGTCCGAATCCTCTGAAATCGCGACCGGACGCAGGCAGGGTCCGGTCAGTTTAACTTTGTCATCCTCCGATCGACCGGACGCTGAGCCCTTTCTGACCGGACGCACAGACGCAGCGTCCGGTCACTCCTTCAACAGCAGTTCACCTCCTGTGAACTGACCGGACGCTGGACAGCAGCGTCCGGTGCACCTTTTTCAGCAATCCTTCAACCTTCCTTTGCGCTGCCTGTTCCCAATCAAGTCCCAACTTGAATAAGATCCAAATAAACACCAATTGGGACTGATGTGAGTGACCTCTCTCAAACCCTCATATTTTTCAAAATATTTTGCCTTAGGCTATAATTCTTTTTAAGAAAATAGGCAACAAGAGGGCAAATGGAACAAAACGACAAACAAACATTCATGCATATGTAATGCTTGTAAGTAAATCTAGTTGCTTGTCAAGTTTGATCCAAGGTTAAGCTTTTTCACACGCTTTTCGGCGGTTATCTTAACCATGTTAGACAAGCACTATATGCATTGCTACAAATTAAACATGTTGTATATTACAATGAATGCAAGGGACAACACAAGCTCAATTTTTAGTGAAGTTACTAAAATCAAGTACATTGAGCTCATTCCGCAATCTACAAAAAGTAGCTTCATCTAACGGTTTAGTAAAGATATCCGCTAATTGATCTTCGGATCTTACACCCTCTAGTGATATATCATTTTTGGCTACATGATCTCTTAGAAAGTGATGGCGGATATCTATATGCTTGGTGCGAGAATGTTGAACCGGATTATTTGCAAGTTTTACCGCACTTTTATTGTCGCACAAAAGAGGTACTTTCTCTAGAACTACTCCATAGTCTAGTAAAGTTTGTTTTATGTATAATATTTGTGCACAACAAGCACCCGTGGCAATGTATTCCGCTTCGGCGGTGGACAAAGCCACACTATTTTGTTTCTTGGAGGACCAAGACACAAGTGATCTACCAAGCAAATGGCACCCTCCGGATATGCTCTTTCTATCAACTTTGCATCCGGCGTAGTCCGAATCGGAATAGCCAATTAATTCAAATAAAGCTCCTTTGGGATACCAAAGGCCTATGCTTGGTGTGTGCTTAAGATACCTAAGGATTCTTTTTACGGCAATTAAATGTGTTTCCTTAGGACTAGCTTGAAATCTAGCACACATACACACACTAAACATGATGTCGGGCCTAGATGCGGTTAAATATAACAAGCTACCAATCATAGAACGGTAGAGAGTTTGATCAACCGAGTTACCTCCCTCATCTAGGTCGAGATGTCCATTGGTAGGCATTGGGGTCTTGATTGGCTTACATTCATCCATCTTGAATCTCTTGAGAAGATCTTTTGTGTATTTCTCTTGAGAGATGAATATGCCTTCTTTCATTTGCTTGACTTGAAAACCGAGAAAGAATGTAAGCTCACCAATCATTGACATCTCGAACTCCTTAGACATCAATTCACCAAATTCTTTGCATGAGTCTTCATTTGATGATCCAAAGATGATATCATCAACATATACTTGACAAATGAAGATATGCCCATCAAGCTTCTTGGTGAATAGTGTGGTGTCGACCTTCCCAATGGTGAAGCCCTTTTCAATAAGGAAGTCCCGAAGGCGCTCATACCAAGCTCTTGGGGCTTGCTTGAGCCCATATAGTGCCTTGTACAACCTATAAACATGATTAGGATATCTAGGGTCTTCAAACTCGGGAGGTTGATCAACATAGACTAGTTCATTAATAAAGCCATTTAAGAATGCACTTTTCACATCCATTTGATATAGTTTCATTTCATGATGTGATGCATATGCAAGAAGGATACGGATGGCTTCTAATCTTGCAACCGGTGCAAAGGTTTCTCCAAAATCTAGACCTTCAACTTGAGAGAACCCCTTTGCCACTAGTCTTGCCTTGTTCCTCACAACAACACCTTGATCATCTTGCTTGTTGCGGAACACCCACTTTGTTCCAATGACTCTTGCATCTTTTGGTCGCTCTTCAAGATTCCAAACTTCATTGCGAGTGAAGTTGTTCAACTCTTCATGCATGGCATTGATCCAATCCGGATCTTTAAGAGCATCTTCTACCTTGGTAGGCTCATAGCAAGAGACAAAAGAGTGATGAGCAATAAATGAAGTAAGTTTTTGAGATCGAGTCATCACCCCCTTTGTTGGACTCCCTATGATGAGATCTTGTGGATGATCTTGTAGGAGAGGTGTATTTCTTCTATTGACCACTTGAGGAGGAGGTTGTGGAGCATCAACATCTTGTGCTTGTACCACCATTTGCTCATGGGAGATATGAGTATCTTCATTTTCTACTCTCCCAACTTTTTCACCATCTTGTGGTACATTTGATGAAGAGGGTTGATTAATGACTTGTACATCATCTTCATCATCTTTTAGCTTGATGTCTCCCACCGGAATATTCTTCATAGCCTCCCTCAATGGTTCATCACCTACATCATCAAGATTCTTATGTGCTCCTTGGGAGCCGTTAGATTCATCAAATTCCACATCATATGTTTCTTCAACCAAACCGGTGGCATGATTAAATACTCTATATGCTTTGGACTTCAATGAGTAACCAACAAGAAAACCTATATCACAACGCCTTTGAAACTTCCCTAGGTGTTGCCGCTTCTTGTAGATGTAGCACTTGCAACCAAACACCCTAAAGAAGGAGACGTCCGGCTTCTTCCCATTGAGCAACTCATATGGAGTCTTGACAAGGAACTTTTGAAGAAATAGGCGATTGGATGCATAACATGCGGTGTTGATTGCTTCCGCCCATAGAGCTTCGGGGGTGTTGTACTCATCTAGCATTGTCCTTGCAAGAGTGATCAAAGTCCGGTTCTTCCTCTCAACTACACCATTTTGTTGAGGAGTATAGGTTGCGGAGACTTCATGTTTGATTCCAACTTCATCACAATAAGCTTCTATATTTGTGTTGTCAAACTCTTTGCCATTGTCACTTCTTATCTTCTTGAGCTTCACTTCAAATACATTTTGAGCTCTCTTGGCAAACTTCTTGAAACAAGATGCAACTTCCGATTTGTCATGAAGGAAGAACACCCATGTATATCTTGAATAGTCATCCACAATCACAAGACAATAGAGATTTCCTCCCAAACTCTTGTATGTTGTTGGTCCAAATAAATCCATGTGTAGGAGTTCTAGCACTCTTGTGGTTGACATGAAAGCTTTGGTTGGATGAGTGTTTGCAACTTGCTTGCCGGCTTGACATGCACTACAAAGCTTGTCCTTCTCAAACTTCACATCCTTCAACCCTCTCACCAAATCATTCTTCATAAGCTTCTTGAGTGAGCTCATCCCAACATGAGCAAGTCTTCTATGCCATAGCCACCCAAGTGTTGTTTTGGTGAATAGGCAAGTCTTCAAGTTTGCATCTTCGGAGGTGAAGTCAACTAGATATAAGTTGTTGTATCTAAATCCATTGAATATCACTTGATTGTCATCTACCTTGGATACAACCACCTCCTTCTCGGTGAATAAGCATTGAAAGCCAAGATCACACAATTGCCCAACGGATAGCAAGTTGAAGCTCAATGAAGCAACATAGAGCACATTGGAGATGGAATGATCATTTGATATTGCCACTTTGCCCAATCCTTTAACCTTGCCCTTTGAATTATCTCCAAATGTTATTTTCTCTTGTCCATCTACCTCTTCATCTAGTGAGGTGAACATACGAGGATCACCGGTCATATGTTGAGTGCAACCACTATCAATAACCCAATGACTTCCACCGGTCTTGTAGTTCACCTACACACAAGAGATTCAAGCTTTAGGGATCCAAGCTTGTTGAGGGCCCTTCACCTTCTCAACAAGTGACTTAGCCACCCAAATTTTCTTAGGCCTACTCTTGTTGGGGGGACCCAAGAACATGACTTTCATCTTTCCACTCGAATCTTTTCTAAACATGTAGTGAGCATTGAAAGCAAAGGGTCTAGCATGCTTGGGCAAGGGTTGTGGCGGTGGAGTTTGACACTCATGAGCAAAGTGGCCTTCTTGTCCACATTCAAAACATCTCTTTGGCTTTGGCTTTGGCTTTGATTGTTGGTGTTGAGCTTGAGCCTTCTTCTTCTCTACACTTGCCATATATCCAACGCCACTTCTATCCATCTTCATGACGGTATTCATGAGTAGCTCACTTTGGAGATGCTTGCCTCTAGCAAACTTGCTCAATCCCACCTTGAGATGCTCTTTCTCCATCTTGAGCTTCTTGTTCTCTTCCTTGAGAAGATCATTGTTCTTCTCCTCCTTGAGTTTCTTGACTTCTTCTTTTAACTTCTCATTTTCAAGGATCACCTCTTTGTCATGATCAAGAGTTTCTAGCACAATGGTGTTGTGACTTTTCATTTCTTCAAGATCTTTCATGAGCTTCTCATTGTTACTCTTGAGCTTGACATACTCATCATAGTCATTGCACTCAACCACTCGCTTGCCCTTGCTACTAGATCCATGCTCAATGCTTTCATCAATTAAATCATCACATGAGGTAGCTATATCAATCTTAACAACATGGTTAGTAGCATCATGTGGCTCATTTGGTAAGAATTCTTGTGCAATAATAAGGGCATCATAATTGATCTTTAGAGTTGCATATTCATCTTTTAGCTTATTGTGACTAGTGATAAGCTCATTGTGCACCCACTCAAGTTTATCATTTTTATCTTTAAGCTCTTTCTTAGAAGATTTGAGCTCCTTGAGTTTGGATGATATAGAATCATTTGTTTCTTTGAGCTCATCATTAGCCTTTTCTAATGTGTCACATTTAGCTAAGAGTGAGTCATTTTTAGCATCAAGTTTTTCATTTGTAGCTCTACTCTTTCTAATGATCTTAGTATATTTTCTTAGTATTTTGACAAGATCATCATAGGTAGGTGAGTCATCATCATCGCTATCACTATCATCATCACTAGCATGTTCATCATCACTACTATCATCACTCTTAGTTACCTTGCGTTCACCTTTGGCCATAAGACATAGGTGTGTAGAGGATGATGGCGATGGTGGTGGTGAAGATGCAAGATCAATAGCAATGGCGGCCACCTTTTCATCGTCACTATCATCATCAGATGATCCACTTGATGAATCAATGTCCGTGAGCCAATCACCGACAATATAGGCCTTGCCACTCTTCTTCTTCTTGTAGAACTCCCTCTTTTTGCCATCTCTCTTCTTGTATGGCTTGTTCTTCTTCTTTTCATCTTCATCACTTGAATCATCTTTCTTGCCCTTGTTCTTGAACTTGTCTTTCTTGGGCTTTGTGCATTGATGAGCTAGATGACCAAGTTCGCCACAATTGTAGCAATCCATCTCGGAGATTGGCTTTCTTCTTGAGCTAGTGAAGAACTTCTTCTTCTTGCCATCAAACTTGATGCCACTCTTGTTTAGCCTTTTTAGCATCTTGGTGGTCTTCTTCACCATGAGGGCAAGGCTTTCTTCATCATCTTCATCACTTGAGCTCTCATACTCAAGTCTTGCTTTGCCCTTGTCTTGGCTAGCTTTGAATGCTAGGTCCTTCTCTTTCTTCTTTGTAGAGGATGAGCCATCTTGTGGTGTGATGTGCATGTACATCTCATGCGCATTGATCTTTCCCAAGATTTGTGTCGGTGTAGCGGTGGAAAGATCACCTTGATGTAGCACGGTCACAATGTGCCCATATTTATCAATGGGGAGGACACTCAAGATTTTTCTCACAACATCGGATGGTGACATTTGAGTAAGTCCAAGCCCATTGACTTCCTCTACAAGAACATTTAATCGAGAATACATCTCATTAGCACTTTCTTTGGGAAACATCTCAAAAGAATTTAGCTTTTTAATCACAAGATGATAGCGTTCCTCACGCTCACTCTTGGTTCCCTCATGGAGCGCACAAACGTCCGACCATAGAGCATGGGCGTCATTGTGGTTCCTTACACGATTGAACACCTCTTTGCAAAGGCCTCTAAAAATGGTGTTGCGAGCCTTTGCATTCTATTTCTCATAATTCACTTCATCGCCTTGAAGTTGTGCGGCATTCCTAGGTGCGGGGAACCCTTGAGAGGCGGCTCTAAGAATTCCAACATCTAAAGCTTCTAAGTATGCCTCCATGCGGATTTTCCAATATGGAAAATCATCTCCCTCAAAGATAGGAGGAGGTCCATCCCCATGAGACATCTTGCTCTAAGCGATTAAGCTTAAAAAGTGAGCACGAGGCTCTGATACCAATTGAAAGGATCAAGATGCCCAAGAGGGGGGGTGAATTGGGCTAATTCTAAATTCTCTTGCAATAATCAAATCCTACGGATAGCCCAATTAACCCCTTGTGCCTACAAAAGTGTTTATATCAAACTAATGCACAGCAACCTCTCAACCTATGTTCCAAACTTACTCTAGCAAGCAATTCTATGAATGTAAAACAAGTATTGAATTGCTCAAAGTAAATACTCAAAGTAAGTGCTCAAAGTAAGTAGAGAGAGAAAGGAACGCGGTGATGTTTTGTCGAGGTATCGGAGAGTCGCCACTCCCCACTAGTCCTCGTTGGAGCACCCGCGCAAGGGTGTAGCTCCCCCTTGATCCGCGCAAGGATCAAGTGCTCTCTACGGGTTGATTCTTCGACACTCCATCGCGGCGAATCACCCAAAACCGCTCACAACTTGAGTTGGGTCACCCACAAACTCCGCCGGGTGAACACCAAACTCCCAATCACCACCAAGCCGTCTAGGTGATGGCGATCACCAAGAGTAACAAGCACGAACTCTCACTTGACCATGCGAAGCCTAATGAGAAGATGGATGCACACTTTGCTACTCTTGATTTGCTAGTGAGGCTACTCTCTTGGATTCTCAAATCACAAACACCTCACTAGGATCTTGCTCTTCTTGGCACTCACAAACGTGTTTCTTAGCTGTTGGAATGAGCAAAGGATGCTCCACTCACGAGTGGAGCTTCTATTTATAAGCCAGCCTGAAAAACTAACCGTTATGAGCTTCTGCGGGATGACCGGACGCTCCGGTCGTGATGACCGGACGCTCCGGTCAGTTCAACCCGCGAACCAGCATTCAAGTGATGACCGGACGCTGTCAGGGTCCGGTCAGTACCGACCGGACGCGTCCGGTCGCTCTTGGATGCTTACTGTAAACGACCGGACGCAGGATACTCAGGGTCCGGTCATACTGACCGGACGCGTCCGGTCACACTTTTCCAAGTCTGGACCCTTACTGGAGTTGATCGGACGCTGGCCCTCAGCGTCCGGTCACATGACCTCCCATCGTCCGGTCACACCAGACTTGATCTTCTCGGTCAAATGAACTGACCGGACCCTGCGGCCAGCGTCCGGTCGCACCGGAGCCAGCGTCCGGTCAGTATTTGACCCTCCATTCACTTCCAACTTCCGAACATATGTGAATGAAGTTTGCTCCAAAGGATCTTAGGCATTCATAGGAGCTACCTAGAGCTAGTTTTAACAAGTGTGCACCACACCTAACTCACTAGACTCAACTAGGTCAAGCTACCCGTTCATACCCCCCTTCATAGTACGGCCAAAGGAAAAACAAAGTCCTAAACTACTCTAAGTGTCTCTCCAACTCCAATCGACACTTAGAACTAGTTATCCTTAACCTTGTCGTCCATCCTTTGAAAACCGAAACGATTTCCATCGTAGGGGCATGACAACCTCGATTGCCCAATCGATCTCCATTACCATGACCTAACTTAATTGCCTCTGCAAAACACACGTTAGTCATAGTAATCTTGTATTGACATTAATCACCGAAATCCAACTAGGGGCCTAGATACTTTCACCGTGGTAAGCGTTTAGGACTTGAACATGGACCACACGCCCTAACATGCGTTGCACGCGGATCGTGCGACCCATCTTCTCCGCCCATGGTGGCGTAGCAGGAGAAGGATGTAGATCTATGAGTGTGGTGGTAAGATAGGACACATTTGCGTACAGCCAGAGGTAGAGGCAGAGGTCGAGCGAGATGCAGTCGCGACAATAGCCATGGACCGTCTCGCGCAATATGGATCTAAGGCGGGAAGCGAAGGGGGGGGGGGGGGAGGAGGAGGGGTGATGTGCGTGTGAGGCGGAAGTAGATGGGATGGGAGGAGGGTAGATGTAAAAGAGTAAATGTTGTGTCGAAGTTAATAAATTTTTCATGTTCATGCCATTCACGACACATATCCAATTGTCTCGTACGTGAAAAAGCATCTACATCACAAATGTGTTCCACTACCCTGTTCCATACATGTTTTGTTGTTCCGTGTCTATAATATGTGTCATCAAAAGACCCATTTTTTTTACAACTAGTATATCAGAGACACGTTTGGACTAGACGTGTCTATGGATCACATAGAGACATGTTTTATTTGGACGTCACTGATTAGGTTTCTTCTTTGTACAGTTTTGGTACGGTCTACCGTGCCAGCTGCCGAGCCCTCCCGGCTGCCACCGTGGACAGCGGTGGCCATTCATTTGCCTTGCGTACTTTTCCCATGTCGGCATGCACATCCTCAAGCATGCATGCATAATACCAATAAATATATTATTTTAATTTACAAGTTTATGATGGACACGCGTGACGAGCGAGTCCAACATCTTTGACCTTTCAAGGGTTGTTAGTAGCTTCTTGGCTGTTTGAAGGCGAGCGAGTGCGAGTCCAACACTTGACCGAGCACCATCTATATATACGTGCATCCAAGAGGATGTTTGCAGCCCAGCCAAACGCCATCCAACCCAGTTTCTTCATCGATCGACCTCCATCTCCAACCGATCACTAGTTAGCCACCCAGTCCGATCCACGGCGCGGCGATCGTCACCAGCATCGGCATGGCAAGCACTAGAGCTCTCCTCGTCGTCGCGGTGGCCGTATTAGCAGCGGCGGCGCTCGGGACGGCGCACGGCGCCAGCTACACGGTCGGCGCGCCGGCGGGGTCGTGGGACCTCCGGACCAACTACACCCTCTGGGAGTCCGGCGTCACCTTCCGCGCCGGCGACCAGCTGGTGTTCAAGTACCCGCGCGCGGCGCACAACGTGCTGGAGGTGAGCAGGGCGGACCACGACGCCTGCTCCAGCGCCAGCCCCCTCAACGCCTTCAGCACCGGCGACGACGTCGTCCCGCTCCCCGCCGGCGGCGTCACCCGATACTTCATCTGCGGCCTGCCTGGCCACTGCGACAATGGCATGAAGCTCGCGGTCAGAGTCCAGGCAGCAGACGCCCCCGGCACTGCAGCAGCTCCGTCGCCAGTGGCGACGGGCGCTGCCCCTGGTGCTGCGCTGCCGCCCATGAGCGCTGCAGGGGCACCCACGGTGGCGATGCCTCCGGCGAGCTCCCCGGCGTCCGCTGGTGTTGATGGGTCTCTCGTGGGGCTCGTCTTGTCCGCTGTCGTGGCTAGTCTCATGGCATTCTGTTGAAAGTCAAGGCTAGCTCTAGCTTCTTCTTCTTTTTTGTACTATGTGACACGTGATTCTACGTGGTGTGTTATGTTTGTGGTCGTATGATATGTACTTATTTAGAGATCATGATCTCATATATATACATTGGATTTGTTCACAAACACATCCCTTTGTTTACCCCACACGCGCATAACATTTTAATTTTGGCTATGTGAAATGTTTTGCATAAACGAGGAGTTTCTTCCAAAAAAATATAAAGTATTTCTTCCAATCTAAATTATAGGTCATTTTGGTTTTATAGATATACAGACTTCGCTATATATCTAAGTGTATAGCAAAAGCTATGTACACTTAAAAAAACTAAAACGACTTGTAATAAGGAACAGAGAAGTACTAGCTTAGCATATATACAATTTTTTTATCTACTACTAGTTAGTTCGAGAATGACAATATCCAATGATAAAACTTCTATCTGCTAAGCATAAATTTAATTAGAATGATCCTTAGTCAAAATTTATAAGTCTGACATTTTTAATCTCAAATAGCCCTATATGGTGGTTAGAGTGGAGAACTTCTCATGGCTCTCTGTTATGTGGTGGAGCTTCAGAGTTCAGATGGCTCTGGCTCTGTGATCTCCTCTGTGTACATTAGCAAAAAGTTTTTTTTTAATCTCCTTCTAAAACAAACTAGGAGCCGTTGACAACTTGACATCCCTAGCTCCAGCTACTCCATGCGTTGTAGCAAGGACCGGAGCTCTTTTGAGCCGTGCCAAATAAGGCCTTAATACATATACTATTATATTACCTCTGTGTCAAAGTAAACCAATTCCTAGAAACACACTAAGTCAAACTACTATCTTAAGTTTAACCAACATTATAAGAAAAAGTAACAGAATCTATTAATTGACCAAATAAGTACATTATAAAAATACCTTTCATGATTTATCTAGTGATACTAATTTAGTATCATAAATGTATTAGTGTCTTTCATAAATTTCATCAAACTTAAAATAGTTTGATAGATTCGATTTGGGACTGAGAAAGTAGTAGTTAATAACCTCCTGGCTTCTTTTTAGATAGAAAAAAAACGTCCGTGTAGTTTGCAACGGGGAAGAGGATTTTAATTTTTGATCGGCGCCAAATTTGACTTGTGTGTTTGTGATGGCCCAAGAAAATGGTTTGACAACACATGATATATTGGCTGTGACTTTAGCACATCAGCTGCAGCTGCTGAATACGGTTAGATCATTGTAGGTGGGGCTGATTTTTGCACCCTACGCTACTGCAAAGAAGACTCGTCCTCCCACCCCACACAACACAAGGCACACCAGCATTGCCAAAAAAAAAAAGACATTGACTCAAGTCAACGAACAGAACTGTGGTGCAAGTGAACGTAGCTGAGTCCAATGGATCAGAATGTGAACTGTGAACACCGCCGACGTCAACGTGGTAGATGAAAGACAAGTTCCACAAATGATAAACCAAACCTTCATCACATGAGACCAAGTCTTGTCTTCAATTAATCTATATATCCAGTGCACCATAGACGCCACCTGCTGCAAAAAATAATTTAATTATTATATACACTGTACTTGACTAAGTTAATAATCGAATTCGTCCACACGTTTCATTATGCAAACGCGGATGATTAAGCTAGCTAAGCTAATCGACCATGTCATACATTCACTCTATCTCCACCAGCTCCTACTCACCCCTTATATATTCACCATCAAACCCTTAATCCATCGCCTCTGAAGTGAGTCTCAACTAGCTAGCTAATCATCTTCATTCAGCATCAGTTATCTTTGCTAGGTCGAAGATGATGGAGAAGGTTAGGGTACAAGCGTCTCTGCTCGCCATCACGATCATCGCGACGGCGGCGGCGGCAGCGTTCGGAACGGCGTCCGGCGCCAGCTACACCGTCGGCGAGCCGGGCGGCTCGTGGGACCTGCGGACCAACCTCACGGCCTGGGCGTCCACGATCGCCTTCCATCCGGACGACCAGCTCGTGTTCAAGTACGACGCGTCGGCGCACGACGTGGTGGAGGTGACGCAGGCAGGGTACCGCTCCTGCTCGGCGGCGAGCCCCGTCTCCGCCGCGCTCCGGACCGGCAGCGACGCCGTCCGGCTCGACGGCGGCGGCAGCTCCAGCAGCAGGAGGAGTACGCGCTACTTCATCTGTAGCGTGCCGGGGCACTGCGCCGCCGGGATGAAGCTGGAGGTCAGGGTCACGGACGACGACGCTGAGTGCACCAACAGGTTGCCGCCACCGGGGCCAGCGCCGCCTGGTGCGCCGTCGGGCATCACGATCTGTTCGGGCGGACCGCCCGTGGTCATCTCGACGCCTGGCGTTGTCTCCTACGGCGCAGCGCCGAGGTCGTCGGCCGGTCTCGGCAGTGTAGTCGTTGCCACCGTCGTCATGGTGTCGCTGCTGCTTTGCCTCGCAATTGTCTAGCTCATCCATGCCGCAAGCCTGCATCACAGCACCGTTGAACGTAATGTGTCTGTTCCTAAAGCTCGACAACGATTCGTGTGTTAAGTGCTATTGGATTGGATGTTTTGTGCGATTGTGAGAGTGCGTCATGCCATTGTATAAACTTCTTTCTTCTTAATTGAGCGGTAGAGAGCTCCTGTCCTTTTATTCAAAAACATAATGTGTCTGTTCCAAATGTTAGTGGCTGATGGTTAACTCGTATCAGAAAAAAATAACTCAATTTATTACGACTTTTAAAAATGTATATGACATGATATTGTTGCCAGCTAGGAGAACTAGAAGGAACATTGTTCTTTTCTCCACAAAATTTTTTCTCAACAAAATTGCGAAAGCAGTTAGGCCCACGCGGCAGCAACCATGGTGGATCGGGTTCCAGTAGTGGACAAAGGAGACGGGAGCCGGCAGGAGGCAGATGATGACAAGCGAGGTCTACATGAAAGTGAGACAGCGAGAGGGAGGGGATGGGCTGAAAAAGATCAGGCAAGGGCACAAGGGTCATTTCCCATGGCCTGTGCACGCTGGCGAGGTGAGTTTACTTGCCACATCGTCCAAAGTGGCAAATATATATCACCGTTTATAGTTTATGTGGTAAATTTGTAGTTGCCAAAACAAAGTTGGCAACTGGACAAGTGCCATTGGCAAGGATAGGAAATTTTTAAATTTCCCGACCTCGAGTAGCCGTGAATCGACCTCCAGTAACAACGGGAGGCGTGTCAAGCCAGAGCTTGCCATGGCAGCAGAGAGCGGTGCGGGTGAAGTGGTGACGCGTAGAGGGGCACAGAGGGCGGGACAAAGGTGCATAGGACGAGAATCAAAGGGACTAGATTCTTTTGGCTCCCCACACATAGGCCCAAATCCTAAATTGATGTGTGTTGATTCTTGTGGGGAGCCAACACCAGATAGGTGTATTTGGTAGTGCTTCCAGCTTCTTGTGCGGAGCGGAGCGGGTGAGAGTGCTACCAAACGGGCTTAATAGCACTATGCTTTAGCAAAATCGTAGTCACTATAAGAGATGAGCCTTCTATTATGTTTTATAAATGACAAAACACATATTTGTCATAAATCGACTCTATTTAAGGTGTTTTTGCATAAGTTTATGATGAAATAGTGTTGTGTCTATAAAGATAAAGACCAACCCACCAAAATCATCACAGCCTAGTTCGTTGGACCATTTGTGACGATATTTGACATGATTGACCATCATAATCATTTAATGGTTTACTGGTCTGATCATCGTTTTGTCCTTTTACTCTTTCAAAAGGTTTCGCCACTTAATTTCTAGTTGTTTAGTGGTTTCATTTGTTATTCATAGTTTGTGTGTCTACCGTATATTGTTATTCATACTTTGCCATTTACCTCTTAATGATGTTTCCTATTCATATACTCCAAGGAAAAATGATCTTTTGTAGTAGGCTGCATTACTGAGTTTATGATCACCACTTAGTACTACTTTTTTGCGAGATCCAGTTACAGACGCAGGCACTCACATACACGAGCGCACATCCTATCCTTTTGAGCATCTTCGAAGAACTGAGTTGGACCGGCAAATCTTGAGATTGACGAAGTCACCACAGGCACATCGCTGTCGACGGGCACGTCGTTTACCACTGAAAGAATAACGCCGTTAAATCCTGGAATAAATCCAGAAAAATATGAGCACCCGATGAACCTAACCACCTGAGCTACACTCAGTTCACACCACTTAGTACTACTGCTACGTGCTTCTCAACTGCCCCTGTTCAACCAAATTTTCAGGTTGTGGACAAGAGCTACTTGGCGTGCTTGTGGTTGATTCACGAATGCATATGAATTTATGAGGTTAGGGTCTCTTATTGTTTTAGGTCTTGGAGATAATTTGTTTTGGCTAAGTAGTTGAGCTATATCATTGGTCACGGCTGTTGTTTCACCCACACTACAAGAAAGGAGACCTTCTATGACAGACGGATTGTGATAATAACAATTTTTTTCATGTCATTGTACCCCTTCTATGACACAGCAGTGACAATATGGTTGTGGTCACATAAGGCGTGGGTCACTATCCTCCTATGACTAACAGACCCAATTGTCATGAATCTTAGTGACAGTTGCACGTCAGTCACCAAGTTATGATGGCTGTATTTGTCACTATAGTCATCACAATATATTAGATGAGATGTTGACAAGTGTCCAGTGATCTAACGTGGCATATGTAGTATGATGAAAACAATGGTCATAAAATGAATTTGGCCTAGTTGGCCCATATAGCATGGGTTATTTTTTTACACTAGATAATTGGACTTAGCCCATATAGGCCGGCCTTTCTTTGGTGCAGTTTTCACATCAAGCCCATTTATAATAGGCCCAGCTCATTCCGTCAATCTTCACAACTGAAATAATTTCATATAAAATATTATTCTACCATATACATTTGCATATATCAAAACACAACAATATTATGTTCACAGATTATAAAATTTCACCAACAACCATACATTTGCATACATCAACAGCAAGTTTATTCACTAAAACAAGTGCTACTGCCATAAGATGCAAATAGTTGTAGTGTTGAAGCCAACAGGCTTGATCCAGACAGCCTCGCTCTAGTAGGTGAAGTTGCAACCCATTGGTGGCGTGCAGCATCTAGACTGGACACAAGATAAAATAATTAGCTGCATAGAAAATAGTTTCTTTATAGGATGAAAATGTGTAATGTTCAAAGCAAAATGTTCAACTAGGTGGAGTAGATTATTTCTCAAGGGCTACGAAGTGATCATAGGGTCAAACCCAAACGGGAATGAATCCAAAGATAGGTGTGATTTTTCCTGTACAGTACTACAATTTACAGACTCACTTTACCAATATAAGTCCATTGGTATTTCTATGAACTAAAGAAGAGTTGAGCTTAAATCATTCAAACCACGAGGTACAAAGTACAACTATTTGGAGATGAGTGATTCACTTTAGTTCTGAACCACTAAACCCACATAGAGTAACTGAGCAGGCAGTTTCAATGAGAATTCCTTAACATGACAGTCGGCAGCAACATATATCAAAGAGCATGCGCACGTAACGAAATGGTGGTAGGATATCTTTCCATCTACACATGCAGTTTGCAAAAATGTTATTTCTGCTTGGAAACATAGAGGCATGATCCATGCGTCGACCACTACTTACAGTAAATCTAAGCAATTTTTGCAGCAACGCTTCAACAACTGAACAATAGTATTTTATTTTATATATGCAGCATGCGTAATGTTGCTGAAGTGATCTCCGGATCTGGACACTCCGCACAGTTACCGTCGCATTCCACAGCTTCGGACGCGAAATACGGAGGGGGTGGATTGCACAGGGATAGCGCGGCAGTGTTCAGTACCTCTCGGCGTCATGGTTTCTTTTTTCGGCCGAAATCTCCTGATATTTCCAATATATTCTTTTTATCCGTATATGCCGATAAGAAAATATCTATCTTTTTTTGTACAAATTTTGTTTAAATTTACTTAAATTCAAATTAAATTTTATTTGAATTTGGTCCGATATTTTCGATATATCCTGTTTATCCTCTTTATCTGTGACCCCCGATAAATTTTAATTTCCGAAAATGAAAACCTTGGGCGTCAGGGGTGCGGGCGTGTGAGACGGCGGCTAGCCGAGCAGAAGCCGCATTGTGAATGGGTGGCACGAAGGTGGCGTTCATGGGGACCGTCCCGCGGACAGGGCCTGGGAGTCGAGGAAGCCGAGGAGGTGGAGCGCGATCTAGATGAGCTTCACGAGCGCAGAAGAAGGAGGACATATCTGCCCAACTCCGTCGAAGTGTAGGATGTCCTCCACGGTTCCGCCCACCTACATATGCATGTTTGTTTTCAATCAGACCTAACTTAGGGTTAAATTCATGCACGACATAATTTTTCACATACTATCCTTACTTTGTAAGTCTCTCGGAGGTTGTCAATAAGATTAAAGATATTCCTTTGCTCACATGACCAACTTCCCATTATGGAAAGGGGAGGTTCAATTGGTCCTCTTAATTTTGGAGTATGAACATGCCATCTGTGAGGACGCTCCTGTTGGCCCGACCACAGAAGGTGATTATGATAACACCTTTTTGAGAGGTTAAAGAATATGAGGCTAGTAAATATCAGTCGAAACGCTCAAACATAATACCATTAATCACCACGAACGAAAAGGTGCATTAATGTTGAAGTTAGGGGATAAATCCATGACATTGACAATGCCAACCAATCCTTAGATATAACGGTATAAAGGTTGGCGAAACTTCTTGCCCAAAGCCATAAAAATAAGCTCAACTTAAGGATGTAAGAACTCAAAAGATCACGAGCTGAGTAAAGTATTTAGACTTTAAGAGACCAAAGTGTTACTTCTATAAGAAAGATGGGCATGTTTAGAAGAATTATGATGGCTTTAAGAATTTACTTGACAAAAAGGGTAATTATAAGTTATGATGCAATTTTAATTGTGAATCCCTTGTGTTGATACTTGGAGGATTATTTCAGGTGCCATTGGCACATTACTAATTCTTCACAGGGTGCAAGGGGAAGCACGGGATTACAGTGTTGAATGGCATGAGTTTGAAGATGAGGCCATTACACTCCCCAACTGTTATTAGTTGAGTTTTTTAAACAATAATGTAATCTATGTCCCTATATGAAAAGAACATCAATTGAAATTCTTAATTAGTTGATTATGTCTGAATGCTTGGGAACAATAGATGTTTTGAGTCAATATAATAATGATATTATTTTCTTATTATTAAGAAAGCCATTATTTACATATTGCCTCCCAATGACTATGAGCCATATTATTAATGATAAACAAAAGAGAATTGAACCACAATAGTAGTAAAACATCAATAACCTAAGCTATCCAACATTATACTCATATTGCCTAAAAAATACGACAATCCGATGGTGTAAATCATAATGCAATAAATTGTCCCATGGAACCAATTCTATATGTCAAATCCATGGGTAGCAGATACATTACGCCTCAGCTATATATCCGATCCAACAAAACGAACAACTATTGCAACTACACTACAATTCAAACAACAAACCATAGATACCTAGAACTACAAAAATGCACAAGGGGGATTTCTTGGAGAGTTACCATGTAGGGATGAGGGGGGCCGCTTTCTCTAACCAATCAAGCCCCACCAACGGTGTGATTTTGGGCGGAGCAAGGTTGGGTGGCGCTGGGCTGCGTTCTGCGCGGGGCAGGGAGAAGGAAGAAACAAGAAGAGGGGGAAGAAAAGAGGCTTGAGTGGGTCCTCTCTATGGCCTTGTCACACTAGTGGGATGGCATCACAATCACGCCAAATGCTATGGCGCGACAAGGCTGGACCCCCTAGGCCAACACATCGGTGCATGTCGCCATCTGCTGCCAATGCAATGTGTCCAACCTTGTCACAGTAACCGCACTAGCGTGATAAAAAGAATTAAATCTGCAAAATCTTTGCCAACAACGTAATTATTAAATATTGAATAAATAAGTTAAAAATAAAAAAGGGTTGGTGGGGGAGGTTTAGGCACTGGCCGAGCTTGGGATGGATTTCAAAACTAGAAATGAATTTCGGTGCAGACATCAGAAATATTTTTTGAAAATAGTTTTGCATACAAACAAGCAAACTAATTTTTAGTTTGTTGTGAAATTTTAGAAATTTCAAATTTTTGGTGGTATTTAGCATGAGGAAAAAAGTACACATGGTCTTACAGACGTGTTGAACAATTAGTACTTCTATATGTTATTAGATAATTTCAAGATATGCTCAATCTTAAACTCTTATAATGCAAAACCCCACTAACCTATTTTTTTCATTCAATAGCCCTCCACGTCATCGTTCCCTCCTGGCCCACGCAACTATGATCTGTTTAACCTTTCAGATCATGAAGTTCAACACGAGCTATGTCTGTTCATGTGCTACTCCGCTCACGTCCCACATAATTGAGAATTCTCATTATGTCACCATCAACGTCACACTTTAGTGTTACTGTTACCATTTCTCGATCCACTTGCTCGCCTGCTCTCTCAATAACTCATTCCATTAATCGTGGCAAGATAATTAGCAGCCAAACATGGGCTCATCAAAAACTGTAACCGGCGGAATGATGTAGATGATGGCATTGAGTAGCTGAAACGGTGGGAGAATGGCTGGTCATAATAAACCAATATATATTGCGCAGATTCAACCACTAGCTCACGCAGTCACATTCCTTCCTTTCTCGCCACTGGAAGCACGCTGCTCCTGCAGGCAGTGATGCCCCATGCCCCATCTATGAAAGCAAGCACGTTGCTCCTGTGTATGCAGTAGACAGCGATGCCCACATCTTCTACTAGGCAAGTTCTTTTCACTCCCCCGTCATCTATAAATGGTTCTGTGCAGGATTCCAATCAAAGTTTCTTCACCTTGCTACAATCAGTTTTAAGTAAACTAATCGTACTGGATTGCTGCTTGGAGTAGAAATCATGCAAATTTATCTATTTGGCATATGTAAATCAGTCGAATAAGAACATGCATTGCCGATTTCTGCAATTGGTCATACACTACTAATATTCTCTGTTTCATATTTGTATCTTTTTTTTCACGGTTCACACATGTTCCACCCATGTCTACGTACTAATAATTTTCAGAATACCATGATAGCTCACTTTTTTCATTAAACATGTTCTTTTAGGTGGTTGCAAGCATGATCAGAACTTTACCATGTCCTCCTTTAAGCAGCATCTAAAGGTGGTTGTCACGACTCATTTCACTGTAAAGTTCTGGTAATTATTTTTCTTTAAAAATAATAATGTTGTTAAGGTGTAGGATCTGTATTATTCTTTCAAAAAAAATCTAGAACTGCACAGAAGCAGCTTCATTTCATAAATAGCACTCCTCTATATACAACTCTTTGTTGTTAATCAGTAACAGTGCATGAGAAGTAGGTTAACTGAGAGAGGAGCGAAACCTATGTAGTAGTGCCAGATATTATAGTTTGAGTGTGTGTAATGGCTAATCATCTTGGATGTAGTGCCTAATATAGCTGGAGTGTCTGTAATTGGCAATTATACTTCAATATCATTTCAACTCATGTATTTTTGAAATATTAGCTATTTGCATGGCTACTCACTATTTCTAACCAAAAAGATAACGCTTCAACATCACAAAGCTAAATGATCTTACGGTGCTACATACTTGCTTCTTTTTTCCAATGTAATATAAAATTGATCTCTACAAATTCCCGCAGCAACGCGCGAGGAATTCACCTAGTTCTATGAATATATGAAGTCATGAGCAGTTGTGTGTTATATCAGTTAAATATTGTACAATATTATTATTTGTGGTTATATATATGCCAAATATTATTGGTTTTAGGCTATCAAAAAACTAATAAAGCCATTAAAAGTTTGAGCAAACAAGCTTAATAATAAAATCCTAGCCTGCCGGTAACTAGTGGGGCATGTTGTTGGCGAATTTGCAGATGGCTCTCCAGTTTGGAATCAAACATTGACAGCAGTTTCGGGGCAAGGGATAAAGCTAGCTAGTGCAGTGGCGAAGCTAGCCGAATGAGTCGCCCGGGTCTTCAATATTATAAGCTGGGGTCATTAATGTTTACTTGCAGTGCAGAACAGTGACATTCTATTGCATTTGCCAAAATTCATTGGGGTCTGCTGACCCCCATAAAAAGGCCTAGCTCCGCCCCTGCTAGTGTGATGAACATATGTATGCAGGGCGTGGGCCACTGTCGTATGTAAGTATCTGATACCAGGAGTGTAAGGAATTTAGGCATTTTCAAGTTAAATTTAATCCAAAAATATCATAGCAAATTTATGACAATATGTATGTGCACGTGTGTAAAAATACTACTCGCAGATGTAGCAAATATGAACACGAACAACGTACTGATCATGGCGAAAAAGATTATTGAATTTAACAAAATCAAGGATTGGATTATACCCTGCGGAGGGACCCATGCTCAAGGCACCGGTGGCTCCATTCGCACTAGTCGCCATAGTGGGTCGCTTGAAGTCGCGGACCACAGTTGATGCAGGAAGGTGTTCGCAGTGTGTCGTCCCTCAAACGTCCACCAAGAAGAAGACAACGATCCCTAAGAAGAAGAAGAAGACGATGTCGGCGGCCACCAGGAAGAAGACAAAGACGATTTGAAGAAGCGAGCAGTCAAGGAGACGCTCCCTAAAAACCTGATCGCCTGCACACCCGAGCAGGTGTCGCTTGATGGACGGCGGTTCCGGAGACCTGCTCTCTCAACTCTCTATGCGCGTAGAGAATTGGGACGGAAAAGCTCTAAGGCAACTCGACAGAGATTGGTGAGCTGCGTGTACGAGAGAGACTATAGCTCGTCTGAATGTTGAAACATGTCTTGCTTTTGTCACGTAGCCAGGAAGCCGAGCGGGGGCAAAGAGATCAAGAGTTCGAGAGTTGGAAGAGACGCTCACGAAAGAAACTTCTGTCATCATGAGCGGAAACTCCCGTAACTCTCTCCATTAGGAGTAGAAACTTCCGTAAGTCTTGCCATTAGGAGCAGAAACTCCTATAACTCTCTCATTTAGGAATAGAAACTCTTGTAACTCCTGCTCACACTTACTAGTAGACACTCCTGCCCATAATTGGCTTAGGTGGTAAAAGCATATAATATGAGCCTAGAATTTATTTGATTTATTTAAATAAAATATGGGTCAAGCCCATATTAAATCTAACAAGGAGTGTGGCAAAAGGAACGGATAAAGCTAGTAGTGTGATGAACCATTATATATAAAGCACGACGTGGGTGCCACGTTGAACAACGTCGAAATGACAGTTTCCCCTTGGTCTCATTAGTACGTGTTGATAATTAGACTGTTGCACTGGCGCCATGGACGACGTGATCGGTAGTTGCCGTTGGGGAGAAACCAGTCCCACCACCATTGAAATTGAAGTGAGGATGGCCAAGGCAACCGAGAAGCTCGAGGCCGATTTCGCCAAGGTGGGCGGCCACCTCTACATCGCACCGATCGTGGCGTCCATCCTCGGCCAGGACGGCTCCCTCTTCGTCGAGCCGAGCGTGGTGGCCATCGGCCCGTACCACCACACGGCGCACCTCATCTGCAGAAGATGTTGGAGGTCAAGCTGGCGGCGGCCTACAACCTCTGCCGGAGCTCAGGCCACAGCAGAGGTGTACGAGAAGGTGCTATCCGTCGTGGGCGACGCCCGCGACTGCTACGACACCGACGACCCCGCGGTCATGCGCGTTAGCAACGCGTACGACTTTGCGACCATGATGTTCCTCGACAGCTGCATCCTGCTGCAGTACATGGTCGCTGGCGGCACCAACGAGATGATCCGGCGACAAATCATGTCCATGGGGACGAGCATCCAGAAGGACATCTTCTTGCTCGGGAACCAGATCCCGTGGCTCGTGCTCGACGCCCTCGCGGGGTTCGTGCCCGTCGACGTGCGCCGGTTCGTCTACAGGATGCGAGGCAAATTCCAGACGTGGACCGTCCGGGGTGGCGGCCATGGCAACGTTGACGTTGACCACTACAAGCCGCCGCATCTCCTTGGCCTCCTCCGCTTCACTCTGTTCGGCTGCTTGTCGCCTGAGGAGATGCTCAACAACCACGGCTTTGTCTTGGACCAGTCGTTGCTGCCGAGGAGCGCGAGCGCCACGGAGCTCGCGCAGATTGGCATCACCCTGACCCCTAGCACGGCGCCGTGGTTCGGTGACATAAGCTTCCGGTGGCGCCACCGCCTGCTCGGCAAGCTGTCCCTGTCGCCGGTGTTCCTGCACCATGTCACCGCCTGTTGTCTCGTCAACATGGCGACATTCGAGTCAATAAACACCGAAGAAGAAGCGAGCAATGAGCCCGGCGGCGGCTTCGCGGTGAGCTCGTACCTGTCGGTGCTGGCGATGCTCATGGACGGGATGCGGGACATGCAGGAGCTCCGGCAGAGACGCCTGCTTCACGGCTCCATGAGCGACATGCAGGCGCTGGTCTTCTTCAAGGCCCTCCGCCACCACCTGCGCTTCGGCGTTCGGCACATGTCCATCTTGGAGGAGATCCACACGTACATGCGCCACAGGTCGCTGACGGTCGCCATATACGAGTTCGTCTACCTCAACTACTACAAGATCGCAGCAGCCATCATATCCATCACAAACGTCATCAGCAGCGTCTGTACGGTCCTTCAGACGTTCAAGAATAATGGTTCTAATAAATAGTGGCCAGCCTCCAATAGGTACAGCATCGCTATGCTTTTTCAAAATGTATGCATTGCCAAGAACTGTTCTCCTATAATATATACAGCTGGGTACCCAGTTCGAGCGAGAGGTATAAACAAAATGATCATGAAACCGGCTCATACCGTTTTGTTATGTAAGAAAAACACTGTACTATAGCTGATAAGCCGGGTTGATAAGTTCAAGCAAACATAGGCAATATCTTGATCCTTTCAACGATAGCTCTTTATAACAATGTGCACAAGAAAAGCAACCAAAATATAGATGGATAGAGTTTGTAGTCTTTGTACTACACTAGTAGAGAACAGACTTTTCAATTTTTGACTTTAGTCCCGCTCGGAATTGGGCTCGATACTAATAGGAGATTTAGTCCCGGTTTGAGCCACTAACCGGGACTAGAATCTCCATCCCAACGGCTAGTGCAGCAGGTTTTTCCAGGAGTGACATTTAGTCCCGGTTTGTGACTCAAACCGAGACTAAAGGTCGACTTTCAATCTTGGTTGGAACCACCAACCGGGACCAAAGGTTCCGCTGGCCTTTTTATTTCGGGTGGTAGCTCCAACCAGGACTAGAGGTTGACCCTCTAGTCCCGGTAGGCTCCACCAGCCGGGACCAAATGTCCCCACTATATATACGCTTCCACAATCCCCCAGCCCGAGACATCAGTTCAATTATTTGGTCTGTGTTCGCCCGTGTTCTTGCTTGGGGGAGCAAGTTCTTCCTCTCGGCCGCCGGCTGCCTCTTGAGAAGATCTCCAATCTTCCATCCATTCTACCTTCTAAAGGTTAGCAACTTCATCTTCTAATCTTTTATTGCTAATAATGTAGATCATTTCATGATTTAGTAATAAATAGAGAAATATGTGGTTTTTTAAATAGGAATAACAATGGTGGATTTTATTTTTATTTATACATCATTTCTACATAACCTTAAACATTTGTAGTTTTCTAGATCTTTGTTAGCAACATTAGTTCTTGATGACAGTTAATAATCGTTAAAAAAATTATGTGCCAACAAGTAGGGTGCAAAATGGTTGCAAAATGTTTAAGTTTACTTGACATGCATATATATATATATATATATATATATATATATATATATATATATATATATATATATATATATATATATATATATATATATATATATATATATATAGTTTATTTTTTATATGTTTCTCTAATATATTGCATGGTTTATTTATATGGGTTCTATATTTACTGGGATGATTTTTCAGTTTTTTAGTTATGATGAATGGTAGTGGCCCCTGTGTAACACCCGGTTTTAAGGACAAAACCTGATGCACACCATATGTGAGTCTTTAGAAACAAATCTCACATATAGCTACAAATGAGGGGTCTTATCAAATAACAATGCTTAATAACATAATATACATAGTATAAAAGATATAACCTTAGGAATAATCAACGGATAAACAACTCCGATCTCCGGGTGTAGACTCCACTCCACTGGATCCAAACTGACTGGTTGATCACAAGCCTAACTCCTTTGAAAACTAGCAATCTGAACTTCGTCCTGAGGTGTGGGGGAAATTGCAAGAGTGAGTCCATGTCGAACTCAACAAATATAGCCAGGGGTTTATGAGGCTCAAAAAGCTGACGCTGGTTTACTGCAGTTAGCATTTAAGTCATCTTCAAGTTTAGCATTCATTAACATCAAGGTAGCAATAATCCCATAACACATGATCAATGAACATGAATAATCAATATCTTAAACAATTAACGTAAATGATCATCTTAACAAGTAAAAGTCATTATCCCTTAATGTAAGTGTTCCAAGGTCGCTCGTATCCGTGAGCACGGCTAGTATACCAGTTTGTTAACTCTGCGCAAAGGTGTACACTTTCACTGTGAGTCATGTTTCCCAAATGAGTCGGTGGATCAATCCCAAAACACCGAGAACCATATAAAGCCACCCAAGAGCTCGTCTAACCGGCCAGGGCCGCAGGGTCATCAGATATAGGAACCCCCTTCCAATAATATAAAAGGCCGCTTCCATAGCTAGGCTCAATAGGACAGAGGTTGTCCTATACCCAACTCGTAGACCTCTAACCAGCTAGAAAAGGATTTCTCAAGCAACTAAAGCCAGAGCCATATAGCCCTCACAACTGTACATTAATCTCGGATAATCAGTTACAAGACAAGTCCTTCTGTTGCTAAAAAGTCATCTTGTTTATGTTTATAGCATATTCATTAATCAAGTTTCAAGATCATGATTGTTGCACTAGCAATAGAACTACCCAATGCAAACCTCTTAGGGTAACAAGGTAATTGAGTATTCAAAATCTAGGAAATCCTACCATAGGTAGCAAGAAAGACACATGCATATGTATTTTAGTGAGCATCATGAATAGGACAATAAGGAAGGTCCCTAGCTATACTTGCCTTGATTAAAGCTCCTGAAGATCCTGCTAGTCTTGCTGGTCATAGATGAACTCTTGATCACCAACGAAAACCTCACCATCTATACTCTATCAACAACACCAAGCAACAACATACAATCATCCGAGCAATCATACACGAGGCAAACAAATAGATTTAATTAGAACAGTACACCAACAAAGACAAACAGTTTTGAAAAGTTTATAAAACTATTCTACACGTTGCTATGATCACACAGACGCGAAGATCACGAAAAACGGAGCTATAATGAGAAAATTATGGTTAAAGCAAGTTTTTCTATTAAAGAAATAGATTAAATCTAAACTCAAATTTTAAAGTTCAAAAACATGATGACAAATTATATGAACAGATAGATCTCGAAAAGACGAACCTAACGCAACTTGAACGGATCAATTTGGAGTTAAAACGAAGAAGTTATAAGCAATTAAAGGCAGTGGCAAAACTACAATTAGATGGAACTTCAATTTGAATCTGTAAATTGAAAAATACGTTTTCCAGAGATGAAAGGGTAAACCAGGGAATACGCTTTAGATTGCGGGTTCGAATCCTAGAGAGTTAAGGGGCTCTTTAGCAAAAAGGCCAACCGAAGGGGTATCAGCCGTCTAAGGCCGTTGGATCAAATCTGGACGGTCCAGATTAGACCGGGAGGGTGAGGGGCGGCGCTGCCGGCCGGAGAAGAAGGGGGAGACGGCGGCCGACATGAACGGCGGCGACTGAGCTCACCGGAGTTGGTGGTTTAGGCGATTCCGGTCACCTCGGAACACGAGACTGGTACCAAACGAAAGCAGAGATCGAGGGGACCTCACCTGGCAAGAAGATGGAGACCGAGGGAACCCGAGGCGAGCGTGTGGCTTCGAACGGCGGCAATGGTGTCCCTGCAAAGGTCGTCGACGCGCTATGAGCAACCGAGTGCAAGAAAAAGAGAATGGAGAGGACACATAGCCTTGCAGATGCAACGCGAAGCCCATCTTCTGGCTTACGACGGCGGTGAAGCGGAGCAGCGGTGGAATCGACGGTGCGGCGGCGTCTAGGGTTCGCGGCGACGCTAGAGCTCGAGAACGAGGCGCTGGTGCTCTGATCCGGTTGCGGGTCTTGCGGACGCGGTCGCGCTCGCGATTTAAAGGAGCGCGGGCGTATAGGGCAAGCTAGGGCGGCATAGCGCACGCGGACACGACGGCGGTGTTCGTCTCAGAGACGGGAGAGAGGAGGAAGACGTCGTTGACGTGTGGGCCAGCTTCGTCAGCGAGAGAGAGAGAGAGAGAGAGAGGAGGAGGGCTGCTGCTGCTGTTGGCTGCCGTGAGCTGGGCCGGAGGGAGGAGAGCAGGCCGAGTGGGCTAGAAACCAGGAGAGTGAAGGGTTTCCCTTTTTCTTTTTATTTTTCAAACTTTTGAATTCATTTTCAAATAGATTTGAATTCCTTTTGAATTTAAACAAAATCCAATCAACTCAACAAAAATTATGCACCAGCATGAATGCACAAGCATGTATCTATCTTTGATGTTGATTTTATTTTTATAAATTTATTATTTGGCCTATATTAAATGCTCACATAATTAACAAAAATAAATCATTTCATCTATTTTAAATTCAAACAAATTTTAGGGTGTTACACCCTGCCACAGGAATCAGGTTTCCACTCTGACGATCTTCCATTCGCTCCACCGCCAGATATGGCCGTTCCGCATCACCCAGACCCATCAATAGTATGAAATAATTTAAGTTTTGCGTGCTAATATAATTTTTGCATATATATATATATTCATTCATAATATGATTGTTGCATATGTACAGACTATATCCCCGGTCAAGTGGTTGGAATCAGCACTATGGATGCTCAGGGAGGGGAACATCTTCGAGACGACGACAAGTGAGGCCGTGAATGATGAAGGTGGTGAGTTATGGATGTATAATCTAACCTTTGACATCCCCATTAGGTACAATCAAGATTTGCGCCAAGATATCATGCAGAATGGATGATAGATGCCAACTAAGAGAGGCGCCCAGATCAATACCGTGCTACTTTGTTTACAGACAATTGAGTGAATTGGCTACCATATGTCTGATTTTTCG
Source organism: Miscanthus floridulus (assembly GCF_019320115.1). Lineage (NCBI taxonomy): Eukaryota > Viridiplantae > Streptophyta > Magnoliopsida > Poales > Poaceae > Miscanthus > Miscanthus floridulus. Next base: position 12,157,970 of record NC_089592.1, read on the forward strand.
TCCTCGAAGATAGAAGCTTTACGTGAGCATAATTTGGACGTGTCACGAGTAAGCGAAAGGCATGCGAGATTCAACCAAATGGATGTGGTAAGTCATGTACAATATCAGAGTAATATTTATTTATTCTTATTATTATATGAGCACTTCCATATTTTTGTTTGTCTTGCAAAATTTGCTTTATGATTTCACCTATGCTGCAAGTTGCATGCAGCCCATTCTCATGCAAGCTATTGAGCAACTAGGGTATGCCTAGTACTACGTGGAAGACTTGGGCCCGAGGACAACAGCTGGTATCCAATTTTGCATGAGATTTCAGCAGAACCGGCCCATCAATAGTCTGACAATAGGCTACATCTATATGATACCATATCTTTAGCGTTGTAAGGCAAGAGAGGGTGTTTTAGTGTGAGCCTTGCATTACAAGACAATGACCATGGTTACACAATCCGAGACATACACTACTGGAAATGGAGACAGGGTAGAGTTGTGGCCGGTATGTATGGTTCATGTTTAATTAGGTTTATCTGTATTTTTATGTTTAATTAGGTTTATTTGTATGGAATTATGTTTGTATGGAAGTTAATTATGTTTAATTAGGTTTATAAGTATTTTTGTCACAATAGATGTTTGAATAAACAAAAAAACACATTGGTTGATATGTTTTTTCTCAAGGTTGATATGTTTTTTGAACAGAGGAATAAAGGTACCCTGCTGCAAAAAAAATAACTCGTGTAGGATTGAAATGTATATGCAAATAAAAATCAGAGAAATAAAAACAAAAAGATTTTTTGTTGAAATTTTTGTCAAAATAAAAACACAGGGGAATAAAGGTACCGTGCTGAAAAAAAGACCCTTTAGTCCGGTTAAAAATTTGCATATCTCTCATATAGTGATGAGGACATGACACCATCGGATACGGCAATTGATTATAAGGTGAGCTCGTTCCCACAATTACATAGTGATTTTTGGTACAATTCACTTGGTTCCACATGTACATGTCATTATTAGCTTGTAGGTACAAATGTGTCTCAAAATGGAAGTCCATCAAAGTTGAACTTTCAGTTCATCGGTGGCCCAACAATACTTCATTGGGAAGGCCATAACTCATCTGGAGTGCGATCGAAGTCAATGAAAACTTGATGGAAAGCTTGTTTGATAAACTTTCAAATAGATTTGGTCCCACCTCAATATCACATCGGCAAGGCCTCCAAGTCATCAAGATATTCTGTCGGTGTTTCTGTCGGGAGCAACATCGTAGTCATGAGCTTGTTATTCATCCTTGGGACCCTGGCCCAAGTGGGAACACACCCCAAGGAAATGGAGAACTCACCAAAGAAGCGCTTGGACGTCCTCCTTGGCCACCTCCTTAGGAGGCCAGCAAGGGCATCCAAGCCAAGCCGGAGGTCTAGTCCAACTCAAGTTCGAGTCTGCCTCGGCCTTTAGGATCAGTCTGCAATAAAATAGACGACTAGGACGCATACGGACTCCGTTTTCAATGATCCATATCTGAATGGAAAGATAATTTCATAAGCTAACTAATGACTTTGGTTTGAGGCCCAAATTCCACCGGAGTCAACGGGAATTATCGAAATAAGTCAGCATCTAGAATCTGTCATGTGCTGCGCCACCGCTTTTGGTCCGTTTGGCCATGTATCATCTTGGAGCCCGTTAGGCGGGCGTCCAAGGAGAGCGATGACCCTTAGACCTTATATTCAGCCGCCGCCGCCATCGTTAGGGTTTGGGGTTTTGCTTTAGATCAATATGTCTTTGAACATTCACCGTTATTAGTTTGTGAAACCCCACATTCGAGTGCTTAATCATACATCCGCACTTGTCACTATACTTGAGTTACGTTTATCTTGTTCTTGCTTGTGTTCTTTGATTCGCCGTAGAGATTAGCCTTTTCGGCGAGGTCAACCGGATTGTGACACGGTTGATAACCAGAGGTGACGTAGTGCTAAGGTTGCAAGGTTCGGGTCTTTGTGATCTAAAGCCGGATCGGTGTGTCACTCTTCCGATCAAATCGATAGTTATCTTGAACCTGATGGAAGATCGGGAACCCGTTCCTACCATATAGTTTCATAAACTATAAGAGAGATGTAAATTTATGAATAATGTATACTACCACTTTGTCGGATGAAGAAATGACCAAAATGAAAGTTGTAGATCTCGAAAAGTTATACAACTTTGTAGTTGATAACTTTTTCATTTGAAATCATTTTGTTAAGAAAAACTATGTTTGAATTTCTCAAGTTTGAAATTTGAATTTTTAAAATGTCCTCAAAAGGAGAAACAACCAAAATGAAAGTTGTAGATCTCTAAGTTGCATAACTTTTTGATTTGAAATCATCTTGTCAAGGAAAACTATGTTTAAATTTCTCAAATTTGAAAAATGTAATTATAATTTATAGCATATGTTATTAAACATTTAAAGCATGAAAAAGCATTATAAATTGTATATAAAAGCAAATTTGTATTGCAATTATTTGAGCTATATTTTTTTCACTACGTAATTTCCAATTTTTAGCCTATTTATGTTGAAAACCGTTGCATGGGCGGAAAACGAAACTGCCGGGTAGGCAGCAGTTTCGACGCGCGCACTACACCATAGCCCCAGACTAGGGACGTACCGTCGGTCGGTATAGGTCGATATAGCGACGCTCTATCGGTCGGTATAGATCTATGCCGACACTTACTTGCAGCCGCTGAAAGTGGCGTCGGTATAGCCTACGCCGACCGACCAGTTTTTAGCGACCGATAGTCTGACGCCTTAGGGGCTACATATACCGACACATAGTTTGAAGCTATAAATACTTTTAGCAACTAAGAATCCAACGTGAATCATTCACATAGAGACAATATATATGTTGCTAATCAACAAAACATAATAACCCAAAAATAATCTATTATCAATGCACACGCATTCATTACAAGATATATTAACCATAATTGTTTCATTCATATATGAGTAGCCCAATGTAAGGTCGGTCAGATTCAAGTTCATAAGTACAAAATAGATTAGAAGCTCGCAAACATGAAGTTTGTGCATGAGCAAGCCATCAACATCCCTACATCTACCTCATGTGACCAAAAGTCATACATACACCACTTGTAACCAAAAGCTTAGCTCACTAACACCTAAAGCTCACTGCTCAAATTTCACTAACAGTGAGCTCAGAGTCTTGTCTCTAATAGGTTCAAAACAAAACATAGCTTCGATGAGCCTTTTAACTTGTCGACACCATCAGGTACGCTGCCTAGGCCTTGCAGGATGGCTGAAATGCAATATGAATATCCAATTAGCGACAATTTTTGAACTTTACTGAACTTAGGTAGCAGCAGATCAAACACTAATAGAACCACAATACTGAACTTTACCTCAGCTTGCAATAAACAGGTTGTCCATGTTTCTTTCCCCTTCTCCACACCTGAAAAATGAATAAAAGTATCCTTCAAACAGTGCAGAAAAATATCCTTCAAAACCATTTTTTGAGCTATTGCTTTGTCTATCATAAAAGGCAAGATAAAGTTACTAAGAGTAGCCATGAGCAGTTTTCTACCTGTCACTAAGATAGACTTGGCAAATCCACTGTTCATTATCTAACAGTTGTAACAAGTACAGGCCTGTGGTGATGTGGTCAAATTGCTATTTTTAATCAATCAAAAACATGTCGAGGACACTTAAAAAGAAGCATAATGTAAAATTGGGATCTCTATATTGTACTGGACCAGTCTTCCCTAGCGATCAAATAGTCAGAGTGGTGGTGTCACTGAAGCTTGAGACAAATATGCCATTGCCTTGACCACGCGCCACAGAGACTTCTGTATGGTCCATCCCCAATGCAATTTGTAGGTCATGCACTGTATTAACAAGGCAGGGGGCAATGCTTCCCTACTTCGACCAAATAGTCAAAGTGACTAACAGTCGAGTAGTCTGTACATTGTCATCTTACTGCATATGACCATAATGTCTATATTGTGCTATGTCCTTATGGTTTAGCAGCTACATCTGGTGTGTCAGTGAGGTTCATGTTTCTTCTTGACATGCAGATTGTGTAATTATTGCTTTTGGTGTTTATCCTAACTGTATGACAAAGCGAGACATGGAATAATATTGACCGATCCCTTGATTTCTTATTGACTATTTTGCTGTTTCATTTCCTAAACATAGATCAAATTACTGTCAAGCACCTATAATAGTTTTCACTTCTAACTATGAAGTTTCTAACTGTGAGATGGCCTTAGTGTGTGCACAATGCAATGTGTTCTCCATTTCATCCATCTTGTTTGGGACTTTCTCTAAACAGAGCTCTAAACACCAGAGATTTTGTGCTGCAAAAGCTTAACTGACTGGATAACCAAGCAGATAACCTAAAGACTAGCAGATGCCTAACAGCCTGATCATGCGCCTAACTGACTTGATAATTGCCAGGGACTAGGAGTCTCGGACTATGAACGACTGATCCTGAATGACTCCTACTGATCAGGACTCAGAAGTGAAACAAGACACAAGCAACCCATTATTCTAACATTCTGTCATGTTATTACTTAGCATGTTTCCTTTCTTTCTTGCTGAAAATATAGAGATCCCAATTACTTTTGATGCAATTTCAGTGGGTGAAAGAGGAGAACAGCAAGGGGGAGTCAGCCTTCGAGACAGGGCTGGGACACAGGTGACGCTTATGGTCACTAAAGCATCACAAATAGCAGTTTGATGAATGTAAAATTCATAAAAAAACAGCCCAACAAATACATTTAGATGGCAATGAATAAGAACAAGCAGTACCAAATTCTTTTGATAGTGTGTTGTATGCATAGCAGGGTGTGTTCAGCATCACAAATTGCAGCTTGGTATAAGTAAAATTTAGGAAAAATACATACCTGCAGTAGACTTGGATGAATGCGATGCCTTGCTGACGTTCAACTATTACAAATATCATTAATTAGAAACTTTGTTCACTTATCACATATATGAATAAAAGAAACAAAGGAAAGTTTAGTTTATTACTCTGTTGTATGGCCACTGAATTGGCATTGACTTAGCATCAGCCAAAGTCTCAATGTCACCATAAGGGTGAGGTAGCACTGTATCCCTTTTAATCACAACCTTCACAACAACTTCACAATAGTGCTTTCCAAGAGGCTGGCCTCCTAGTACATTGATTGGATTTGTTGAAATGATTGTTGCCTTAGCCACAACTTCTGGCCGAAACAAGACATATAATGTGACCTCCTTTCCAACCTGAAATGGTTTATGCACTTGTCAGCAAAAATTGAACAAATGTATAGAACTGCAAGAACTGAAAGCAAGATTATATTAAGAAAATTACAAGGTCAGCAGCAAAATCTAGATGTTTCTTATCAAAGTCTTGCCATAGTGGTGAATCTGCAGGATGCCTAAGCAGACCATCCTTTTTACGGTCTTCATCATGCCATCTCACTAGACTTGCTGTTTTAGAGGATAGAAATATCCGTTTTAGACATTTTTTTATTGGAAAGTAGCGGAGAACCTTTTTAGGAACCTTATATACATGTTTTCCATCTAGGCTCTTCCTTACTGATTTCCACCGAGAAGCCTTACATTTTGGACATGAATCCAACCCCTCGTTATCTTTCCAAAATAGAATGCAGTCGTTATCACAAGCATGAATACTAGTGTATCCGATTCCTATAGATTTCACCAATTTCTTAGCTTCATGAAAGTTTCTAGGCAGTGTCGAACCCTCAGGTAGTGCATCACTAAGTAGATCTAGTAGCAGGTTAAAAGTCTTATCACTCCACCCTCCGAGGAGTTTGGTGTGGAGTAATCTAATTAGGAAACGCAGTTGTGTATATTTCTTGCAATTAGGGTATAACTCTTTGCTATTCTCTGCTACTAACTTCTGAATGGCAACTAGCTCCTCACAGGGTTCTAGGTCTGAATTGTTGTCATCAAAATCCCCTTTATCATCTAAACCAGCAGCTAAGTCCCTAAGCAAATAAGAGATGTTATCATCTTCGTCAGTCTCCTCCATAAGTTCAACACCATCAAAGTTTCCATGATTCATAGAAGAGCTAACTTCTCCATGTAAGGTCCATGTTCTATACCCTTTTAGAAACCCATCACATATCAAATGCTCACGTACTTCACTTCCCTCCCTCCAAAATGAGTTAACACACTATCTGCAAGGGCATAGTATCTTGCTTCCTACCACTGAATTCTCAAATGCAAAAGCTATGAAATTGTTCACCCCTTGTTGATATATCTTGGTGTGCCTACATGCAGTTTTTAAGTTAATTCCCATGTTAACTACAAATAGAACTTTCAGTCTTTGTGAAATAAGTATGTGTACCTAGCATCATTATCGATCCATGATTTATCCATTTCCCTTTGTGAAAGATCAAGCAGCTTTAGAAATGAACTATAAAATAAAAAAGACCATAAGAATCAAAGTAGCTACATTCTATCAATCATGCTCATATCCATGAAGCCACGGAATGGTTTTAATTTAAACACGATTGCCATGTTCCTGTCCACACACAATATTAAAAAGATGGCATACAGAAAGATGGTCATACCGGTACGCACAAGAAGAGCAACCGCCAATGTTGTGGATGTTCAAATAATCTCCAAAAGGTTGCAAGTTGCCCACTTCGGCTCTAGGCTGGGGTAGATAGTCCTGTGCAGATTCTTTCAGCTACAGCTCCAATGCACTAGTGCAGCTATACTGTGAATACACATGACATCAGATCAGTACATGTACAAGTATGTTGAGTCCTGAATTGCAAAACAAAGTAGTGCAACAGATAGATTAGGCCAAAAAATAAATCTGCATTCTTGTTTTCTATTACTTTGTACAGAAACTCATCGCAGGGCACCTCTCCCTCGCAGCCACTCCAGCCCATGCTGCAGTCCTTGTCATCGCGGATCCCAACAGCTGCGGCAAAGAAGCGTTAGAGACCAAGAATAGGATCAGATTGCTTGCCTAATGGAATCGATGAGGATGAGGCGGGGGTCACTCACAGTCGCAATTGAGGGCCGCGTGCTGCACGGTGGGGGATGGGGCACCAACTACGCGGTAGCAGCGACAGCAATGTTGGGTGGCGTCGGAGGAGTTAGGCAGCGGCAGTGGTGGAGTTGGATGGCAGAGGATGAGTTGGGCGGGCGTGGGTAGAGGAGGCGACGGGACTTGCGACAGAGCTAGAGTTGGGTGGATTTGGGCGGCGATGGAGCCGAGTTGGAGGGCGACGATAGAGCAGGAGTTGGGCTGGCGGGCAATGGCGGGTGCTAAGAGGAGGCCACGGGACCTACGACGGACCGGCTGGGCAGACGGCCGCAGAGAGGAGGTGGCGGGACCTGAGATGGAGCTAGGCGGGCGGGCGTAGAGAGGAGGCGGCGGGGCCTGCGATGGAGCCAGGCAGGCAGGCGTAGAGAGGAGGCGGCGGTGACTGGACTAGCTCAAGCTAAGGAGTAGTGAAGAATGAAAAGCTAGGGTTTGCATAGGAAGGTATTTGGGCCTAATTTTACCGCGAATGGGCCCTGTTTCATTTTCAGTCTCCCGTGAACCTGTTCTTTTATTTCCACACCGCGCGCCAAATGCACGGCCCTATACCGACCAAAGGTGTGTCCTCTATACTGATCTAAACCGACCAACTGTTTGACTATATAGGTAAATATCTATACCGACCGATGGTTTATCGCAACATGTATATTTATCGACACTTGATCCGTGGGCTAGCTATACCGACCGACGGTGCAACGGTATTAGTATATTTATAACGACACACATGTGACGCTATATTAGTGTTGTGGTGTAGTGGCGCCAAATTTTTCCTTTAGTGTCGGGTTCAGCCACAACCCGGGACTAAAAGGCCTTTAGTCCTAGTTGTGGCCCAACCAGGAACTAAAGGGTCCAACCCTACATATACTCGTGTGTCTTTTCTTCTCCTTCCACCTTTCAATCACCGCCACCCAAAGAGAGCTCACGAACCGGATCCACCACCTTGGCCCGCCGCACCACCATCCACGCCGTGCCACCATCCGACCTCGCCCTCTTCTCCAGCTCGCACGGCGGTGCCCTTGCCCTCGTCCTCGTCTCCCGAGCATGTGCGGCGGTGCCCTCATCCTCGTCTCTAGTCGGCCTCGCCCTCGTCCTCGGCTCCAGCGCGTGCAACGATACCCTTGCCCTCGTCTATGACTGGCCTCGCCCTCGTCCTCATCCTCGTCTCTGGCGCGCGCGGCGGTTCCCTCACCCTCAACTCGATCCGGCGGTTGGCCTCGTCCACATCTCCATCGCCTTATCTTTGGCCCGCGGCCTTGCCCTCACCCTCATCTCCGGCTGACGCACGTGGTGGCGCTCTCGCCCATGTCTCCGGCCTCATGCCCTCATCTCCGCCAGTGCCTTCATCACTGGCCTCGACATCAATCTTCTATGGCCTCGCCCTCATCTCTCTGGCTGGCCTCGCCCTCATTTCCGCTGGCGCCTTCGTCTCTGGCCTCGCCCTCATCTCCATCGATGCCTTCGTCTCTAGCCTCGACCTCGATCATCTCCGGCCTTGGCCTCGCTATTGCCACCAGATGTGCAGTCATGCCAACCCCGTCTCATCCCTTCCAGTTGTGTGAAACCGAGCACTCAACCCTTCCTCCAACTAATTGGCTATTTGTATTCGAGCTGACTTGTATTCGCTTTAGTGATATATTTTGATATAATTTGATATATATATATATAGATACTGACTTTAGCGATACAAATTTTGATATATTGACTTTAGTGTGATATATTGTATATATATGATATGCATTTGGTATATAGGGTCTAGTTATATGAATTTTGATATATAGGGTTTACGAATGTGAATTTTGATCTATAGACTTTAGTGATATGCATTTTGGTATATGAAAAATATTGACTTCAGTGGTATATATGAATTTTGATATTTTGTATATATATGTGAATATATGAATTTTGGTGTATGAATTCATATATTGACTCCAGTGATATGAATTTTTATATATTAACTTTAGCGAGAAGATATGGTTGGACGTCTCCCTAAACCGATTGTCCCAGGTTGAGGTTAGTGTATTAATCGTGGATTCGAACCAAGGTTGCCGAATGTACCGTTCAATCATCCCAGTATAGTAAGCAACGATATATGTTTTTATTAAATTAATATGTTTTAAATACGCTTGTACACAATATATTTTTCTTATATGTATATATATGTGTTTCTTAAATGTATTATAAGTAATTGACCCAGTCATTTGGCTTCAAGATACACTCTCGAATTTTAGGGTTGAGGGAGTGAATGTTTAGAGCTTTGATGTAGATAATAGTCGATTGATTCAATGTCGAGTTGGCTTTTCCATCGCTACTAGGAGGGGTACAGGTGTTGTACAAATCTCAGATATGGGAATAAAGGCACCTGATAAGACTATTGCACAAAAATATATTGTCCTGGCATGTGAAAATAAGCTTGCGAATATTGGGTACACCCTGTCTACACTATCCTCCATGTCGATACAAGCTATGGATGCAGGCTCTTATCATAATGTTGTGGGCTTTTGTTCAAGGATTGCTCAAAACAACCAGAATGATGTGGTAAGTTAAAGTCGAACTCATAGTTTATATCCAGATTTATTGTTATTGGAAAGCTTGGTTCTCATATCCATTTTTTCTGCCAATATTACAGGTTGAGGACTATAACTTAACCTACGCAGGTCGCAGCTTTGAAGCCATTTTAAACCAAACAATGTATGCATTGGGTTATGATTAGAAATATGCGATGAATGGCCAACACGCAGTACGAAAGGATTTCAAAAAAAGTTGCTTGTGACTAAGAGGGGATCATTTGATCCACCGACTTCTCAACCACCGCTAACCGTCGTTAGTAGACCCTGTGCTCATACTTTTGAAGCAAGCGAGAGTGCACTACTTAATGCGTTGGAATACGTCAATGACATTTGTGGATACCACATTGGTGATCTACACTTCACCGAGTTGATAATATGAGAAAGTCAAAGGCATTGATCTAATTATGTTTGCATAAACTTTAGGGTGTACTTGGACATTTAGTTTGTAATGACTTGTTTTAAATTATTCTGGTTTGTATGAACTTGATGAATGCGGATGATTATTGTAATATATAAGCTCTTACTTAATTAGTTTCATTCTTATTTATGGACGACGTACAATAATATAGCATATAATATGTGTATGAAAACTATTTCAAACAAAAACAAATTGAAAGGAAAGAAAAGAAAAACAAAAAAGTGATATTTAGTTCCGATTACTTATACCAACCAGGACCGGAGGTGGCCGCCCTCGGGCTCGGCCTGGAGCCCCTTTAGTCCTGGTTGGTATAAGTAACAAGGACTAAATTGCCTCTATTTAATCCTGGTTGGGAGGCCTGGGACTAAAGGGTGGGCCTTTAGTCCCAGATTGGCAGTCCCGGGTGGGAAACCGAGACAGCTACATAGTCCTGCACTAGTTGATGAGGACATGACACCATCGGATACGACCATTGCTTATAAGGTGAGCTCGTTCCTACATTTGCATAGTGATTTTTGGTACAATTCACTTGGTTCCACATGTACATATCGTTATTTGAATCTAGGTACAAATATGTCTCAACGTGCAAGTTCATCAAAGTTGAATTTTTGGTTCATTGGCAGCTCGACAGTGCATTATTGGGAAGGCCATAACTCAGCCATCTGGAGTGCGATCGAGGTCAATGAGCACTTGATGGAAAGCTTGTTTGATAAGATTTCAAATAGATCTGGTCTCATCTCAATATCACATTAGCAAGGCCTCCAAACCATCAAGATATTATGTCGCTATTTCTGCTGGGAGCTACACTGTTGTTATGGGCTTGTTATTCATCCTTGTGACCCTAGCCCAAGTGGGAGCACACCCCAAGGACTTGGAGAACCCACCAAGAAAGCCCTTGGACGTCCTCCTCCTTGGCCACCACCTTAGGAGGCCAGCAAGGACATCCAAGCCAAGCCGGAGACCCAGTCCAACTTGAGTTCGAGTCCATCTCGGGCTCCAGGACCAGCGTGTAGTAAAACGGACGTCCAGGTCGCATACGAACTCCGTCTTTGATGATCCACATATGGATGGAAATATAATTTCATAAGGAAACCAATGGAAGTGGTCTAACGTAAAAAATTCCTTTAGAATCAATGGGAATCGTCGAAACAAGTTGACGTCAAAAATCTGTCACGGCGCTGCGTCGTCATCTTTTGGGCCGTTGGCCTTGTAACGTGTTGGGACACCTTTAGGACATGAAGAGGGATCCTTGGACGTCCCTTAGGCTATATAATCAGTAGCCACCACCTACTTTAGGCTTTAGGTTTTGTTTTAGATCAATCTGTCATTGAACAGTCGCCGTTATCGGTTTGCAAGACCTCAACTTCGAGTGCTTAATCATTCATCTGCAATTGTCACTTTAATTGAGTTGCTTTTTATCTTGTTCTTGCTTGTGTTCTTCGATTCGCAGCAGGGATTAGCCTTCTTGGCGAGGTCAACCGGATTGTAACATGGTTGATAACCAGAGGAGACGTGGTGCTAAGGTTGCAGGGTTTGGGTCTTTGTGATCTGAAGCCGGATCGGTGTGTCGCTCTCCGAACAAATCGTTGTTTATCTTGAACCTGACGGAAGATCGGGATCCCCGTCTACATTAAGTGGTAATCAGAGCTTCAGGTATACCATCAAGTTCGCATCTTACCCTTACTTTGAGTGTTTTTTCTTTTATCCCATAGTCCAATGCCATATTTGTTTCCTGTCCTATAACCATCCGCGCCATAGTCTTTGCATGATTCAGTTTCAGAGTCCGCTTTATTGAGTTTGTGTCCTAGGTTAAAGTCTTGTTGCTAGTTTAGATTGTGTTCTTTTCTAGTTTGTGTTGATCCATTCACCCGCCGCTATTCCGTATCACCATCGGTTTGCATCTTGTGTCCACTAAAACCCTGATTCGAGTAGCTTCCTTAAAACAGTCATAACTTCTGCATCTGAACTCAAAACGGGGAAAAATTTATATCTACGGAGAATGCCAGAAAATTTTAGATCTATTTCATCCCAGCATAGCTGGGTTTACAAAAATTAGATTTGTGAAATTCGATTAAGAAAATTGAGTTTCTGAGCCCACAAGTTTTGGTATGCTTTTTAGAGCACAGTCCTAATTTTCTATAGGCCACATCTTTTATTCAATTGAGCTCAAATTTTTTGTGGTTTATTCTTGTGTGCTCCTTGCTGAGAAAAAAATATCAAAAGAGCAAAAGCAAGAAAAAAAATTAGACAAAAAAATAAAAGAAAAATAGTAAAAGAGAATAGAAGATATCGAAAAGGAGCACATAAGGAACACTCAATAGCTCTATTGTTTGTGGTATCTTTTGCCTTGTTCATATCCGTTGCTACCTTTAATACTTGTTTCCTTTCATCCTTGTTTCCTCTCTTGTTTATCACAACTGGTGATAGAAACACGTATAGGCCAGCAACTAGGACAAGTGCTCTGGATATTTATTCAATATTGCTGTATGTCGCTGACTTGTGTGCCACATATATATATTTGTTCTTTTTTGTGCCTCCCAAGCTCCACATATACTTCAGATCGGTACAGAAAAAGACACTTGTAATCTTGGTGTCACACCCTCACAGGTATCATGAACCAGCCACCGGTTGTACCGTCCACTGCTTTGTGTTGGTAAGAACCTTGTAAGAACTTGGTAAGACGTGTGAGAGTGTGATTCCACTTACCTATAAATAGTTGATAGGGGATTTATATTAATTTCTAACAATATCAAATAACGAGTTTCTGTTTAAGAGTGAATTGCAGGAAATCATGGACCAGAAGTTTGCAAGGATGGACCGAATAAAGAACAATGAGCCCTCACATATAGACTATAATCATCAAGGTATGAGAGGTAAATTGACCATACCATCCTTTTCGGGTCATTATGATGCTGAAGGATACCTTAATTGGGAGATAATGGTAGAACAAAAGTTTAGTGCCCACCTTGTACCTGAGCAATATAGAGTTCGACAAGCTACTAGTGAGTTTAATGACTTTGCCATTATTTGGTGGTATGGGCTAGTTGCAGAGGATGTTTTACCTGGTACATGGGAAGAACTTAAGATAGCTATGCGTGATTGTTTTATTCCTCCTTCTTATAAACATGAATGGCATAACAAATTGTAGTGCTTAGAGCAGGGCAATATGTCTGTCCAAGAATATTATACAGAGTTTCAAAAGTGTGCAATACGTTGTGGGATAGTAGAGGACATGGAAGATACCATTGTTCATTTTTTTGGTGGTTTGAGGCATGAAATACAAGATATTGTTTTCCATATAGAAGTTTATACTCTCAAACGTTTATTCCAGCTTGCTATGCTTGCAGAAAAAGAATTGCAGGAATGTCAGCAAAAGAACCATACCAACATTGGCGACAACCTCAACTAGATTTTAGCAAGGGTCGAGCAACCATTTGCGAAGGTTGAGACTGTGATAAAAAGGCGAGTGGTTACTTTCGCCACTACAACAACATCTTCACCACCACCACCTCCCACACATACTTTGGAGTCTGGTAAAACTTTAAACCATGCTGAAAATGCACAAACTAATAGAGATAGAGCTGCTAATGAAAGGAAAGAATTGGATGTTAAATCTAAATTGCCTTTGTCAAAAAATAATTATTCTAATAATGCTAGTGATAAAGAAGAGCTGTGTGAAAATGCTTTTATTATACGTATGCCACAACTAGTGAATGAGTATGATGCTTTGGCTTTGGAACCAATTACTTATGCTGAACATAAAAAATTGCTTCCCATTGCTACCGAAAAAGATGAAAAGAAATTATTGTATTCTTCAAATACTTTGGGTTATATTGAATTTGATACTTTATATGCTCTTAGTAGTTTAGAAGAGAAACTTAAATGTGTTGAATTGTCATGGTTGTCTACTTGTACATATCATTTTATTGGAAAATATAATTGTAAAGGAGAGTATATGGTGCATCGTGTCTATATTTGTTCAAATCTGAAATCTCCTTATATTGTGCAAAAGTATGATCAACCAAAGGATTGCAATTGCTATAATCTTGTCATGTCGAGTTCCCCTAGTTTTGTTATAAAGAAACATGTTAAATTTCAAGAAGGGGAGCAATGTTGGCTACTACCAACAACGTTTTCTTCAGCTAATCCCAAACCGAGGACGGTTTATTGTCAAGAAGGGGAGGATGATGAGGACATGACACCATCGGATACGACCATTGCTTATAAGGTGAGCTCGTTCCTACATTTGCATAGTGATTTTTGATACAATTCACTTGGTTCTACATGTACATGTCGTTATTTGAATGTAGGTACAAATATGTCTCAACGTGCAAGTTTATCAAAGTTGAATTTTCGGTTCATTGGCAGCTCAACAGTGCATCATTGGAAAGGCCATAACTCAGTCATCTGGAGTGCGATTGAGGTCAATGAGCACTTGATGGAAAGCTTGTTTGATAAGATTTCAAATAGATCTAGTCTCATCTCAATATCACATCAGCAAAGCCTCCAAACCATCAAGATATTATGTCGCTATTTCTGCTGAGAGCTACACTGTTGTTATGGGCTTGTTATTCATCCTTGGGACCCTGGCCCAAGTGGGAGCACACCCCAAGGACTTGGAGAACTCATCAAGAAAGCCCTTGGATGTCCTCCTCCATGGCCACCACCTTAGGAGGCCAGCAAGGACATCCAAGCCAAGCCGGAGGCCCAGTCCAACTTGAGTTCGAGTCTATCTCGGGCTCCAGGACCAGCGTGTAGTAAAACGGACGTCCAGGTCGCATACGAACTCCGTCTTTGATGATCCACATATGGATGGAAAGATAATTTCATAAGGAAACCAATGGAAGTTGTCTCACATCAAAATTCCATTAGAATCAATGGAAATCATCGAAACAAGTTGACGTCCAGAATCTGTCACGGCGCTGCGTCGTCATCTTTTGGGCCGTTGGGCCTTGTAACGTGTTGGGACACCTTTAGGACATGAAGAGGGATCCTTGGACATCCCTTAGGCTATATAATCAGTAGCCACCATCTACTTTAGGTTTTGGGTTTTATTTTAGATCAATCTGTCATTGAACAGTCGCCGTTATCGGTTTGCAAGACCCCAACTTCGAGTGCTTAATCATTCATCTGCAATTGTCACTTTAATTGAGTTGCTTTTTATCTTGTTCTTGCTTGTGTTCTTCGATTCGCAGCAGGGATTAGCCTTCTTAGCGAGGTCAACTGGATTGTAACCCGGTTGATAACCAGAGGAGACGTGGTGCTAAGGTTGCAGGGTTTGGGTCTTTGTGATCTGAAGCCGGATCGGTGTGTCGCTCTCCGAACAAATCGTTGTTTATCTTGAACCTAACGGAAGATCAGGATCCCCGTCTACATTACTAGTGCTAACACATGTGTTCATGCAAAGTTTGAGCTTAAAACAAAAAAATGGTGCAAGGAGTGTTGGTATTTATTAACACACACAGGTAAATTCGCAAGCGCACGGATACCGCTGTAGCTTTCACCTAAAAGTATTCCAAATATCATATCCATAGGAAAATATGTGAGACTAACTACAGTCTAACTTAACTAAGGGTAGCAATAAGGTTAGGATAAACAGGAGCGTTGAGAGGATAACTAAGGTTCTCTTGTTCTGACTTCGGTAAGCTATGTCTTCTACTATTTAACTGAGGACATTACTAGGGAAAACACCAACAGAGGATGTTTTCCTTCGTAACCAAGTCCTACTTGGCCTACAAATGTGAGGTGGACTACAGAGGATTCAACGAGGCTATAAGAGTCATCCTCGCGAGCTACCACCGATTCAGAATGTAGGGTGCATCTATGATTAACCTAAGTCTAAGCACCACACTTACACTTATGATTAATACTTTACCCCCTCTAGAACAAGAATAAAGCACTCAAAAGAGTCGTGATCCTGATGAACACTATAAATAAAATGCTTACTTGAATCCGAAGTTGATTATCAGAGAAATCTCAGAGGCAAGTTCAGATAGAACTTGGATCCGCCAAGGTATAAGCAGTAGAGAGAGCACCAACAGGCCGGCACCTCCTCCAAACTCTTCCCTCACTCTCTATCACACTATTTCTATTTATAAGACTAGATCCTATGTAGGACTAATCTTCTCTTGATTGTTGGATCTGATCCTAAAGATATGAATTAGGGTTTTCAGGGATGGCTCTGCCAGAGGGGGGTACAGGGTCGTATATATAGGGGTAGCGTCAATTCTGGACCCTCTAATCAAACCGACTTAAAAGGATGGCGTAGATGCAATCTAGGAGGTGGTGGAGAACCGATGTTCGAAGCGGAGGGTGACCGGTGGGCCCCATCTTCGGTGGTTTGCCCTCTGGAGTCTTCTAGAGTCTTCCCAAGTCGGTTTCGCTGCTGATAAACGTGATTTACTTTGACGAATAGGTCCACCTTGACGGTTTTCTAGATAAACTCTCCTGCATTCATAGATTCACCAAAACTCGTGGAATTTATTAGTTTAAACCCCTATACATATGTTTGGTGATGAAATTAAGTATATATGCAGGTTATGTTGATGGTTTATAATTGATGTTAGTGACCGTCAACAAGGAGAAAGAAAATGTAAAATCAGTGTATGATAGAATTTGGATGACATACGTTTTTATTATTCACAGCCTATTACTAATTTTCATATATTTTTTGCATACGTCTTTACTTTTTAAGCTTAAGTATGCATGAAGATAGATTAGTTGTCCATCCATATTATGGTTGGAATTTTTTTGAAACACTTGTACAGGTATGATATTCTCCATTATGTGGTGTTCGTGGAAAGCTCACAATGTTCACAGATTTAACAAATCCAATTGGACGGTTACAAGGGTTTTGCATGAGCCAAAAACTACTGATACGGCTTACAATATAACAATTGAAGATAACACTATGCCTCAATCTATTAAACATGCTGCTACAACTCCAACAACTGCAGATGCTACTCGCTTTACTACCTTGCATACTCAGGAGAGAATAGCAGATGCTACTCGTACTACTACAATGCAGGTCCAAGAGGCTCCTAAGATTTTTTTTTTTTTTTTGTGATCCTCCGTTGACTCTCAAATCCTACTACAACAAACCAAACAAGATTGGAATCTGCATTCTCACCCGACCTGCTAGAAGTACCTCCCATGTTTCTTTTTTTTCAAGTAGCGATTCCACAGGTCTTGAAGCCACTCGAGCTGAAACTCATGGCCTCCTTTTTGGTGCAAAGCTAGCTACAACTCTCGATCTGTAGACCACAACTCTGTTCACTGACAACCAAGTACTAGCTTTCGTTATACTTGCTGGATCGCCACACACTCATCCTGGACATTGGTCGATACGTCCAATCATTTCTAAAATACAGGACATTATCCAAGCAAAGGGCTACCAAGTACACAAGATCCATAGGGAGGCAAATAAGATAGCTGATAGCCTTGCTAAAAAGGCAAGACAAGCAACCATCTTGAATTCAAGTCTTTTTTCTTACCAGGCATTTGCGCATCATCTAACTTGTAAAATCAAGCTTGTGCTACAAAACAATGACTGGTGTAACAAAATCCCCATGTCTGTAACATGTTTGCGATGCAATGGAAGTTTTACTTTTTTTAAAAAAAAGGTTGCATTTTGTGTGTGGGGGCACTTAATCCGATCCGCTAGGAGCACATGCTCTCGAACGTATGAATCCATGTGCGATATATGACCGCCGACGTCAAACATGCATGGTACCTGAAAGGTGAGTTCCACAGGTCCTCATCACGTGACTGCATGAGGCCAAGTCTTCTGTTTGATTGACGATTTACATATAGTCCTATATTACAAGTTCGTTAACGATGGAATATAATGTATGCACGCGTTTAATCATGCAAAGCTAATGGACCATGTCATCCTTGCACACGCATTTCATCTCTACCAGCTCACCTCTCCATGCACACAACAATTGCTGAACCATCAGATTAAACCCAGTCTCAACTAGCCAATCATTTCCATTCATTTCAAGATCAGCCAGCAGCGTCAAATAATTAGGCTGATGGCGAGGGCACAAGCATCACTGGTCGCCGCGATCATTGCGGCAGCGGCGGCGGCGGCAGCCATGCTCGAAACGGCGTCGGCGCCAGCTACACTGTCGGCGAGCCGGGGGGCTCGTGGGACCTGCGGACCAACCTCACCGCCTAGTCGTCCACCGTCGACTTCCATCCAGGCTGTTAGATTGTAAACGTGACACGGCCCATGGGCCTGCCATATCCGGCTCCCCATCGTGCCTATATGTACACAACACAGGCCCCTGAGTGATACATCGCGTATTCCACAATTCCTATTACGCTTTCATGGTATCACAGACGGACCCTAGCCGCCGCTGACTACGCTTTCATGGTATCACAGACGGACCCTAGCCACCGCTGACCTCACGTCGCCGGCCCTTCCACTGCCCGTTGTTGACATCCTCGCCGGGCCACCTTCCTGCCGCTGCCTGCTACTGATCCATCGCCAGGCCTCTGCTGCTGCTACTGATGGCGCCCAGCGATGACGATGCCGCCGCTGCTGCTGCTCGTGCCGCCGAGGCCAAGTGCCTCGAGGACGAGGCCCGTGCCGCTCGCGACTAGGCGCTCGCCGCCAAGGAAGCCGCCAACGCCACCCTGCACACGCAGGCCATCGCCGTCATCAACATCAAGATCCTGATTCCCGTGACCCTAGAGAAGCCGGCCAACAACTATGGCCGCTGGCGCTCCCTCTTCCTCATCGTCCTCGGCAAGTACAATCTCAAGGATCACGTGCTCTCCGACGACTCCTACCCCGAGCGCTCCGCATGGTCGACCATGGACTGCTGCGTCATCACCTGGGTCTACGGCACCGTGTCCAACAATCTGCAGCAATCGTTGATGATTCGGGATCCCAACGCCCACGCTGCCTGGCTCTACCTTGAGGATGAATTCCTCGGGTAGCGTGAGTCTCGCGCCCTACTGCTGGAGGCTGAATTCCGCTCCTTCAAGTAGGGCGCCCTCTCCATCACGGACTACTGCCGCCGCCTTGAGATGATGGCCGCCTCCCTCACCGAGTTCGGTGATCCGATCGGTGATCGGCAACTCATCCTTACCCTCTTCCGTGGCCTCGACGAGAAATTGTGTCGAATATGAAGATGTAGCGGCCCTTCCCCACGTTCGACGAGGCACGCACGCTGGTGCTCCTCGAGGAGATCGACCTCAACGACATCACTGCCGATGACACTCATGCCACACCGCCGGTGTCGCCGGCCCTGGTCGCTGCACCAACGCCACCTCCGCAGCGCCCTCCTGCACTGGTCCCCGCTGGTTCTGGCGCCCCTGCTGGATCGCGCAACCCGTGCTGCTGTGGACGTGGTGGCAAGTCTGGTGGCGGCACTAGTGGACCTCGACATGGTGGTGGCGCACCATCTGGCCCAGGCACGGGTCACACCAATCCCTGGTCTGGTACTGTGCAGCTGTGGCCGCACGGTTATAGTGGTCTACCTGGCCACATGTTGTGTCCTCCGTTCGCGTCGTACGACCACCCCCAGCCTGCATTCAACATGCTGCCCTACTACCCGGCGACGGCCCTAGGGTTCGCACCGCCACCTCTAGGCTTCATGTACGGAGGCGTAGCTCCCACGTTCGCCCCATCTTTGGCGTCCTCGCCGGGTACACCACCTCTGCCTACGCTATGGAACCCCATGTCTGGTGGATCTTGGGAGCAGGCATCACTCGTCAATAACTTCAACACGATGTCCCTGACGTCGCCTACCAACCCCGTCGAGTGGTATGCTGATTCTGGTGCCAGTTCTCACATGACCGCCCACTCTGGTATTATCTCTTCTCCTCGGCCTCCCTCCTTGTCTGGTCCTTCATCCATCGTTGTCGGTAATGGTGCCTTGCTGCCCATTACTTCTATTGGTTCATTCTCTTTTCCTGCACCACGTCGTCCTCTTGTTCTAAATAATATTTTAGTTTCACCTGGCATTATTAAGAGCTTAATTTTAGTACGCCGGTTCACCACTGATAATAATTGTTCTATAGAGTTTGATCCTTTTGGCCTTTCTGTGAAGGACCTTCAAACACGGAGCGTGATCGCCAGGTGTAATAGCATGGGTGACCTCTACCCGTTCTTCCCGCCCCACCAGCAGCATACCCACACTCGCAGCTCCTACCTCCACCTCAACCCTGTGGCATCGTCGCCTCAGTCATATCGGCTCCGAAGCTCTGTCCCAGCTTATTACCTCTCATGCTATTCCATGTAATAAACCCAAACGTGATCACATATGTCATGCTTGCCAATTAGGCCGTCATGTTCGTCTTCCTTTTGGGACATCTTCCTCTCGAGCTGTCAACAAATTTGATTTAATACATTGTGATCTTTGGACATCCCCTATCGCTAGTGTGTCGGGTTACAAATATTATCTCGTTATTGTCGATGATTGCTCCCACTATGCTTGGACATTTCCGCTTCGTCTTAAATCCGATACTTTTGCCACACTCTTTAACTTTTTTGCCTATGTGCGCACGCAGTTTGGCACTCCTATCAAGGCCGTCTAGTGCGACAATGGCCGTGAGTTCGACCACTCCTCGGCCCGCATGTTCTTCCTCTCACAAGGTGTCGTCCTTCGCATGTCGTGCCCATACACCTCTCAGCAAAACGGTAAAGCCGAGCGTGCTCTTCGTACCATTAATAATATTATGTGCTCTCTTCTTTTTCAGGCCAGCCTTCCACCGGTCTATTGGGCCAACTCCCTACTTACTGCCACCTATCTCCTTAACCGTCATCCCACTAAGACCCTCAGTGGCCTCACACTATTTTTTGCTCTCTACGGTACTCATCCTTCCTACACTCATCTTCGAGTTTTCGGATGTGCCTGTTATCCCAACTTATCCTCCACCGCTCCACACAAACTATCACCCTCGTTCCTCCTTGTGTGTGTTCCTTGGTTACTCTTCCAATCACAAGGGTTATTGATGTCTCGACCTCCATTCCAACAGGATCATCATCTCCCGTCATGTGGTTTTTTATGAATCCATGTTCCCCTTTTCTGAGATGTCGACCTCACCCTCGGATCCCACCACTTTGGATTTTTTGAACGACGATGATATTTCCACTATGCCCATCGGGCCAAGTGTTGTGGTTGCAGGTACTCCTCCCGGTGCTCCCGCTGCACCTCATGCCCCCGCATTGGCACCTGGGGCGTCTGGTGCCCACTCGTCGGCGCCCAACTCGCCGCCCTCTGGCTTGGGCGGTACTGTTGCTGCTACGCCCAGCATGTCACTTGCCATCGAACTAGGCTCTGGCTCGGGTCTTGCTGGCGCTCCCACGGCGTCCGGCTCTACTGCCCCTGCGAACATTCAGTCCCAGGCTGCTGCCAGTAGAGCTGGTCGCACTGCTGCTACATAGCCTTAGTCCATCGTGGGCTCTGGCTCGGGTCCTGCTGGTGCTCCCTCGGCATCCGGCTCTGCTGCCCCTGAGGACGCTCAGTCCCAGGCTACTGCCAGTAGAGCTAGCCACACTGCTGCTACACAGCTTCAGTCCATCGTGCTTGTGGTAAACGATCACAGCATGCGGACTCGAGGCAAGTCTGGTTTTATTCAGCTAGTGGATCGCCGGAACCTTCACATGGCGCCCCTCTCTCCCCTGCCGAAGACCTTTCGCTCTGCCTTAACTGATCCCAACTGGCGAGCAGCGATGCAGGCCGAGTTTGATGCACTCTTGGCCAACGACACCTGGACTTTGGTTGCACGTCCGCCCAGTGATAACGTCGTCACCGGTAAATGGGTTTATCGTCACAAGTTTTTGGCTGATGGCTCTCTTGATCGTTACAAGGCCAGGTGGGTGCTTTGAGGTTTCACTCAGCGCTCAGGGATTGATTATGAGGAGACTTTCAGTCCAGTCGTCAAGCCGGCCACAGTCCGTGTTGTTCTTACATTAGCTATGTCTCGCTCTTGGCCGATTCACCAGTTGGACGTTAAGAATGCTTTCCTCCATGGGACATTGACTGAGACCGTTTACTGTGAGCAGCCGTCTGGATTTGTTGACTCCTCCCGACCCAACTATGTGTGCAAGTTGAACAGATCATTGTATGGACTGAAGCAGACACCTCACACGTGGTACAGTCGCTTTGCCCATCACATCACCTCTCTCGGGTTTGTTGAGGCCAAGGCAGACACCTCTCTGTTCATCTACCGTCGTGGTGCTGACACAGCTTTTTTGCTTCTCTATATGGACGATATTGTTCTCACTGCCTCGTCACCGAGTTTTCTCCAGCAGGTTATTGCAGCTCTCCAGCGGGAATTCTCTATGACAGATATGGGTCCTCTTCATCACTTCTTGGGTCTCTCTATTGATCGTCGAGTTGATGGTTTATTTCTCTCTCAGAGACCGTATATGTTGGATATTCTGGACCGTGCTGGTATGCGTGACTGCAAGCCTTGTAGTACACCTGTCGATACTCATGCCAAGATGTCTGCTGATGGTGCCCCAGTGGCTGATCTGACACATTTTTGTAGCATTGCTGGCGCACTTCAGTACCTCACCTTCACGCGTCCTGATCTCGCCTACGCCGTTCAGCAGGTCTGTCTTTATATGCATGATCCGAGAGAGCCACACCTCGCCGCCATGAAGCGCATTCTGCGCTACATTCAGGGTACCCTGGACCTCGGTTTTCACCTTCTTCGCACCTTGACTGCTGATCTCACTATGTACACTGATGCTGATTGGGCCGGTTGTCCCAATACTCGTCGTTCCATTTCTAGCTACGGTGTATTTTTGGGTGATAATTTGATTTCCTGGTCTTCCAAGCGTCAGGCGACGGTCTCCAAATCCAGTGCAAAGGCTGAGTATCGCGCTGTCGCAAATGGAGTTGCGGAGGCGTGTTGGTTGCGTCAACTCCTCCATGAGCTCCATTGCCCTCTTCGGCGAGCCACCGTTGTGTACTGTGACAATGTCAGTGCCGTTTATTTGTCCACCAACCCTGTTCAGCACCATCGGACCAAGCATGTGGAGATTGATTTACACTTTGTTCATGACCGCGTCGCCCTTGGAGAAATTCGAGTTCTTCATGTCCCCACGACATCTCAGTACGCCGACATCTTTACCAAGGGCCTTCCGACGTCCGTCTTCGTGGAGTTTAGGTTCAGTCTCAATGTTCGCGGTGCTCCCAGTTCCGACTGCGGGGGAGTGTTAGATTGTAAATGTGACACGGCCCATGGGCCTACCGTATCCAACTCCCCATCGTGCCTATATATACACAACACAGGCCCCTGAGTAATACATCACGTATTTCACAATTCCTATTACGCTTTCACAGGCGACCAACTCGTGTTCAAGTACGACGCATCGGCGCACGACATCGTGGAGGTGACGCAGGCCGGCTATGGCTCCTGCTCGGCGGCGAGCCCCGTCGTGGGCGGCACCCACCAGACCGGCAGCGACGCCGTCAAGCTCAACGGCGTCGGGAGGCGGTACTTCATCTGCGGCAAGCCGGGGCACTACGACGCCAGGATGAAGCTGGAAGTCAGGGCCACGCCCGTGTGCACAAACGACAGGGGCTTCAACACGTGTGTCTACGTCCCCGTCGGCGCAGCGCCGGGGTCTTCAGCCGGTCTCGGCTCTCTACTTGTCACCGTTGTGTCGCTGTTGCTTGGCCTCACCATCACCACGGCCTAGCTCACTGTTTCATTCATCCTTGGCTCCTTGCAGCATCTCATACTACTGTTGAACGAATAATGTCTGTTCTAAATATTCATGCCAGACAATTTGCTTGTATCACAAACATGATTAAATATGACATATAGATAATGTGACATTGTTGCTATGGAGAACAAGAACCAACATTCTTCTTTTGGATTGTTACCGCCCGGACGTCCACGCCTGCAGTCATTTTTCCGCGCCATTTCACGTGCCTATGTGGGGCCTGCGCCCCCCAAACGTCATTAGCATCGAGAAGAGAGGGAGGAGGCGGTGGATGCCCAGCCGGTGCTGGGAGGAGGAGACACCAAGGCGAGACAACAGAAGACGAGAAAGGAGATGCAACACTCGATCTATTTTTGAAAACATTTAGATGGAACACTTGCAACATACGCCTGAAGATAGATGAAACACTTTGAAACATGAATCGCAAACACTTGCAAAAACACATGAAAAATACTCAAAACCATTGCAAAAACATACGCAACATCCAGATAAAACACTTGCAAA
Source organism: Miscanthus floridulus (assembly GCF_019320115.1). NCBI lineage: Eukaryota > Viridiplantae > Streptophyta > Magnoliopsida > Poales > Poaceae > Miscanthus > Miscanthus floridulus. Next base: position 12,182,195 of record NC_089592.1, read on the forward strand.
GATATGTGTGAAATATATCCAACATCCAGATAAACACGCTTGCAACATACATCTGAAAACACAGGTGAAACATTAGGAACAAAAGCTTGCAACATACGTGTACAACCATTGCAATATATGCTACATCTCGATCTACTTTTGCAATGCTCATATGAAACACTTGCACACATACCTCTGAAACATCTAAAACACTTGAAACAGCCGCATGCAAATGCACTTTCAAGCGCAATATCTACTTGCTGCTTGGACTAAAATGCTGGCTCATCGATGCTGAGCTCGACGGTGGCGTGGAGTTCGATGCTACGGAGTGATACGGAGGTTGCCAGTGTGGAGCTCGTCGGCGCACAGACCACGGCAAGGGCCGCGGTAAGCGGATGGAGCGCGGTCGCAACGGAAGGCACGAGTCCGAGCAGGGGCACGCGGCGTGGGGGGGAGCAGGGGTGGCACGGGCGAGGACGAGTCTGTCCCACAAGCAGGGGCGACGGGGACGGGGGCAGCACGGGCGGGATCCATTCCACGAGCGGAAGACGCAGGAGGGGTCCGGCCAGCCGACGCCCTATCAAGACCATTACCGTTCTTTTCTCCGCCACTGTACAACCATTGAAGGGGAAGCCGTAGCCTCTATAGTAGGGCGCCCCCCACAGATATCAGCTTCCTTGGTAAACAACAAACTACCACATAAGAACAATAGTTATACCCAATCAATGGATCGACAACTAGGGGGGTTCAGTTGCGATTAATTCACATGGTGCAAGCGCGACCAGCCGATCGAAGCGATTATGAAAGAGGGCATATGCAGGGCAGCATGCTGTTGTCGTTGTGCATCTTGCAGCCTCGATCGCCAGCTACTGCAATCACGAGAAGGCTGACACAAGTTGCGAAGTGTACGCGGTCACTGTTATCTTCTCTCACTGGTCAACAACCTGAATCATAAAGAATAAATCATTGTTAGCACAACTCCAACTGCCTAGGAATCAAACAGATTGGATTTTGGTGATAAAATAACAAGTGTAATAATTGGTAAATAAGCTGGCTTGCAAACAGAAAATTGGATCCCAGGTATATATATGTGATGTTTAAAGTTCAGAAGTGCCTAACAGCGTTCACAGTATATACTTTCATAGGTCTAGAGGTTTTTCTAGAAACCCATTTCATCAGCAGTAATCCATGCAAAGATATAAGAGAATAAAACCATCTAAGTAACCAAATTGATAAAATAGTCAAATCCCAGCACCATTGTCCTAATCAATTGCAAAGATAAGAGAATTGAACCGTAACTCTTGTTAAAACTGAAGGAGCAATCAGTCATAGTGTCGGTACGAAAAGTGACCAACTAGTAAATATTTGTCGTTTTGTCGTACGTTGTTATCGGATGTGGTCTAGCACTCAATGACACAGGGTTTATACTGGTTCAGACAACGTGCCCTACGTCTAGTCTGAGTCGGTCGGTGACTTTATTCCTGAGCCCAGATACTCGAAGTTTGTTGTGGGATTACAAACGAGAGGGAGTAAGATGGGGGTATCAGAGGTCCGGTCGGACTCCGGACCGAAAGGCTAAGAGTGACGGGAGCTCCGACGTGCGCTAAGTGTTTGAACGTACGCTCTGTCTGGCTTTAGAGGTCTAGAGCCAAGCAGAGAGAATCAGAATAAGTTGTCTGAATCGTTGGTCGTTCGAATCGTCCGAATCGATCCTTCCTTTTGGAGAGAGCGCATCCCCTTTTATAGATGAATAGGACGGCTTTACAAGAGAGAGTGTGAGAGAAAGAGTGTGTGTGTGCTACCTTGTCTTGTTACCCACGCCGTCGGGTACAAGGTGGTTTGTCGGCTCCCACAACAATGTTAATGTCCAGATGCATGTGGTAGGCTTCATCGTGATCTTCAGGTATGGCCAATGTCGGCGCCTACCATACTGTAGGGTAAATGTCGGCGCCCACAATACTGTTGGTGTTCTGATATGTCTAGAAGGTTATAAAGTATTCTTCTGACATGACCTGACAGTACTATCCCGCAGGTGCGCAGGGTACGGTCCTTGGTATTGCGGTTGACTGGAGCGCCCCGCCTTACTTGCTCTGTCTGTTTCCTAGGTCTTCACTGAGCGGACGTCCCCGGTCGGTCGTTCCCCAGTCGGCTCCGGCCTCCAGGTCGGAGAAGAGCTGTAAGCAGAGGTTCGGTGTATTCCCGGTCGGAGAAGCGGGTCGGAGTCGGAATCAAGCGTCGTTCTCTCCTTTGCCAGGCCTTCCGGTCGGAGAGGCGGGCCAGAGTCGAAAGCGAGTGTCGTTCCTCCTTGGCCAGGCCTTCCGGTCAAAGAGGCGGGCCGGAGTCGGTAGCGAGCGTCGTTCCTCCTTGGCCATGCCTTCCGGTCGGAGAGGCGGGCCGGAGTCGGAAGCGAGCATCGTTCCTTCCTGGCTAGGCCTTCCGGTCGGAGACTGGATCATCCTTCTAGCCTGTCGTTAGATTTTTGGGTCAACCCAGGAGTTGCGCGTCGTTCGCAACGTTGTCTGCTGGGCCGAGCTTTTGCTATGAAGCAGGTCACCCCGGGTTTATGAACCCGACACATAGCTTAAGAATCATCAAATTGGTACGTAGATTCTCTAGTTTTGTGTAAAAAGACCTTCGATTTCTAAGTTCCAGCTCAAATGGTCTTTCTGAAAGAAGATCCAAAAGAAGGCAAATAAAAACACAATAAGCTACAAAATGGAAGGATTCACAATTATTTGTGGCTAACTATTATCAAACACTAAAGTGGCAATATATCCTTCATTATAATTAATGACAGCAATTACTAAATGTTAGGTGACAATGCCTAACATATCAACACGTAATTCTGATACATAACAAAAGGTACAAAAGTACCTTTTCAAATACACAAGTACTACTATCTGGCAGATTTCAGACACATGAAATGCATACATATCACACGAGAGTTGAAACTATGCTAGCAAATATATAAATTTGGCAAGACTGAATCAGGTCTAAAGATATTATAGCAATTCTAAAGAATATAAAGTTCGGTTGCTTGTGTTTATTAAATATTGTGAAATTTGGTTAACTAAATTAGCATAAGAAAAGAGGCTCAGTTGTAGATTTAAACTAAATCTAGACCTCATCAAACTAAAAATTTCGAAACCACTATTTAAGCAACAGAGCAAACAAACTAAAAACAGCAACTTGGATTCAAGCAACAATCAAACAGATCTGCAGATTCAAAACCTAGCCTAAAAGCTATTATTTAGTAGTAAGCATAGAACTTCTTTTTGTTTGGAAAACCCAAATCTAAGGAACAAAATTGATATGTAAAAGCAAAGTATTAAATAGGTTCCTAAACACAAAACAAAGACATTAAAAGCATTTTGTTTATTAAAAACATAACACAGCCTACCAAAGCCACTGCAAGGTACATAACACATCAAACGTAGGATCATCAAGTATCCTTCTAATAGGTGCCTGGAAAATACATTAGATCATTGGATGACATATTATAATTTCGACAACTGGCTCCTACTATACAAAGATCTGTCACCACATTTATGCAGCCAGTAGATCATAACCATCAGAAACAAGGGAATATGCTAGCGCCTTCCACAATCAGCTTACACGCCCAGGACACAAACACATAAAAAAATTGATCTCTATTTGATCAAGCAACTTCACATAAACAAGTGACATGAACATGGAAGCCAAGGAATGTCTCAGCAAAAAATCAACGAGGAACACAGGCATCGAGAACAAGGAGTTGGCATAGATGGGGCCCTATGCTTCTTGTTGTGAGGTTCTACAGAATGTGAAGTTTCAATTATTTATAGTATTCCTTTGTGTTAACACTCAGGTTTAGTATCTAGACACACAAGGTATATATAACCCGTAAAAAGCTCAATTGCACAAGTGCAAGTTACAACAAAGCCTGAAGTACACGAAACTCAAAATTTGTGAAGTTAAGTTGACAACTGAGAAATGAAATAACCAAAGCAGTTCCTTGAATTCACACAATAACAATTAATACCAAAAATTCAAAAGGAAGTCAATCTGGAGTGTTGAATAATACTGTCCAACACAAGCTTCAAATTTGGTACCTAAGTATATAGAACTTATTGAGAAATTAGTCTGTACCAAATATAAGTATATACCACATCCTACAGCTACCGGATGGAACACCATTCACCAAACTGATGACCATCAAGCTTTCTACAACTATGTGTTAATTTCCATGTTGTAAAATTTTGCGAGTTAGTGAGAGTAATAACTGTATAACAAATCCAAAAAGAAAAGGATACGCTCCCTCTACTTGTATTTACAAGATGCTATATGACAAAATATGCATGCATCAGAGCATATACAGATAATCATAGAGAAAAATAATTAATGGAGCATTTGATCAAGCAAAACTTGTTATAAACAAAAGGCTGTGGAAATCACCAGAAAGTCAGTTTGTTGGAGCAGCGAGGAACTCAGGCGGCCAGGCCAAGGTGTAGGCATAGATAGGGTCTCCGTGCTCCTTCATCTTTCATCACCAAGCGCTCCAGCTTGCCGGTTTCCAGATGGAACGAGTAGCGCCCATATCCCCATGTAGTGATGAACACCTTCCCGGTGCGAGCGTAGTCCATGTCGCTGAGCCAGGTGCAAAGCATCCGCATCATCCTGTCCTTGGGAAGCCCAGGCACGGTGTCGAGCACTTTGGTCATGCAAATCTCCCTCTCCAGCCACCACCCCCTGTCGCTCCACCTGGGCTCTCCTCCACGCACCCAGATCTGCAGACGCTCTTCGTCCACGATCGACGACATGCACAGACGGCCGTCCTCCGGCGTGGTACTTGTTGAAGCCATCCCCCAGGGCGGCAGGCACGGGCATGAACGAGAAGTCGAGCGTGCGAGGATCCAGCTGGAGCACGCGGCTGGAGTTGCAGATGTGCCAGTAGATGTTCCCAGCGGCGTGCACGCAGCGGGCCTCGAATCACCACGGGTCGAAGTCGACGACGACGCCCTCGGCCCTCGGCAACTGGCGCAGGTGCCGTCGCGGACGGACGCGACCCAGGCGCGCGGGCGGTCGCCGTCGACGGTGAGGCAGACGGCGTCGAAGGTGAGCCTGCTCGGGTGCGCGCGCGCGAGGACGCGACGCCGATGACGCACCTGTCGCGGCGCCAGCGATCGACGCCAGGCAGCGCGTCGCGCGGCGGCGGCGGGAGCAGGACTCGGCGGTGGGAGAGAGAGCAAGCAGCCTGAATTATTTGAAAATATGCTACTAAGAACTCTTTTGAAAATATGCTGAATTATTTGATTTTGCAAACATTATACTTCCTCAGCCTGTAAAAGAATGCAACTATAAGGTCTAGTTTTTGTTCAACAAAAAAATCATATCAACTCTCATAGACCACATAGGATCAGCTAGCCAATCATTTCCATTCATTCAAGATCATCTACCAGCGTTGAATTAAGCTGATGGCGAGGGCACAAGCATCACTGGTCGCCATTGTGTCGCTGCTGCTTGGCCTCACCATTGCCTAGCTCACTGTTTCATTTCTTTCAACAATGCAGCATCTCATAGTACTGTTGAACGAATAATGTCTCTGTTCTAAATATTCATGCCAGACAATTTGCTTGTATTATTGTATGTATCACAAACACGAGTTAAGTCAAGACACTGTTAAATATAAAATAGATATATGACATATAGATAATAATAATGTGGCATTGTTGATATGGAGAACAAGAACGAACATTCTTCTTTTCTCCACAAAAAATTGTACAGCCATTGAAGGGGCAGCAGTAGCCTCTATATAGTAGCACGCCACAAGATATCAGCACCTTACTCCGTTACCTACCCAATCAATGGATCGACGACCGGGGGGGGGGGGGGGGGGGGGGCTTCAATTGCAATTAATTCACATGATGCAAGCGCGAACAGTCGATTGAAGCGGTTACGCGACAGGAGGGCACGCTTCGCTGTCCTTCGAGGTGTCAACTTCTGATGGCGGCATGAACTGCCACATTGGGTACCCCGGATAGCTGACAAAGGGCATCATCAGCTTCTGCCCTGCAGCTTGCCCCTGGGCATGGAATGGCGCTAAGGGCGCCTGAGGGAAAGGCGCCGGCATCAGGGTCGGATGAGGCATGTAGGCTGGGGTTGTAGCCATAAGCTTCATCTGGTGCTCTAAACTCTCCTTCTCTAATTTCAACTTCTGCTTCTCGTCACGAAGCTCATCCTTCTCGGCCTGGAATTTAAAGAAACAACAGTCTGATCATAGAAAAAAAAATGAGAAAAGGAGTAACTTTGTGGCCTCAAGAAATTTTTTCCATAGCTGAGTAGTTGACCCATAGCAGCCACATTGCACAGTATAATATAGTCAACAGTCTGATCAAATTAATAACAAACTCAGACTCTACATAAAGGGTTATCATGGACTGTGAATTTCCCAGAATTACAGATATTTCAAAAGCTTGATTGCAAACTGTATCCATCATAAAAAAATGAAGGGTTTAGACCTGTCAGTGGATACCCTAACAGTTCCCCAAATTCACACCCATGTGATTTGGGTGAGGTATGGGTAAGTAGCTTGCTACCCCTAGGATCAAGGGTATGGTACGGGTCTCCCCATTTCTACCCGTAATCTCATCTCCTCCTCTTGCGTCCTTCCAACATAGTTGTTTCTTAGAGATATCAAAGAAACACAAGTCCCCTCCATAACAGTCACCTCACCTGCAGCACACAACCTGTAGTGCTATGTGTGCCATGGGTAAGCCGGGTGTGTCCATACCCTCCCCATTGACAGGTCTAGAAGTCTTATATGATCAATTCATGCTTTGTGCTCTGTTGTACATAATCAACATATAGGTAACTAGTTATGTAGTATGTTGTCCGCCAGGGGCTGATTTGGTGTAAGCTACTGGGAAATGTCTTGGTGAGTTATGCAAGAGCAATCACGGTGTATTCCTGTGCAGGCCATAAGCTACCATAAAGCATTGCCAACCTTAGATAAAGATTCATATAGACGAACATAAGAGTACTACTGGGAAATGTTATGGATTCCTGAATAACACGGGGCATGCTCTCACCATAAAAGGACAATGTATTATATGTGAGTTAACAGTGTTCAAAAGAAACAGCTGAATAACCTTTAGTTCTTTAATCTTTTCTTCAAGACTACCATTAGTTTCCTTCAGCTGCTGTGCTTCTGAACGGAGCTGAATAACCATGCGAGTAGCGTCACTTAGGATAGCAGCTTTGTCAGCTTTAAATGGTTTCCCAGGTTCTAATGTAGACCCCAATTCAAGAAACCTAGGAACCATAAGAAACAATTGAAAAGTTATGTCAATGACATGGCAATCCATCTTTGATACTCCAGTGTCAGCAAAATTATGTCCATGATTTACCTGTCATTCAGCTTGTTCCTCCTCATTTTTTCCCTAGAAGCTTTAGATGTTGGCACATCATTGGATCCTGACCTTAAACTGCAAGTTGCAATAGAGTTACAATTTTAAGAATGATGGTTTGCATATAGCAAGGCAATATGAAGATTTTTTCAGTTCCTAGGGCGAAATAACAGACACACCGTTTATTGCTGCCAGGCTCCTTGAAGATGCCGTTGGGCTCCTTGAAGACATCATTGGTGTTCACATAGCTGCCCACTTCCACACTGTAAAATAAGGGGCATGAACTTTCTTTTTCCTATTTGTTAGTACCTAATTTCAACCAAATACAACAACAACATAGCCTATCAGTCCCAAGCATGTTGGGGTAGGCTAGAATTGAAACCCACCAAGAGCCCATATGGGGTAGTCAAATAACTGAAAATAATTCATCGACGAAAGTAATCAGAGAACTAACTACATGTAAGGAATTGAACTCTGCCCATATGGAGTAGACTGCTTTCATTAAAGCAAAAAAGGGTGAAACAACAGGATCACTGCAAATTACTCCCAAATTAATATCCTAGCAGCATCAGCACATACATGACAGATGGGAAATTATATCTTTGCTCTGCAGTCCGGTTTTACGATCCCATCCATGACCTAGCAGCACATCCCATCGCTCGCACACATACTCGTCATCAAGACCAACCGGTAATACAGTCCCCATCAATTAAGTCGCCGACATAAAACAGTGTACGCTAGAGCGGACCATCTCAATTGTTTCTTGTTTGGGCAAATCATTATATCATCATCACGCATAATCCATCCATTCCACCAGCATAAACACAATCGCTGCAAATCTACCAAAACAAGTTATCTTGAAAACTCAACAGCCTTGTTTCTTAGGGAACCATTTTTTTCTTTGGGAACTCTAATCTAATTTAATAACCAATACAAAAGCAGCCTCGGCAAGTTTATAGCACGAATAGAATAACAGACTGGAAGATCTGCTGTATAAAGCAACCACGTCTCCGGATCAGATGCCTCCCCGCGCATGCATATACTACCCATCTCAAATCCCAAAAATAATTCATCCGCACACGTCTCTACCCACGATTCCCACGATACTCATCGCAGAGATACGGAACCCCGCGGTCACGGAACCGATCGCCAGGGCCCTATGCTAAACGAAAGCATCCGCGTCTTCTGGAACTAGAAGGTGGCGTGGGGGAGGGAGGAATCGATCGGTCAATCTGGGCGGGCGGACCTGGGGTTGGAAGAAGACGGGGACGCGTCCCACGGGAAGGCCCCGCATGCCGCGGCCGGGAGGTCGTCGAGGATGCCGCAGTCGAGGAACCAGTCGTCGCCGGTGCCGCCGCCGCCGTCCACCGGGCCCGGGGGGAGAGACATCGCCGCCGAAGAGACCTTTTGGGGGCTAATAACAAAATTCGTGGATCTTTGGTGCCTCGCGTCGCGGACCCGAGATTAGGAAGGCGGGCCGTGCTGTGGGTGACAGGTGGGCCCTGGCGCGTTTCTGGCTAGTGTGTGGTTGGTGGACGGCGAATTGTCTTTCTGTATTTTTTTTTTCTTTTTCATGTGGCCGCTGGAGAAGATAGGAGGAGCAGGTGAGGGGGGTGACGTGGCGTGAACGGAGGAGAGCCAGCGAGGATGAAGGCCGCCAGGGGCGAGTGCGAGTGGGACCCTCTTCGTTTGCCAATATCTGGGTCTCTTTGGTACGGCTTATATCGGCTTTGGCTTCATTTATTTTGCGCAAATTGAGGCACGGTAGCGTGAAGCTGTTTTGTAAGCTGGGGTTAAAATGAACTAGAAGCCGAGAAAAACCAGTTTTTCTGGCTTCGCCGGCTTTGGCTTCACCGGTAAAACCGTTTTGGATGAGTCGTGCTAAAGGAGGCTTTAGTATCACTGCTACTAACTTGATTTGACTGATGAACACTTTAGTTTAACCAATGGAGGCATGGACCCATGACAGCGAATTTTTTTTATCAACGACAAAAACATGCATATGCCACCGTCACCATTGCCTTGATCTGGTGTGGCTACAGGCTAGCGACCGGAGCATGGACCATCGCTCCCCTCTTCGTCTACACTTAACACTTGATTGGTCAGGTCACCTCTCAAGGCTCAATCTGATGCTCAGAAAGACAAATCGATAGTTCTACATGAACTATTATACTGTCTCCTGTCTCCGGTCATAATTAGACGACGTTTTTCTTTTTAACTAGCAAACGTGCTCATGCGTGGCACGAAATCCAATACGTCCTGAAATTCAACTTTCATACAATTGCTAGATGTGAGTTCCTAACTCATATGAGCGTGAATCATGAATCTGGGTCGTATACAGAATACGGCATATGGAGGACCCAAGGGCAGGCAGCTACATTTGAAGCAAATGAGCAAATCTTTGCCAAACCCCTATCCTAGTTCTTATCACATTTCCTCCAAACACGCATGCGCTTAGATTCATCATAGAGCTCAGTCGTAAAATTTGAGTGTTTTCTGCCGTTGAATAGGCCACGAGGAACTGGCTCGGCAATATACCAGACAGGTTTTTGCTAGGCTTGACGGAGGAGGCCAGCTCGTTCCCTTGCCTCTCACTGTCGCATGCTACTCGGAGATGATGGTGAACACACGAAATTCATCGAGAGCATCGGATTATATTGTTCCTATTCTACACCGACGCCTTGTATTGTCATGAAAGCGCTCAAAGTGGTGCCGGAATGCTGAGTGGAACGCATGGCTATTCAATTAGGAGGTGACCTTGGTGACCATGGTCCCGTTCGCTTCGCTGAGCCGAAGCACTGTTCCGGCTAATTTGCGGTGAGAGAAAACACTATTACGACTAAAAAACAAGCTGAAAAGTACCAATTATAAGACAAGCGAACATAGCCCATGACCCTGTCCCGCGGCCCCCGCGGCTCGACCATGACCAAGCCATCAAAGGTTGAGACTCGTGTCGGCAAAGTAGTTAGTAGATAAACTGGTCGATCTCATGGGGAGGCGACATTGAACGATGGTATGGGTTGTGGGGTAGAGTCGACGAGCGTATTCGATGCTTCAGATGTGTCGCTAGGAATTGAAAAGGACGGTGCCACAAGAATAGGGGTGGGCAAACGTCGAGATCGATTTGGTAATGTGATTTAATATTAGTATACATCGTATCAGAATTGGGTGGGGGCGTGAAGGAAACACTTCGCTCATTAATCATAAAAATCTACATGATCAATTTGATGGTAAAAGTTTTTAATTTATTAGAAAGAGTCGAGAGCTCAAAGACCCACGATCGTTGCTTTTATTCTATGTTTTTAATATTTATATTGGAAACAAATCTAAAAACCCGTAAAAAATACTAACACTATACACAGACCGTAGACAGACGGGCAACAAAAACCAAAAAGGAAAAAAAAAAACAAAAAAGTGAAAAGAAAAGAACGCCGGGCTAACAACAAAAAGATCATGAAAAAAGAACAGAAAAAAAATAATGTCCTCTCAAAAACCAGGTGGACGGGAAAAAAGTAAAAAAGGGAAAGGAAAAAAAAAAGAGAAAAATAGAAAAAGGACGTGGATTGACGCACGGGTTGAAAAAAACACTTCATTTGTAGGGGTTACCCAATAGCAACGTAGCGTATGCTATGCGTAAATAAATTTACATGCGTACTCATCCCTAGAAACATATTAAGTAGACTCTTGTCTTTACGAGCATATCCGATAGACTGAGCTGGTGGATCTCAATTTAAAATGAACTTGAGATTTTTTAACTCTTCGAGAAAGTTAAGATAATTTATAATTATAAATGATATTAACGGTCTCGTCGAAAAACGGCGGCCAAACAAACCAGCGCGGGTACTCGTCAAATTACCTTCAAATGAGCCTCTGTGAAGTGGGCCCGATATATCAGGAACTGTACTGACTGGCTGACTGCTCGCCCTCTCCACCCTCTCGCTTCGTTGCGGAGCCTAATCCGCAAAACCCAAGGAAAACCCCCACCACTTGGCTCGCCATGGACCTGCAGCTCGCGCCACCGCCCCTCGCCAACCTCCGCCTCCTCGCCAACCTCCGCCTCCTCGCCAACCGCCCCAAGGCCGCCTCCGCCTGCACCTCCACCTCCACTGCCACCGCCGGGCCCTCCACCTCCTGCTCCTCTTCCACGGAGCAGCCCCTCAAGCCCCGCCCGCGCCTCCCGCGCCAGAGCCCCGCGCCGAGGCCCAGGCCCAGCCCCGCCCTCTGCGCCGCCATCGAGCAGCACGCGGCGGCGGGCCGCCACGCGGAGGCGCTCGACCTGTTCCGCCTCGCCCGCGCGGGGGCTCCCTTCACGCCGCTCCCGGCGCGCACCTACCACGCGCTGCTGCTCGCCGCCGCCGCGCTGCGGGAGCCCAGCGCGGCCGCGGCGGTGGCCTGGCACGTCGAGAGCTCGGGGTTCGAGCTCGACCTGTACACGCACAACCACGTCCTGCGGACGTACCTCGAGTGCGGGATGCTCGCCGAGGCGCGCCGGGCGTTCGACGGGATGCCCGACCGGAACGGCGTCACGTGGGGGATCATGATGCGCGGCCTCGTCGACCGCGGCCGCCCCCGCTCCGCGCTGGCGCTGTTCCGGGAGATGCGGGCGGAGGAGGCCGGCGGGGACGCGCCGACGCCGCCGAGGTCCCTCGTTGTGGCTCTCCGCGCGGCTACATCCTCGGGGTCCGCGCGGGCCGGGCGGCAGCTGCACTGCTGCGTTGTTAAGGCGGGGGCGTGCAGTGACGACGTCGCTGACTGGTACCTGGCGTGCGCACTGCTCGACATGTACAGCAAGTGCGGCTTGATTGATGAGGCGAGGCGGGTGTTTGACGGACTGCCACGGCCTCATCGGACCAGCGTCATGGCGTGGAACTCCATGTTGGCGGCGTATGTGCTCCATGGCCGCAGCGAGGAGGCACTGGAGCTGTACCAAGAAATGTGCAGGAGTCGTGTCGCCATGGACCAGTTCACGTTCTCGACCATGCTAGGGGTGTTCTCTAGGTTGGGGCTGCTGGAGCATGCGAAGCAGGCGCACGCTGGCTTGATCCAGAGAGGACTGCCACTGGACATTGTTGGGAACACGGCACTTGTGGACTTGTATTGCAAATGGGGAAGGATGGAGGACGCGAGGAATGTCTTTGAGAGGATGCCTAGGAGGAACTTGATCTCATGGAACGCTCTGATAGCTGGATACGGCTACCATGGCATGGGAGATAAGGCGATCGAGATGTTCGAGAGGCTGATAGCTGATGGTGTTGCTCCAAACCATGTGACGTTTCTGGCAGTGCTGAATGCGTGTAGGTTTTCAGGCCTTGTTGACAAAGGGAAGAGGATTTTCCAGTTGATGACTGAAAATCTGAGGATCAAACCACGGGCTATGCATTATGCATGTGTTATTGAGCTTTTTGGTAGAGAGGGCCTACTTGATGAAGCCTATTCAATGATAAGAAGAGCACCGTTCACCCCAACTGCAAACATGTGGGGGGCCTTGCTTACTGCTAGCAGGATCCATAAGAACATGCATCTTGCGAAATTAGCTGCCGAGCAGCTATTGGCAATGGAACCTGAGAAAATAAACAGCTATGTTGTGCTCCTTAACTTGTATGTTAGCTCTGGTAGACAGGACGACGCCTGCAAGGTAGTTGAAACATTGAAGAGGAAAGGTTTATATATTCGTAACGCTTGTAGCTGGATCACAGTCAAGAAAACGGATCACAGGTTTTTCTTTAAAGATACTTTGCATCCACAAAGTGCTGAAATATACAGGAGGCTAGATACATTAATGAAGGATGTACGAGAAACTGGCTGTGTTGCTGAGGAGAATGAGTTGCTCCCTGATATTCATCCCGAAGAGCAGAAGATATCGAGAGCTTACCACAGTGAAAGACTGGCAATTGCTTTTGGCCTTATCAGCACATCTCCACATACTCCTTTGAGAATTACTCAAAGCCATTGTTTGTGTAGTGACTGCCACAAGGTAATTAAGTTTGTGGCAAAAGTTACCAAGAGGGAAATTGTTGTAAGGGATGGTAGCAGGTTCCACCACTTTAAACTCGGGATCTGCTCTTGTGGTGACTACTGGTAATTGGGTATGTCCAACTATCTAATAGTTTTATTTTCTGACACTAAAACTGAGAAAGGGTTATGAGATTGATCAGCAGTAGTGTCATTTTTCACTTTACGGATTACCAGATGTGAAACACTATATGTTTCATCCAGAATGTGACCTAGTTTATTTTCTGATCAAATATGCTTTGCTTAGCACATGGAAGAAAGGTGCATGTGCTGCAGAAGCTAATACATATTTTGCTGACAGCTAATGACTCCAGATGTTTCAAGCCATTCTCTGGAAATTACTTTGATTAATGAGGATAAAGCAGATTGGTCGACCATGATGCTTCAGTGTCTGTGCTACATGCAGGCTTGGTAAGTTTGGAGTTCTTTATTTCTAAAGATGTCAAAAGAGTAATCTACAAGTTTCACTCACATGGATGTGTCCATTTGCCCTTTCTTTTTCCCTTCTTTAACTGTTGGGTGTCGGCAAAAAAATTGTGCACCTTTATCTTGGTAAGCAACATCTTGTGTGCCTTTATCTCTGTAGAAAAGATGGCTGTTGTGATGTGTTCAGTAGAAATGTTTTTTTTAGCACAATCAGATAGATTGTTTTTCCCTGCGTTTTCACTAGCTTTATAACCCTTGTGTAAAAGCAGATCTTTAAAAGTAGGTTGAATATGTGTGGCTTTCGCATTGGAGATACCAATCTTTAATTGTGTCCTGTAAGGAAGGAATAAAGCTCTGATGTAACAAAGGATCAAAGGGAAGTATAATACTTTGAGCATCTTAGGACAGCTAGTTTCTTCTTGCTTCATGACTGCATCCTAGTTGGAGAACAAATACCCTGCTGTACTTTTGCCTCTATTTATTCACCAATCAGCCATAAAACAGGTCGCAGCTCATAACACCATTGTAAGCAGGTGATCTTCCTCCAATAACCTTCTCAGCTAGCAGAAGTCTGAGAGCACGCTACAATGGCGAAGATGGGAGCTGCTATTCTGGTCTGCATAGTGGTTTTAGCCCTGGATGTCACAGCTGGCATACTAGGAATTGAGGCACAGGCTGCTCAAAACAAGGTAATGTTTCAAGATATTGGTATTTTTTTTACCCAATCACAGGGATTTTGAAAATGTATGATTTTGCTTCATCATGCGCGGTTGGTATTTTAGCTTGATGGTCTCTGATTATATAATTGATGACTGATGTTGTTGGTATTGTATTTGATACTATTTCTACAGGTTAAAAAGGTGACAATTCTCTTCATCCAATGCGAGAAACCAGTTTACAGAGCATACCAACTTGGCCTTGCAGCTGCAGTGCTTCTGGTAGTTGCCCACGCGATAGCCAACTTCCTTGGTGGCTGTGCCTGTATCTGCTCTCAGCTGGAGTTCATCAAGGCGTCCATTAATAGGAAACTGGCAGCCACTACCATCATTCTCTCATGGTAACTTCACTTGTCTATACAATTCCTTTGCAAATCAGTGAGATGGACCTTCTAGACAGAATATTTAATACCACCCTATTTGATTTGAGCCTAATCATGGTGACTGTCAAGACGCACAAATACTGCACAAGAAACAACCCTGCTGTCCTTGATTAACAGGAAATTTATTTATCAGTGCTAATTGCAATTGCTCTGCAACTTGATAGGATTGCCCTGATTGCTGGATTCTCGCTGCTGCTCGCCGGTGCCATGTCCAACTCCAAGTCCCAGACATCATGCCGATTCACTCAAGGCCACACTTTGGGCCTTGGAGGGATCATGTGCTTCGTCCACGGCGGTATCACCGTCGCCTACTATGTCACCGCCACTGCCGCAGCGCACGAGGTTCCTTAGTCGAGCGGCAAAGAATAATGTAATGCTTTTGCCCAAGAGATCATCACTATTCTTTCCTTATTTCAGCTGCTTCGTGCTTTTCTGCTTATAATTTGGCTTTTACACAAGCATCCGGTTCTGTCTTGTACCAGAGTTACACAAAAGGGAAAATATATGCTTGTTTGATTTGTTGCTATTGCTGAGAAAAACATGCGAAAGTTAGTGTCAATGTGCCACAGTAATGTACGTTGTATGTCCCACAGTAATTTACGTTGTATGTTCGAAAGTTTTATACAAGTATATCATATAGAACATATAAACATTTATCCAGTTCTTGCTCTTAACAAAAACATTTTTTTCCATGGGCATCTTCAGCACAACGTAGCGCCGTTTGAGCATTTTGCACTGAATACCTGGCGTAAGAATGGATGGCTGTCACCTGTCATTCTTTATGCATAGCTGACAGTCCTGTTCTTCGGTAGTTCGGTTGCTGAATTTATTGGACTCATCAGTCAAACACCAGAACCTTCAAATGTTTAGCTTCTTCATGGGCCCACATGTCAGCTACCAAATTTTCCATCATTACAAAATAAAGTAAACAAACCCTGATTCCCAAGGTTAACATCACTATTATGTTTCAGATGAGGTTACAAATCCCAGCAGCCCCACGGCTAATAAGCAAATCACAGTTCGGGAGTACTTAAACATTAACATAACGAAATCTGCATTAAGTTGATGGACAATGATCTGGCTGGGACCCTGTCGAATTAAAAATTAACAAACCGAAATTGCAAGAAAAGTACAGTTGTGCGCCTCCTGATCTCCTGACTGAGGAAGGCAATGGCAAAGGAGATGGTAACAATCAGCTTCTATATAATCAAGTAGTCACAATGCATTCTATACAACACACTTACAATTGACTTCACACCAAGTTACCCACCCTTACTGCTCAAAACTGCATCTCTATCCAATAATCCATCCTTGATCATTGTGAAATTCTATATCAACAAAACAAAAGAATTGCTCAGATCAAGAAACTGAGCCAAGAACTGGAAAATTCAGTTAACTTCGGTCAGACATCTGGCAGCTCCGAAACGCTGCCAACTGACTCCTCTCTCTGAAGACCAGAGAAGGACGACTGAACCTCGGACCCCTCCAGGTCGACAGATTCATCGTCTGCCCTTGCCTGTGGGTACCTCTTGCTGTGGTGCTTCCTGCTGCGGCTGCGCTTCAACACACGGGTCAGAGCCTGGACGACATCTCGCATCGCCGGGCGCTTGCGGGACACACGGCTCACGCATCTGTAGGCAACAGCAGACATGTCATTGAGCTCCTCCACGTCAAATGCGCCTTCTAACCGAGAATCTGCAATTTCTTCCCACCCGGTTTTCCGCATCAGCGTTGATTGCAGCCTGTGGTAGAATGCAATGTAGTCAGCATCTGGAAAAGCTAATATCCTCAAACCAAAACCTACTTAGAGTAAGGGGCAAGGCAGCTTACAAGCTCGACATATTCCATTAGACCCTGTTGTGGGTTTCTGCCGGCAATCAGTTCGAACAGCAAAACACCGTAGCTGTATACGTCACTCTTCTTTGTGAATGATCGTGTGGATACATACTCTGGATCAAGATATCCATAAGTTCCTCGTATATTGGCTCCGTTGCGAGTAACCATTTCCTCTCTAGATAATCCAAAGTCAGCAACCTGGCCAGAAAAAGGTTATTTACATCTGAGAGCAGAACATTTAGACGAAATGCAACAGACCCACAGTGGTGTGCAGGAAATTCTAGTGTATGTGAACCCAGGGTTTTTCCTTTCTTTTTCTTCTATAAAACAAAAATGGGTCCTAGCACTACTGGACAGGAAGCCTTTGAGTATCAGGAAAGATATGTTCAATAATAAAATAGCAGAGATGATTATCATACCCTAGCATGCATTGCCTGGTCCAGCAAAATGTTAGGAGATTTGATGTCACGGTGGACTACTGGAGGAACAGCCTGAATATAAGTAAAACCAGATCAAGCACTATGTTTGCATTATGTGCCATGCTACGAAATTCTGCATTACAAGAGCCTACCCCATCATGCAAGTACTCCAAACCCCCTAGCACATCCAGAGCTATGTTCACTCTTAAATCCCACTTCAGTGGTGCACTGTTTTCACCTGAACAACAAAAAGAATGTTCAGTTAGCTAAAAAAAGGATACACTATTGTACAGGCAAAGTGTTAGATGCTGACTTCAAACAAACTTTTACATAAGATGCCGTGATGAGTATATTCATTCCATTCCTTTTTTTCAAGAATATGGTGTGCTGACTAAACATCAATGACTAAAAGCAGCATTCATGGACTTAACTGATACAAAAGACAAGCGAACATAGCCCATGACCCTGTCCCGCGGCCCCCGCGGCTCGACCATGACCAAGCCATCAAAGGTTGAGACTCGTGTCGGCAAAGTAGTTAGTAGATAAACTGGTCGATCTCATGGGGAGGCGACATTGAACGATGGTATGGGTTGTGGGGTAGAGTCGACGAGCGTATTCGATGCTTCAGATGTGTTGCTAGGAATTGAAAAGGACGGTGCCACAAGAATAGGGGTGGGCAAACGTCGAGATCGATTTGGTAATGTGATTTAATATTAGTATACATCGTATCAGAATTGGGTGGGGGGTGAAGGAAACACTTCGCTCATTAATCATAAAAATCTACATGATCAATTTGATGGTAAAAGTTTTTAATTTATTAGAAAGAGTCGAGAGCTCAAAGACCCACGATCGTTGCTTTTATTCTATGTTTTTAATATTTATATTGGAAACAAATCTAAAAACCCGTAAAAAATACTAACACTATACACAGACCGTAGACAGACGGGCAACAAAAACCAAAAAGGAAAAAAAAACAAAAAGTGAAAAGAAAAGAACGCCGGGCTAACAACAAAAGATCATGAAAAAAGAACAGAAAAAAATAATGTCCTCTCAAAAACCAGGTGGACGGGAAAAAAGTAAAAAAGGGAAAGGAAAAAAAAAGAGAAAAATAGAAAAAGGATGTGGATTGACGCACGGGTTGAAAAAAACACTTCATTTGTAGGGGTTACCCAATAGCAACGTAGCGTATGCTATGCGTAAATAAATTTACATGCGTACTCATCCCTAGAAACATATTAAGTAGACTCTTGTCTTTACGAGCATATCCGATAGACTGAGCCGATGGATCTCAATTTAAAATGAACTTGAGATTTTTTAACTCTTCGAGAAAGTTAAGATAATTTATAATTATAAATGATATTAACGGTCTCGTCGAAAAACGGCGGCCAAACAAACCAGCGCGGTACTCGTCAAATTACCTTCAAATGAGCCTCTGTGAAGTGGGCCCGATATATCAGGAACTGTACTGACTGGCTGACTGCTCGCCCTCTCCACCCTCTCGCTTCGTTGCGGAGCCTAATCCGCAAAACCCAAGGAAAACCCCCACCACTTGGCTCGCCATGGACCTGCAGCTCGCGCCACCGCCCCTCGCCAACCTCCGCCTCCTCGCCAACCTCCGCCTCCTCGCCAACCGCCCCAAGGCCGCCTCCGCCTGCACCTCCACCTCCACTGCCACCGCCGGGCCCTCCACCTCCTGCTCCTCTTCCACGGAGCAGCCCCTCAAGCCCCCCCGCGCCTCCCGCGCCAGAGCCCCGCGCCGAGGCCCAGGCCCAGCCCCGCCCTCTGCGCCGCCATCGAGCAGCACGCGGCGGCGGGCCGCCACGCGGAGGCGCTCGACCTGTTCCGCCTCGCCCGCGCGGGGGCTCCCTTCACGCCGCTCCCGGCGCGCACCTACCACGCGCTGCTGCTCGCCGCCGCCGCGCTGCGGGAGCCCAGCGCGGCCGCGGCGGTGGCCTGGCACGTCGAGAGCTCGGGGTTCGAGCTCGACCTGTACACGCACAACCACGTCCTGCGGACGTACCTCGAGTGCGGGATGCTCGCCGAGGCGCGCCGGGCGTTCGACGGGATGCCCGACCGGAACGGCGTCACGTGGGGGATCATGATGCGCGGCCTCGTCGACCGCGGCCGCCCCCGCTCCGCGCTGGCGCTGTTCCGGGAGATGCGGGCGGAGGAGGCCGGCGGGGACGCGCCGACGCCGCCGAGGTCCCTCGTTGTGGCTCTCCGCGCGGCTACATCCTCGGGGTCCGCGCGGGCCGGGCGGCAGCTGCACTGCTGCGTTGTTAAGGCGGGGGCGTGCAGTGACGACGTCGCTGACTGGTACCTGGCGTGCGCACTGCTCGACATGTACAGCAAGTGCGGCTTGATTGATGAGGCGAGGCGGGTGTTTGACGGACTGCCACGGCCTCATCGGACCAGCGTCATGGCGTGGAA
Source organism: Miscanthus floridulus (assembly GCF_019320115.1). Lineage (NCBI taxonomy): Eukaryota > Viridiplantae > Streptophyta > Magnoliopsida > Poales > Poaceae > Miscanthus > Miscanthus floridulus. The sequence goes on from NC_089592.1 coordinate 12,201,781, forward strand.
CTCCATGTTGGCGGCGTATGTGCTCCATGGCCGCAGCGAGGAGGCACTGGAGCTGTACCAAGAAATGTGCAGGAGTCGTGTCGCCATGGACCAGTTCACGTTCTCGACCATGCTAGGGGTGTTCTCTAGGTTGGGGCTGCTGGAGCATGCGAAGCAGGCGCACGCTGGCTTGATCCAGAGAGGACTGCCACTGGACATTGTTGGGAACACGGCACTTGTGGACTTGTATTGCAAATGGGGAAGGATGGAGGACGCGAGGAATGTCTTTGAGAGGATGCCTAGGAGGAACTTGATCTCATGGAACGCTCTGATAGCTGGATACGGCTACCATGGCATGGGAGATAAGGCGATCGAGATGTTCGAGAGGCTGATAGCTGATGGTGTTGCTCCAAACCATGTGACGTTTCTGGCAGTGCTGAATGCGTGTAGGTTTTCAGGCCTTGTTGACAAAGGGAAGAGGATTTTCCAGTTGATGACTGAAAATCTGAGGATCAAACCACGGGCTATGCATTATGCATGTGTTATTGAGCTTTTTGGTAGAGAGGGCCTACTTGATGAAGCCTATTCAATGATAAGAAGAGCACCGTTCACCCCAACTGCAAACATGTGGGGGGCCTTGCTTACTGCTAGCAGGATCCATAAGAACATGCATCTTGCGAAATTAGCTGCCGAGCAGCTATTGGCAATGGAACCTGAGAAAATAACAGCTATGTTGTGCTCCTTAACTTGTATGTTAGCTCTGGTAGACAGGACGACGCCTGCAAGGTAGTTGAAACATTGAAGAGGAAAGGTTTATATATTCGTAACGCTTGTAGCTGGATCACAGTCAAGAAAACGGATCACAGGTTTTTCTTTAAAGATACTTTGCATCCACAAAGTGCTGAAATATACAGGAGGCTAGATACATTAATGAAGGATGTACGAGAAACTGGCTGTGTTGCTGAGGAGAATGAGTTGCTCCCTGATATTCATCCCGAAGAGCAGAAGATATCGAGAGCTTACCACAGTGAAAGACTGGCAATTGCTTTTGGCCTTATCAGCACATCTCCACATACTCCTTTGAGAATTACTCAAAGCCATTGTTTGTGTAGTGACTGCCACAAGGTAATTAAGTTTGTGGCAAAAGTTACCAAGAGGGAAATTGTTGTAAGGGATGGTAGCAGGTTCCACCACTTTAAACTCGGGATCTGCTCTTGTGGTGACTACTGGTAATTGGGTATGTCCAACTATCTAATAGTTTTATTTTCTGACACTAAAACTGAGAAAGGGTTATGAGATTGATCAGCAGTAGTGTCATTTTTCACTTTACGGATTACCAGATGTGAAACACTATATGTTTCATCCAGAATGTGACCTAGTTTATTTCTGATCAAATATGCTTTGCTTAGCACATGGAAGAAAGGTGCATGTGCTGCAGAAGCTAATACATATTTTGCTGACAGCTAATGACTCCAGATGTTTCAAGCCATTCTCTGGAAATTACTTTGATTAATGAGGATAAAGCAGATTGGTCGACCATGATGCTTCAGTGTCTGTGCTACATGCAGGCTTGGTAAGTTTGGAGTTCTTTATTTCTAAAGATGTCAAAAGAGTAATCTACAAGTTTCACTCACATGGATGTGTCCATTTGCCCTTTCTTTTTCCCTTCTTTAACTGTTGGGTGTCGGCAAAAAAATTGTGCACCTTTATCTTGGTAAGCAACATCTTGTGTGCCTTTATCTCTGTAGAAAAGATGGCTGTTGTGATGTGTTCAGTAGAAATGTTTTTTTTAGCACAATCAGATAGATTGTTTTTCCCTGCGTTTTCACTAGCTTTATAACCCTTGTGTAAAAGCAGATCTTTAAAAGTAGGTTGAATATGTGTGGCTTTCGCATTGGAGATACCAATCTTTAATTGTGTCCTGTAAGGAAGGAATAAAGCTCTGATGTAACAAAGGATCAAAGGGAAGTATAATACTTTGAGCATCTTAGGACAGCTAGTTTCTTCTTGCTTCATGACTGCATCCTAGTTGGAGAACAAATACCCTGCTGTACTTTTGCCTCTATTTATTCACCAATCAGCCATAAAACAGGTCGCAGCTCATAACACCATTGTAAGCAGGTGATCTTCCTCCAATAACCTTCTCAGCTAGCAGAAGTCTGAGAGCACGCTACAATGGCGAAGATGGGAGCTGCTATTCTGGTCTGCATAGTGGTTTTAGCCCTGGATGTCACAGCTGGCATACTAGGAATTGAGGCACAGGCTGCTCAAAACAAGGTAATGTTTCAAGATATTGGTATTTTTTTTACCCAAATCACAGGGATTTTGAAAATGTATGATTTTGCTTCATCATGCGCGGTTGGTATTTTAGCTTGATGGTCTCTGATTATATAATTGATGACTGATGTTGTTGGTATTGTATTTGATACTATTTCTACAGGTTAAAAAGGTGACAATTCTCTTCATCCAATGCGAGAAACCAGTTTACAGAGCATACCAACTTGGCCTTGCAGCTGTGCTTCTGGTAGTTGCCCACGCGATAGCCAACTTCCTTGGTGGCTGTGCCTGTATCTGCTCTCAGCTGGAGTTCATCAAGGCGTCCATTAATAGGAAACTGGCAGCCACTACCATCATTCTCTCATGGTAACTTCACTTGTCTATACAATTCCTTTGCAAATCAGTGAGATGGACCTTCTAGACAGAATATTTAATACCACCCTATTTGATTTGAGCCTAATCATGGTGACTGTCAAGACGCACAAATACTGCACAAGAAACAACCCTGCTGTCCTTGATTAACAGGAAATTTATTTATCAGTGCTAATTGCAATTGCTCTGCAACTTGATAGGATTGCCCTGATTGCTGGATTCTCGCTGCTGCTCGCCGGTGCCATGTCCAACTCCAAGTCCCAGACATCATGCCGATTCACTCAAGGCCACACTTTGGGCCTTGGAGGGATCATGTGCTTCGTCCACGGCGGTATCACCGTCGCCTACTATGTCACCGCCACTGCCGCAGCGCACGAGGTTCCTTAGTCGAGCGGCAAAGAATAATGTAATGCTTTTGCCCAAGAGATCATCACTATTCTTTCCTTATTTCAGCTGCTTCGTGCTTTTCTGCTTATAATTTGGCTTTTACACAAGCATCCGGTTCTGTCTTGTACCAGAGTTACACAAAAGGGAAAATATATGCTTGTTTGATTTGTTGCTATTGCTGAGAAAAACATGCGAAAGTTAGTGTCAATGTGCCACAGTAATGTACGTTGTATGTCCCACAGTAATTTACGTTGTATGTTCGAAAGTTTTATAAGTATATCATATAGAACATATAAACATTTATCCAGTTCTTGCTCTTAACAAAAACATTTTTTTCCATGGGCATCTTCAGCACAACGTAGCGCCGTTTGAGCATTTTGCACTGAATACCTGGCGTAAGAATGGATGGCTGTCACCTGTCATTCTTTATGCATAGCTGACAGTCCTGTTCTTCGGTAGTTCGGTTGCTGAATTTATTGGACTCATCAGTCAAACACCAGAACCTTCAAATGTTTAGCTTCTTCATGGGCCCACATGTCAGCTACCAAATTTTCCATCATTACAAAATAAAGTAAACAAACCCTGATTCCCAAGGTTAACATCACTATTATGTTTCAGATGAGGTTACAAATCCCAGCAGCCCCACGGCTAATAAGCAAATCACAGTTCGGGAGTACTTAAACATTAACATAACGAAATCTGCATTAAGTTGATGGACAATGATCTGGCTGGGACCCTGTCGAATTAAAAATTAACAAACCGAAATTGCAAGAAAAGTACAGTTGTGCGCCTCCTGATCTCCTGACTGAGGAAGGCAATGGCAAAGGAGATGGTAACAATCAGCTTCTATATAATCAAGTAGTCACAATGCATTCTATACAACACACTTACAATTGACTTCACACCAAGTTACCCACCCTTACTGCTCAAAACTGCATCTCTATCCAATAATCCATCCTTGATCATTGTGAAATTCTATATCAACAAAACAAAAGAATTGCTCAGATCAAGAAACTGAGCCAAGAACTGGAAAATTCAGTTAACTTCGGTCAGACATCTGGCAGCTCCGAAACGCTGCCAACTGACTCCTCTCTCTGAAGACCAGAGAAGGACGACTGAACCTCGGACCCCTCCAGGTCGACAGATTCATCGTCTGCCCTTGCCTGTGGGTACCTCTTGCTGTGGTGCTTCCTGCTGCGGCTGCGCTTCAACACACGGGTCAGAGCCTGGACGACATCTCGCATCGCCGGGCGCTTGCGGGACACACGGCTCACGCATCTGTAGGCAACAGCAGACATGTCATTGAGCTCCTCCACGTCAAATGCGCCTTCTAACCGAGAATCTGCAATTTCTTCCCACCCGGTTTTCGCATCAGCGTTGATTGCAGCCTGTGGTAGAATGCAATGTAGTCAGCATCTGGAAAAGCTAATATCCTCAAACCAAAACCTACTTAGAGTAAGGGGCAAGGCAGCTTACAAGCTCGACATATTCCATTAGACCCTGTTGTGGGTTTCTGCCGGCAATCAGTTCGAACAGCAAAACACCGTAGCTGTATACGTCACTCTTCTTTGTGAATGATCGTGTGGATACATACTCTGGATCAAGATATCCATAAGTTCCTCGTATATTGGCTCCGTTGCGAGTAACCATTTCCTCTCTAAGATAATCCAAAGTCAGCAACCTGGCCAGAAAAAGGTTATTTACATCTGAGAGCAGAACATTTAGACGAAATGCAACAGACACACAGTGGTGTGCAGGAAATTCTAGTGTATGTGAACCCAGGGTTTTTCCTTTCTTTTTCTTCTATAAAACAAAAATGGGTCCTAGCACTACTGGACAGGAAGCCTTTGAGTATCAGGAAAGATATGTTCAATAATAAAATAGCAGAGATGATTATCATACCCTAGCATGCATTGCCTGGTCCAGCAAAATGTTAGGAGATTTGATGTCACGGTGGACTACTGGAGGAACAGCCTGAATATAAGTAAAACCAGATCAAGCACTATGTTTGCATTATGTGCCATGCTACGAATTCTGCATTACAAGAGCCTACCCCATCATGCAAGTACTCCAAACCCCTAGCAACATCCAGAGCTATGTTCACTCTTAAATCCCACTTCAGTGGTGCACTGTTTTCACCTGAACAACAAAAAGAATGTTCAGTTAGCTAAAAAAAGGATACACTATTGTACAGGCAAAGTGTTAGATGCTGACTTCAAACAAACTTTTACATAAGATGCCGTGATGAGTATATTCATTCCATTCCTTTTTTTCAAGAATATGGTGTGCTGACTAAACATCAATGACTAAAAGCAGCATTCATGGACTTAACTGATACAAGAATAATGAGACCATGTGGGTATTCAGATAAAAGCAGCTGGAATGGTGGTAGTTATGTTTATCAGTAACCTAGCATTTACATGGTACAAGATATAAAGCCTCAAATTTTGACACACTAATGCATTACACGCCTTATAAAAAAAATCATAGTTGTAATTTAAGAATATCCTATTATCTTTCCTCAGAATTATCAGTCCAGCTATGAGCTATCCTTCGGATTATTTTAAAATTCACCCTTACTGAATTTCTTTAGTTATATCACAAAAGGTTACCCTTAAAAAACATGGATATGCCATAATAACTACTGTCATGATAGAGAAACACGGGATCACATAAAGAGAAGACATGCCATATAAGTGTGAAGCAAGGCTCCCATTAGGCATGTATGCATACAATAACATATGTTGCCCTTTGTCAGCACAATAGCCAACCAAATTCACCAGATTCCTGTGGTGCAATCGCCCAAGAAGTAAGACCTGAAGTCAAGAATTAATCAAACACTAAGCATGTCAAATTTCTAGTGAGGACTGGATCGAAATCAAACAATACAGGTGTACAAATATTAGCTTACCTCATTTTGAAACTCCTTTTCACCTTGCTTTGAATTGTTCGAAAGCACTTTAACAGCCAATATCTCACCAGAAGACATCTCTGCTCTGTAAACAGGACCGAAGGCTCCTTGACCTAATAATGTTGTAAAATTGCTGGTAGCTTTCTGTAGTTCCCTAGAGATGAGACAAAATCGTGGAGTTCAGCAAGAGTATGTGCCATTCTAAATCAACCATTGGAAGTGCCACAAGAATTATCTGAGCAGTCCACGGTTATGTAAAATACATCATGTCCAAGCAACTGAAATTTGTAGCAGTAATGATGGAATGATTGAATACTGAATTTTCATTGAAAATATGGAATATGATATTGATCCGTTGATCAGGTTGCCCCTGGGAGTAACGGTTTGTCCTACCCACAGGGAGGAAATTTTGGGTTCGATTTAGGAAAATGTCATTATAGTACATTGGCTCTCTAAACATAATGTTATGATGAGTATTTGCATGCAATGTGTATTTTATTTTTGGAATAAAAAATGCATTAATAATACTTTTGAAAACAAAAAACACTATATACTTAAATACTAACAAGTCACAAACTAATGAATGATGACGTCATATCAGAACTTTTGACCATATTGTGTTGGGTGGAAAACTGGTATTTTTCAAAAGGCTGTAATGTTGGTTCCTACCACCTGCAGTTTGATTTACTCAAACATCCACATGTGGCTGGATGCTTTGGTCAACATAGAAGCACATGCCCTCCATGTATACAGTTCAACCAAATTGGATTTGATCTCGTGAGATCTACATCCACATGAATGTTTGACTTTGACATATAACATTATTTTAAGTTATGACCGATGTTCCCATCCTTCACTCTTGTTTCTCTCCATCTATTTAACTAGAGATAAATCTGGCAAATTCTAACCCTCCATCATTTAATTTCTCCACATCAAATATTCCGATGGAAACCACTTACATGAAGTCATTGTCAAATGTTTCATGAAACAATTGTCAAATGTTTCATGAAACAATTGTCAAATGTTTCAGCAGTAATTAAGTAGATTTAAACAAAGGATGAAGTAACCAACTTTTCATGACAACAAAACCGATCATTTGCTAAGCAAATTATTCAAACAATAAGAATACATAAGAATTCATGAAACATACTTGTATGCATATTTGGGTATCCCAGAAGCTGAAATCATGCTTTTTCTACCAGGCCCTTCGATCCACAGAGAACTCGCACAGTCTTCAAGCTCCCTCGGGGACTCCTGCCCTGTAGTCGAGTTCGAGAGCATGGCACAAGTATTAACACCATTGGTACGGATGGGGACTGTCGATGCCCTCCTTGAGCTGCTACTCCTTATCTGCGTCTGGGAACGCCGATACCTCAAGCACAGCAGTATCCCAAGAGCCAGCAACACACCTATCACCACCCCAACCGTGATTCCGATGATCAGACCTTCGGATACTCCTTTCATTATCCCCACTCAGCAACCAGATCCTAACACTAGGGATGCTGCTTCCACCTCATGGATACTCCACCAAGGAAGAAGAGCAACAGCTATATGTCCTGCCAAGAAGTACAATGAAGAATAGTAAGCAAGTTGGAAGCATTGAATTGTGTGAACATGTGGCTCTGTTCGTTTGGTGGGTGTGCAAGGACATGGACGCACTGCAAGTTAAACCAATCTTTGATATTGATATATAAAAAAGAGAAGTTTTACAGCAATATTTGGTCAAACTTCGCCATCTCAGCTCATATCACATCAGAAGTGAAAAATGGTAACCATAGTGATGGGACTTGTCAGATACAAAATCAAAGTTGGACCTGGACAGAGACGAGTTGGATATATTTGGTGAACAAACAAACATCCAAAGTGAGACATCGCTTTCCTTATTCGTCAAACCTTAAGTGAGACAATTGTTTTTCAGATGAACCACTACCTAGACTCTAGTGCCACCCAAATATCAATCGGACTTCTAGAGCACATCAAATTCTCCATCTCCCTTAAATGCGAGAAACACACAAATCAAAACTGCTTCCTTTATTACAATGAAACTTTCGACTGAAAAGACTAAAATATGGTACTAAAAGCTCACAGCTTTCACATCATCAGAACAGATGAACTTGCATTAAAAAAATTGCATATATGCTCCCCTTGCGCTTGTCTCCACAAACACTAAAATCGCCAACGCCAAATGCAAAAGTGTCCCCTTTCCCCTCTTCTGACACCAATCACCATCATAACACAATAATTTGAGCAAAAGGAGAAAAAAAAAAGTAATCGGGAGACAATCGAAAGCCCAAGCAAGGAACAAATCCTAAACCCACAAATATAGCAATAAAGAGAGCGGTCCAACAGCTAGAGAAACCGAAGAAGAGATTTTCCTCGACCAGAGGAACGGACAAAGAACAGCAGATGAGATCAGAACCGAATCCGGGCAGGGCAGGAAACGCAGCAGCAAAGCAAGGCTTACCCAAATGCGGCCGGAGACGGAACCATGGGGCTGGCGAATCCGGGCTCGTCGGGATCAGGGCTCGCAGCGGATCCCGATTCCGCGGCTCGTGGGCGTGGGAAGGAATGCGGGATGGATTGGAGCGGGATCGGTGGGTCGAGGGGAGGCCGGCCTCGGTGCTCTCGTTCACGTGGGTTTCGAGAGAGAGGCGAGGGAAAGACGACGACGACTTTTGATTAGAAGGGGAGTGTAACTTCCTGTTGTTGAGAATATAAAGCAAACATGGAAAAAGAAAGGCTGAAAATAAAGAAAGTTCGCGAGAAAAAGATACAAGGAAGGAGTAGTGAGGGTAGTTTAGTAAATGCACTGCACATAGTTTTAAAATTGCATTGAACGCTTGATTATGCCAAATAACGGACGGACAAAATTTTCTTTAGGAAAGACTAAAGGAATATCTTAAGATTAAATAATATAATAGTATCTTGCTTTTATTAACACTATCAATCTTTTCTATGAAGTTTTTGTTTGGTTTTGAGGAAAGATCAATTTTCACCATTGGATCTTGCAATAGTAAAGAAAAAGAAGAATGTTTGTAAGGTAAGAGTTGAAGATAATGCCGATGATACTATGCACTGGGAATAACCTAAGGATGGAGAATACAATGCTTAAGTTTGCTATAAAGTAAGAGGGTGTTTGGATCCCAACTGAATTATAGTACTAACTAGATAAAAAAATCAGAAAGTGATTTAAGCATCTTAGGTTATGGATTGGATTGTTACTGTCAAACCATTATATTTTAATAATCCTATAATCTCTCTTCAAAGGATCCAAACGGTCTATATATCATTAAAAAAATACTAGTATAGTTTAATTAGGATCCAAACAAGCCATAATAAGCTAGTTTGTATTTATTAGTATTAGCACACCATTTGTGTTATATAAATATCGAAGCTTTACATAAAATGGTCTCCATGAAGGCATGAACAGGACACCTATGTGCCAAACACCATGCAGCGTGCATACCTAGGGCCCATAAATCGTGCTCGATATTTAGTTAGGCTAAAGTCAAAGCTACTGCTGAAATGTATCAAAGCAGCAACCCACTGAAGGAAAGCATGAAGCACCCTTTCCGGCTTCGAGACGTGTGCTCGGCACTGCTACTAAAATGACCAAACTGCCCCCTGTCGCGTTGTCCCCCTGCCCAGACCCAGAATACGCTGCTGGAGCTGGAAGGGATGGCCGACGTGGCGACGTGTCACCTGTGAACCCCCAACGGATAATCATGTAGTACTGATGTACGGGGGCGCCGATATTCCATAGTACATTATGTACAATCTATTAATACATTTAGTACATAGTACAATAAATGTGCCCGTGAAAACGGCTACTACTTTAAGTTGAATCACATCTAATGCGAAAGGTCCTTTTTGTTAATATAAATAAATTACTTTAAGTTTTTTTTCCTAACCTAGTGAACATAAATGCTCACGTATATGCGTATACACTCACGAGTATACACACATGCTACCTTATGAGCACCTTCTGAGGCCTAAGATGGTCCTACAAATTTTGAGATCGGTGAAGTTCACACGTACGCCTCACCGCAACGGAAGACACGCACACACATATATCCTACCTCACTCACCCTTCACTACTACACAAAATCTTATGCACAACGTTTCAAAATGGGGCTCCGAGGCGGTTGGCCTGGTTGCCCACCTCGGTTATTCGAGGCAGGGCAGCCAGCCAGCAACCGTCTCGGTTAATCCTTAATCGAGGTGGGCACAATAAAGAAACCATCTCGGTTAATGCAGACGGTTGCCGTAACGCAATCGTCTTGGTTAATATATTAACCAATGTGGTTGTTTTATTAACCGAGGCGGTTGGCTTAGGGTAACCACCTCGGTTAATCCATTAACCGAGGCGTTTGGTCTAAAGCAATCGCCTCGGTTAACAGACGATTAACCGAGGCAGTTTCATTTGAGTGCCCGCCTCGGTTAAGGGGGTGTTTGAATCCAGAGACTAAAGTTTAAGAGGTGTCACATCGGGTGTTCAGATAGTAATAATAAAATAAATTACAGAAGTCGTCAGTAATCCATGAGACAAATTTATTGAGCCTAATTAATCCGTCATTAGCACATGTTTACTGTAGCACCACATTGTCAAATCATAGATTAATTAGGCTTAATAGATTCGTCTCACAAATTAGTCTCAATCTGTGCATTTAGTTTCATAATTAGTCTATATTTAATACTCCAAATTAGTGTCCAAACATCCGATGTGATAGGGGCTAAAAAATATGAGGGAAAACCAAGCACCCCCTAACTCTGAGCTATAAATATAGCCCCACCCACCCTTCTTCCCCACGGCTTCTCCTCAATTTTTCGGGTTTTGACCTCAAAACCCTAAAAATGGCTATTTTCTAGGGGGAGAGATTTTGCCCTTGGATTTGGTGAAGGGAGCACCGCAAGAGGTTGATTCTCGCTCTCAAACCCTCAATCCTCTCTCTTTTCCATTATTTGGGTGTTTTTTCTAAAGATCTAGATCTAGATCTATTTGGAGGAGAGAGAAATCATCAGATCTAGAGCTACCCGACTATCTTTTTTCCATACGGCTATGCTTATATGCTCCATTTTCATTGTTTGTGTGTGTACGGTGTTCGCGGTCATGGATAGGGAATAGATGTACAAGACATTGAGGCTGGATCCAACTTTCCTAGATCATGTGACAAAGTTTATTACCGCTGTGAAAAGGCATCGTCTGAGTCTGAAGTGGGAACTCACCATCTGTCTATGTAAGAGCTGCAAGAACCTTCTTGCCCATGGAGATGACACGGTGAAATCTCGCTTGGTCCGGTACGGTTTAGTCAAGGATTACACCGTCTGAAAGTTTCACGGGGAAGCAGAGGATCCAAGTGCCGATGCATCTGGAGGAGGGAACTCATCGACAATGTAGAGGACCGTGACGCCTAAGAGAGGGGTTAAATTAGGCAACTTAAAAATCTAACTTTAAACTATAGCCTCTTTTTGTAACCCTAGTAAAACCTATGCAAAAGATAAACTATCTAAATGTGCAACTACGGTTTTGCTAGTGTATTAATGTCTCTACCGCAAAAGGAGTAATATAATCAATGTAAATGCGGAAGCTAAAGAGCAAGGTAGAGATATGCAAACTCCCATCGACGACTCCGGCATTTTTACCGAGGTATCAAGAAGTGCGCAAGCTTCTCCTAGTCCTTGTTGGAGCCCCTCGCAAGGAATCCCTAGCAAGGGCCAAGCTCCCGGTCGGGTACTCTGTAGATAGCCTCGGGCCTTCCCCACGTGCAAGTGGGTCTCCGACGTGCCTTCTGACAAGCCTCTCCTGGATGCTCCCCGCCGTCTTCACTATCCAGCTTCCGGCCGAAACGCCGCGGGCCTTGTTCCCTTCGATACACGGTGGCGGCCACACCACAAATGCAGTTGGTGTGATCTCGCAAGATTACAAGCCCCTTCGATGTACAACAATGATGCGCGCAAGCACCGAGTGGTAAGAGGTATGCAAATATCACTAAACACTAGGCCTAAACCTAGAGCAAGCGCATAAGCGGTGGTCTAATCAACCTAAGCACTTCGCAAAGTATCTACGCTAATCACCTAATGAATCACTAAGCACTATACAAGTGGAGATCACTAAAATGGTGTATCAACACCCTTGATATGTATTCTTAGCTCCACTTTCTTCATTTGGCCAGTTGGGGGGTGTATTTATAAGCCTCACTGAGAAAGTAGCCGTTGGGGATAAAATCCTGCTTTTCTGCTACTGACCGGACGCTGATCACGTCCTGATCAGACGCGTCTGGTCGTCCCGGCCATTCGAGCCGCGATCAACTAATCGAACGCTGGCAGCGTCCGGTCACATGCCACCGGACACGTTCGGTCGCAATTTCGCCACTCTGAAACCTTTCTGTACTCGATCGGACGTTGTAGTTCTGCGTTCGGTAGATTTGCCGCCAGTGTCCGGTCCAGCGTCCGGTCGTAGCTGTTGCCGAGCCTCTTGATCGGAGCGTCTGGTCACTTCCTGCCAATGTCCGGTCACCTCTATGAGCTTGTTTCTTCATGATCTTGCGTATGGCTTGGTTCCTATCTTTGTGCTTGGACTTTGCTTGATATCTTGGGTCTTTTCTTGTGCTCCTAGGGTCTTGCTTATGGTGTTGATCATCATATCATCACGTAGCCTTCGTCCAAGTCACGTCTGACACCCTATTGAACTACAAAACAATCACTTGCAAATTCATTAGTCCAATTTGGTTGTGTTGGTCATCAAACATCAAAATCCAAAGTAAATGGGCCTAAGGTCCATTTTCCTTACAATCTCCCCCTTTTTGGTGATTGATGATAACACGACCAAAGCAAGCAAATAATAAGAATTTGAAAATTAAAAAACTATCTAGTTGCTATGATGCAATGCAAGGGGCAAGTTTATATGATACTAAAAGATACTACTTGTAAGACTAGAAGATATCACATAAAAACTTATCTTGCCCTTGCAAATGTCCCCATGTGGCATTATGGATTTAAGCATTGCTTCCTACAAATTCTCCCTCTTACATAGACTAATCCATAATCCACTATCGTCCCTTTCTCGGACCATTACCATTTGTAGACCATTACTACTTGTAAATTATGATCTTAGCTTTTGGTCCTATAAATTAATGCTTGCTTTTGGTCCTCTAAATTCTCCCTCTTTGGAATCAAACACTAAAAAGAAAGGCATTAGTAGCACAAGGGAGGGTCAAACTTTGTGATCCTTTGTGTGTAGAGTGGAGTAGGTCACAAAATTTGACTCTCACATTATCTAGATTAAGCTCCCCCTAAATATATGCATACATTTGGTAGAAGGCAAAGCATATGCATAATTGTCAAATTATTGCTCAAGGGAATTTAATCTATATAATGCATGGAGAAAGCATATAAATATCAAAATAAAATCAACATGATGATATCGGTTTAGAAATACCATATGTGGAAACCAATTTGATTTCTACCACTTGAAATATGTGGTGGATATTTGAAGTATGATGCTTAACTCCGGGGACTCTATTTTCCTTGCAATGAGACTACTACACACATGATAAGCTTGAAAAAGGTGTTAGTCTCAAAGCATCCAACTTGTAGAGTAACCTCCCCCTAAATTTATGCACACAAGTATGGAATACTTGTAGAAAACATGCACATTGATTTTAGAATAAAAAATACCACTTGAAAGATGACATCACATGAATGTGAGGGTCATTTTCGAAGGCGATATTCGTGAGAAATTATCTACAATTTGGACTTTGGCACATATTAGATGAACAATTGAAGGACAAGCTATGTGCCGTGCTCCTAAACAATTTTAAACCATGTAGGATTGCTCCAAGGAATAAGAATGAAATCGAGCAAGCCTACTATATGAGATACCTAGTGTATGCATGACAAAATATATAAGAATGCAAATGCAAACCTAGGCATGAAGAGTAACTAGATGCTAAAAGATTCCAATTGTAGGAAAATTTAAATCTATTACCAATTGAAGTAAATTGAATCTAGTTACCTAATATGGGGAGGGGAATTTGGGTCTATAGTATTCACTAACCCACTTGACAATGACTTTGTCCATCATGATGCACCCCATGAAATGCATCCATACTTTTGCCAAGTCTCTAAATTCCCCAAAGTCCATTGGACTTCTCACTTCCCTTTTGGGATCCAAACCTTATTGGTGCTCTTCTTGTTAGAGATAATTTCCTTTGGCACCCAAAAGCGTTTAATCCTATTGTTGGCTTGCTTGTTTACCTTGATGGCCACCACCTTGTCATTTTTCTTCTTCTTTTAGCAAGTATGGTGTGGAGGCCTTCTTGTCCACCTTGTTGGTGTAGGTGTTGGAGAGCTTTCTTGTTTGCTTCTTCTCTTTCTTCTTTGCTCCTCCCCCATTCTTCACCTTGCACTCATAGGACTTGTGACCTTCCTTGTGGCACACGTAGCAAACCACGGTTTGTCCTTCATCAAGCTTCTTCACTCCCTTGACGGTGTTATCTTGATGAAGTTGGGCTTGCTTCGCCTTGCCTTTCACTTGAGTCAAGTCCTTGGTGAGGCGAGCTACTTCTTGCTTGAGTTGCTCATTCGCCTTTGCAACCTCTTGTGTGCATGTATGTACAACAACTTTCTCAACACAAACTTGGTTGCACAAAGGTGAGTCTAAACATAAATCATTACAAGAAGTAGAGGCATCCTTTTTAGACATGTTAGAACTTTTCCTTTTAGATGCCTTAGTGGGAGTTGTACTAATGGCTTCAAGTGGGCCTCCCCACATGCAAGTGGGTCTCCGACGTGCCTTCTAGCAAGCCTCTCCTAGATGCTCCCCGCCGTCTTCACTATCAAGCTCTCGGCTAAAACACCACAGGCCTTGTTCCCTCCAATATATGGTGGCGGCCACACCATAAACGCGGTTGGTGTGATCTCACAAGACTACAAGCCCCTCCGATGTACAACAATGGTGCGCGCAAGCACCGAGTGGTAAGAGGTATGCAACCCTCACTAAACACTAGGCCTAAACCTAGAGCAAGCGCATAAGCGGTGGTCTAATCAACCTAAGCACTTCGCAAAGCACCTACGCTAATCACCTAATGAATCACTAAGCACTATGCAAGTGGAGATCACTAAAATGGTGTATCAACACCCTTGATATGTATTCTTAGCTCCACTTTCTTCATTTGGCCAGTTGGGGGTGTATTTATAAGCCCCACTAAGAAAGTAGCCATTGGGGATGAAATCCTGCTTTTCTGCTACTGATCGGACGCTGATCACGTCCTAACCAGACGCGTCTAGTCGTCCCGATCGTTAAAGCCATGATCAACTGATTGGACGCTGCCAGCGTCCGGTCACATGCCACTAAACACGTCCGGTCACAATTTCGCCGCTCTGGAACCTTTCTGTACTCGATCGGACATTGCAGTTCTACGTCTGGTAGATTTGCCACCAACGTCTAGTCCAGCGTCCGGTCGTAGCTGTTGACGAGCCTCTTGATTAGAGCGTCTGGTCACTTCCTGCCAGTGTCCGGTCTAGCGTCCGATCACCTTTGTGAGCTCGTTTCTTCATGATCTTGCATACGGCTTGGTTCCTATCTTTGTGCTTGGACTTTGCTTGATATCTTGGGTCTTCTCTTGTGCTCCTAGGGTCTTGCTTATGGTGTTGATCATTGGATCATCATGTTGCCTTCGTCCAAGTCATATCTTGCACCCTATTGAACTACAAAACAATCACTTGCAAATTCATTAGTCCAATTTGGTGGTGTTGATCATCAAACACCAAAATCCAAAGTAAATAGGCATAGGGTTCATTTTCCTTACAGATAGTGACAACGACGGCGGTGATTGCCGAATAACAAACCTCATCAGTAGCGGCCGGCAGGCACGACAATGCTGCTACTAGCGACAATGCATATCGTGATTACATCACGATGGATGATCTGCTCCAAGACACGGCTGACAACGATGGTGGGGATGGCGGTGAGCTAGTGAGGGATCCCAAGACAGCGGGGCTTTTGGAGTCAATCGATAACCATCTTGACCACGATGATATTCTATTTGGGAGCCCAAGGTGACTGGAGAATTCCAGAGAGATGAAGCAGACGGCAATTGATCCCCTCTATAAGGACTATGCGAAGCACTAGATGGCATTGCGTTTTAACCTATAGATGCTGATGCTGAAGGCTCTCCATGGCTAGTATGACACTAGCTTCAATGGCCTGTTATGTATCGTTGCTGACACATACCATAGGGTAACAAGGTGCCCGCTGTAACAACCCAAAAAAATCCATACACTAAAAATACCAACTACAAAATTTTTCTTAAAACTCCCATGTGTTGATGAGTGTCATGTATAGAAACCCAACCTAAGAGATGCATTAGGTCTAACCCCAACCCAAGTCAACACATAAGCATGGCATAACTCTTGGCATAAACATGTGATTTAAGTTCCCTAGCTAAATGAACCTTGCATGCACATTAATACCACTGGTGATTTGGATTTTCATTTGCTTTATGTAATGCTTAACAACTCCTTTGAGGACATAAACCATAAAGTAAATATTACTCAAACTAAAGAATAAATGCTTAAAGAGAAAACTATTTCCATTTTTGTATAACAGAAACTCCACTAGATTTGAATTTGAATTCTAAAACAAATTTGAATTCAAAACGAAGAAGAAGAAAAACAAAATAGAAAAAGAAAAATAAGAGGGAGGCCTCGCAAGCCGCCTCGGCCTGCTCAACTTCATGGCCCAGCCAGCCCAACCGCGCCCGCCTTCCACCCAGTGCGCGCACACGTGGCCCACGAACCGGCCCAGCACGCCGCTCACGCCCACACGCTCGTCCGTTTCGCCTGATGTCGCTGCCGCACGGGCCCCACATGTCAGCCACCCCCCAGCCACAGTGTCGTGTTCCTCCCCACGCTGAACACACCTCCGACCAAGCCCCGACCAGCGTGGCAGGTGCGGGCCAGGGGTCACGCTAGGAGCATGACCCTGTCCCCTTGCGCCGCGCCTACGCAACCACACGCGGGCCGTTGGATGCAATGCACGTGCCTCCACCGCTCGATCGCCGTCCGCCATGGGTGCCATGGAGCTTGGCTATAAAAGTCCCAGCCCTAGGAGCCCCTAAGCTCTCTCATCACCCCGCCGCCACTTTGTGGCCGTCCACTATGCACCTGAGCCAAGAGAGAAGAGCAAGAAGAAGGGGGAGCGCCAAAGCCGCGCGACGTCGCCGGTGTCGCCGGAGCGGAGGACGTCACCCCGATCAAGCACGTCGGTGCTGCTGATTGGCACTACATGGCTTCAACTCTACATGGCCACGACCTGCCACTACACCGCCATCCTATCTCCCACAACACCAACGGTGAGCCCCGGTTTTTCCCCTGCCGCTGGACCTCGCTGTTTCGACCATGGCGCTCCACACCGGGAGCGCGTAGGCCAAGGCCGTCTCCGGCCTCGGGGTACACACACACTCATGCGCACATCCGCGACCACGCCGTGACCGCCCCATCGGTGCCCCGTAGTGCTCCTATGTGCCTCGCCGACGCCACCATGCCGCCGTGGATGCCATGGAGCCCCTACTGGCCACAAGAGGACCTGAAGCCCCGCCTTAAGCCCTGGACGCCCTCATCGTGCTCCCACAGACCCATAGAAGCCCTTATCCACCCAACCAAGCCACCAGGGAGCCTACACGCGCGACCTCACCACCGACGAGCACCACTAAGCCGCCGACCGCCATGGCCAACGCCCTGGAAAGCCCGGGCCGCCACCTAGATCCCACCATCGTGTTCGCCATGGCCTGGCAAAGCTTTTTCCCACCTCAATTGGATGCCATCGCCGTTGTGGAAGACTCGTCGGTGAGCACACCACCGGTGGGAACACGCCGAGGAAGGAGGTAGAGGATTCCCTCACCGGCCGCACGTGCCTGCACCTGGTGTACATGGACCAAGCTAGAGGGAAGAAGCATAGACTCGGTCCACCAAAGACCCAGCCTACGGTCCATGGACCATGAACGCCAGTCCATCGTGAACCACGCATTGTGGGCCGAGCTGTGGACGAAGCCTAATGGAGGCCCATGGCAATGACATGGCAGTGCCATAGCATGCCATGTGTCTGGGCCGGCCCGGCCTAGACCGGCCCAACCCGAGCCCGCTAGAGCCCGTTTGAGACCCAGTCCGGGTTGACCGTTGACCGATCAACATTGACTGTTGACCTAGGCCCACATGTCAGCGACACAGAATCGCTAGACCCACTTGTCAGTGGGTGACATCATGCTGACATCATGACGACATCATGCTGACATCATGACGACGTCATGCGGGTCCCACCTGTCAGTAACAACACAGTCAAGGTGATGTCACGATGACGTCAGCTGCTGACATCAACAGCCCTGGCCCCACACATCAATGACCCTAACCCATTGACTATTGACTCGCCGTTGACCTTGGCCGGACCCACATGTTAGTGACTCAAGAGCCTCTGGACCCACCTGTCGGAAACGATGACGTTGATGACGTCATGCTGACGTCAATATGACATCAGTAGGACCCCACTTGTCAGCTCAGAGCCAAAATGATGACGTCATGCTGACATCAGCATGCCACGTGGACTAGTCATAATGTGACACATGTCAGCCTAGGATTAATTCAGCCTTTTCCATATTCAGAAATGATTTAAACTTCGAAAATTCATAACTAATTCATACGAACCCAGAAAAATATGAAACCAGGACCAAAATTCATCTAAAATTGAGCTCTACACAATGAACCCATGTTTGAGTGCATTTGGCTCTTTTGAATTTTCATTGCTTCTTTGTGCTATTCTATAAACGTCGCTAACGCGACTATAATGCGATCGTTGCAGACTCGGAGGAGAACTAGACGGATGAGGATCGTGAGTACCGTGAGGAGAATGGAGATGACTACACTGAAGGTGCCATATCCCACCCAATCTCATAGCACCTATTACGCATGGCTAATATAGAACTGCTATTGCTTTACTTTACTGTTATAATCATACTATGATAGGACTTGCATGGTAGTATGCTTACTCGATGGCCTCTACCTTGACACAACCTTACCCCTACATACCCTGCTATTAGGCTAGACACACGCTTACTGCTATATTTCATTACTTGTACTTCTACTACGCTTATACTACATTAACGTGTGGTGTTGTCTGGACTATGGGGAGAGTGTTGCGTATGTGACTTGGGTGTGTGGAGGGTAAGGGTTGTGTCGACCAAGTTGGAGTATACAACAAGCTTGGGGCAAGTCTTGCCATGGGGTGCTACTTGGGCACCCCTAGAATGGATACCTATGGTGGGTAAATGGTGTATGAGGTAGCCCTGGGTGTGAACCTGTGATGGGAGGAGCCCAGGGTGGAGGTGCTATGGTGGCACGGTAAATGGAAACCCTGATGAAGACATTCTGGCTTGGTCATCCCTAAGAACTTACTAGTACTCAGATTCACCAGGAAGCCTTATGTACCACTCGCCCTATATGGTGCAGGACGGCCGGACTAATTGGTAGGATATTGCCACTACTGCTAGGTTGATAGCGGATAGTGTAAGGAGGTATGGGGCACGGAGGATTTCCCCCACACCCTTCTGAGACTTCATGGAGACCTTGTGGACCCGGCTCATGACTCATAGTTTCAGCCACCCCAGACTAGACATGGGGTGTACTAGGGCTAAATGGTAGAGTGGCATTATCCTAGGCTAGCAAGCGGCCGGAATCAGCCCAGTTGACAACGGTCAGCGAAGAAGGCGGATCTTGTGGTTATGTAAAACCTCTGCAGAGTGTATGGTTGATCGATCGATGCATATGCTGACTTGTCGGCTATGGACCTTTCTTGGGTTTTGCGTAAACTAGATAGCGAGAGGAGTCCTTCTCTTCTTCCCTCGTGAGAGAGTGTCGGTCGTAGCCAGGGGCTACGAGCCTTGAGACAGTGCCGAGAGGGAGTTGGCCTGTCGACTGAGAGATGGTATGGTGACAGTGTGGATGGTGGTATATTGATCCCAGGATCAAAACCTGGCTCTAAAAAGGGAATAGGGTGGAATGTGTGTGGGAATGGTGTTAAAACTTGACTATACTATTATATACTTGATATGCTAATACATAGGAAACCTTAGCCTTATAGGTTCCTTTTGATTATATCCATCTTGCATCCAATTTCCACAAAGCAATGCTCATAGGGTGGGAGTGGCCAGTACAAATCATACTGATAAATATTGGCACACAGGTTCTGCTGAGGAGTATAGCTCCGAGGAGTTTGACGGTTGAGGGGTTTGTTCCTACGCTCAAGTTTGGCAATCTTATCTTCAAGCTATTCTAAATGAATGCTACTTTTGATTCCGCCAATGCGGCGATATACTAATTTATGTACTTCCGCACTATTTGCACTCTAATATTATCGTTGTATGGATGTGATATTCGATTGGAATTTGGGTAATATAATCTACAACGGTCTTATTACACTTCGACTCTGTGGATTTCCCTTCATGGAAATCAGGGGCGCTACAGTTAGTATCAGAGCCATACTTGACCATAGGACGAAACCCTCAGAAATGGACGGTAGAATAGGACGTAAACAACCCTTCTTTTGATTATATACTGACCCTGCATTTACTTTTATGCAAGGCTTATCTATTATTGACCTGCTAACACCTGATTCCTTAAAACATGCAGATGGCAACGAACATCGACTGGCCGCCTCTAGGACCGCTACCTCTGGACCACGCCAAGCTTACCTTCGATCTACGTGAGCTCGGGGGTTTTGCATAGACCCTCTACCAAGTTCTCATCATGTTAGGAGTCCCTGACGAGCTTGTCTAGGTCACCTGCACTGGGAAGCTAGCTCAGGAAGGAGAAATCAAAGGACCGATTGTCACCTCAGTTGAGTTCCTAGCTAGCACTGCCTTACCTTTTGTCCTAGCTTTCACCGAGATGACTATAGAGGACACAGTCGAGGAGGGACTATGAGCTATCTCACACAAGGCACTTCGTAGAGTCACGAGGGACCACTATGAGCACCTGAAGACGATAGAGTTCTATCTACTTCCCTAGGCCCTCGACCTCAGCCTTACCCCTAGTGAGCAGAGCTTCGTAGCTGGCAGAGTTATCTTTGCCAAGGAGGACAGATGCCTTCGTGTCTTAGCTATCCACCTACTAGAGCAGGATAGGTACGTGACCTAGCTAGAGTAGAGGAGACGATAGGACTAGATCCTTTTGTGGGAGTACCAGGAGCAAGACTCGCAGGGAGCACAGGAGCGAACTGGTCTACTTGAGACAGTTGCCAAGCTACAGGATGAGTTCAACCGTCATGAAGAAGTCCACAGAGCCAAGGTCACTAACTTATAGGACAAAGCAGCCGACCTAGGCAATAGGAACTGCTACCTCGATAGCAAGGTCTTGGAGTTGCAGAGAGAGTTGGACGACAAGAAGGCTGAGTTCAACCACAGAGGAGACAGAGAAAGGTCCAAGGGGATTGATATGTTGAAAATCCAATCTTAGAACAAGACCATGACCTAGGAGCTAGAGGAGTTTAGGAAGAAGGTCATTCGCAACCAAGGTCACCTGATCGAGGCACTTAGGCAGACCAAGTACCTACAGGACAAGTGTGAGAGGACATGGTAGGCTTGGCAGAAGTCTGACAGGAAGCGCCTCAGGGAGATGCAGGGTATGTGGGATCAGCTACCCAAGGAGATTCACAGCAAGACGAAGCCTAGGATAGAGGAGTTCGAGTTAGCCCTAACTCGCCTCAACCTAGATGCCTGCCCAACCCTACCTAGAGCCAAGCCTACTGAGGAGCTCGCTGAGGCCTTGAAGTACGTGTCCTAACTTCACAAGTCTGACAAGGAGATCAAGATCGAGAATAGTTGTATCCCAGCGGCGGTGTACGAGTTAGAGTAGATGGCCCTGCGTGGTCATGAGTCATGTCAGAGGCTTCCATAAGTTGTACCCCATGATGTACCCCTTATGAGATGTAATATGAGACACTATGTGTAGTACGATTCTCGCAAGTCTTTAGGTGTAGCTACTGGAGATGATGCTATGTAATAAAACCCATGTAATGAATGTTTTGGATCTTATTGCATCTTATGGATCTTATTGCTTCTTTGTAATGAGCATCGGATAGTATAAACATTTTTCTTCAAATCATCAAAATCATGTAATCATACCAAATTATAAGCACTTATGGCACAATCACTGAAATTTCTATGATCCGTGTTGCAGATGCCGAACCGCCGATCTAATCGCCTAATGAACCGTGGACGTGCGCCCACCCCCAAACCAGTCGAACCAAATGGGGGGCATGGGGGCAACAACCATGGCTGTGGCTGTGGCCATAGACATGGAGGAATACCCTTCAACCTAGAGAATACCCCGCCACCTAAGGAGAACATTCCATCACCACCACCACCGAACCTGGTAGAAGTGATGGCACAACAGACTCAACTTCTTGTAGCTCTTGTTAACGGAGCAAACCATCGCCAGGGAGGTCAGCAGAATGACTTCCAAAGGAAGTTGGAAGGATTTCTGAAGCTAAGGCCACCTACCTATGATGGCACCGACCCTGACCCGCTTGTAGCCGATGACTGGCTCAAGGAGATGGAGAAGAAGCTTGACCTCACTACTTTCACCGACGATGAGTGTGTTGGAGCAGCCGCACACCAGCTCATAGGTGCAGCACGCGCCTAGTGGGATAGTTTTAGTGATTCCCATGAGGACTCTACCAACATCTTATGGGATGAGTTCACCAAAGCATTCACTGAGTATCACATTCCCAAGGGTATCTTGAAGGCCAAAGCTGAGGAGTTCTGCAACATCAAGATGGGAAAGGATAGGGTGACTGAGTACACTACTCATTTCACCAATCTTCTGCACTATGCACCTTCCTATGTTGTGAACTCTAAGAAGGAAAAGCTATACTATTACCGCAAGAGACTTAACCCGCACATCAAGCTAAAGTTTGGCGGTATTGAGAGTAACACGTTGCGTGCTCTGGTGGATCGCTGCATCCAGATCGAGAAAGACCATGCTGAAGCTGGAGAGGAGTATAGGGAGAGGAAGCGTAAGCCTGAGGAGTCCTTCCGTGGTCGTGATCGCAAGAGATTCCACAGAGATGCGCCACCTAGGGAATGCTCTCACCACAACAGGGATGATAACCCCAGATCGAGTAGGGGTAGTGGAGGCTACACCACCAAATACTCCCACCCTACTCAGGATCATTACACCCAGGACCGTTATGCTCAGGACCACAACACTCAGGACCATTTCAACCATTCCCGCTCTGTGAATGAACGCCCAGCACAAAACTGCTCCGCACCAAGCACTGGAAACTGGAAGGCACCCGCGCCAGCCCCTACAGGCTGTACGCGCTTTCTCCTGTTTTGCTTGTGGCCAACCGGGTCACAAAGCCACTGAGTGCCCTCAGAACTCAGCTGCTCAGAAGTCTTAGTACAAGGGATCTACTACTCGTGGACATCTCAACCATCTGGACACCAAGGAAGCACAGGCTGCCCCTGACGTTGTATACGATATGTTTTTAGTTAATGGCAATACTACATCAGTTCTATTTGACTCTGGAGCAACTTCTTCTTACATATCATCCAAGTTTGCATGAGAGCATGACCTGCCTATAACCCCACGTGGAAAGCCTATCATCACTAGCTCACCTTTAGGAGACCTAAAATGCACCCACATTTGTAAGGGAGTGAGTCTTACCATTGAGGGTCTTATCTTTAAAGCCGACTTAACCCTGTTACCTTCCACAAACCTAGATGTCATCTTAGGAATGGATTGGCTAACCATTCACCGAGGTATCATATCATGTTCACCTAGATATGTTCAAGTGACCCACCCATCAGGCCAAGTTATTAGGTGTGAACCTCAGTCCAGAAAGTCTACCTCTGTCCTATGTGCCCTTAAAGCAAGTTCAGAATCACAAAAAGAGAAGAAGATAGTTCATGATGTGCCTATGGTCAGAGACTATCCTAATGTATTCCCTGAAGAATTACTGGGTATACCACTAGACCATGATGTAGAGTTCATTATTGATCATTTGCCAGGAACAGGACCTATTGCCAAGAGACCCTATCGCATGTTAGTTGATGAACTGGCCGAGCTCAAGAAACAGCTTGATGAGCTCATCTCAAAGGGATATATCACCTTGGGGATCCCTGTTCTGTTTGTTAAGAAGAAGGATGGCTCAATGAGAATGTGCATTGACTACCGAAACTTGAACGCAGTCACCATCAAGAACAAGTACCCTCTGCCAAGAATCGATGATCTACTTGATCAGCTTTGAGGTGCCAAGTATTTCTTTAAGATTGATCTCAGATCTAGCTATCATCAGATGAAGATTCAAGAGAGTGACATCCCGAAGACAGCTTTTGTGACTAGGTATGGGCAGTTTGAGTTCACCGTGGTGTCCTTTGGACTCACGAATGCTCCCGCATACTTCATGAACATGATGAATAAGGTTTTCATGGATGAACTAGATAAGTTCATGGTAGTATTCATTGATGACATCCTTGTCTATTCATCCACCACTAAAGAACATGAACATCATCTGAGAACGGTGCTTGAGAAACTAGCCCAACATCAGCTCTACACAAAGTTTAGCAAATGCGAGTTTTGGCTATAGAAAGTTGCCTTCCTAGGCCATGTACTATCAGCTGAAGGTGTCACAGTTGACCTGGCCAAGATTAAAGCTGTGAAAGAGTGGGATCAACCCCATAATGTGACAGAAGTCAGAAGCTTCTTGGGATTGGCTGGATATTATCGCCGATTCATCGAAAACTTCTCCAAGATAGCCTGTCCAATGACCAACCTTCTGAAGAAGACTAAGGAGTTTGAATGGACGCCCGAGTGCAAACAAAGCTTCTGGGAATTGAAACAGAAGCTTACCATAACTCCTGTGCTAGCATTGCTTGATATCAGCAAAGATTTCGTAGTCTATTGTGATGCATCCTGTCAAGGACTTGGTTGTGTACTAATGCAAGATGAAAGAGTGATAGCATATGCGTCTCGATAGTTGAAAGAACACAAGAACCATTACCCTACTCATGATCTTGAGTTAGCAGCAGTTGTGCATGCCTTAAAGATCTGGAGACACTACTTGATAGGCAACAAGTGTGATATCTACACGGATCACAAGAGCTTGAAGTACTTTTTCACCTAAGAAGATTTGAATATGAGGCAACGCTGATGGCTAGAGTTGATCAAGGACTATGACCTGGAAATTCACTATCATCCGGGAAAAGCTAATGTAGTCGTAGATGCCCTCAGCCGCAAGAGTTACTGTCATACTTTGATCACTGAATTTGTACCACCTGAGCTCAAGGAAGAGATTGATGATTTCCAACTTGAGATACTACCGCATGACTTGTTGAATGAGCTCTACATATAGTATGATCTCACAGATCGCATCCATCAAACTCAAAAAAATTGTGAAGAGATCGAATATCTCCGTGGTCTGATGAAACTAGGCTACAAGACCAATCACCAGGAAGATGAACAAGGAACCATCTGGTTCAAGAACAGAATCTGTGTTCCATCTGACCCAATGCTACGAGAGGAAATTCTATCAGAAGCTCATGATTCCAAGTACTGTATTCACCCTAGAGGTTCAAAGATGTATCAAGACTTGAAGAAACACTTTTAGTGGAAAGGCATGAAGACAGACATTGTGGGACATGTGGCACAGTGTGACACCCGTAATAGAGTCAAGGCTGAACATCAAAGGCCTGTAGGTTTGCTAAAGCCTCTTGACGTTCCCGAGTGGAAATGGGAGAGCATATCCATGGATTTCATAATTGGATTGCCCCATTCACAGAGAGGCAATGACTCCATCTGGGTGATTGATTGATCATTTGACTAAGATTGCTCACTTTGTACTAGTTAAGACCAATGCCAATGCCAAAAAGTTAGCAGATCTATATGTTGAGCATATTCTCAGACTACATGGAGCTCCCTCTAGTATTGTATCTGATCATGGTCCTCAGTTTGTGTCCTGATTCTGGGAAGCCCTGCATAAGTCCATTGGAACCAAACTTGATTTTAGTACCGCTTATCACCTATAGACAGATGGATAGACAGAACGAGTAAATCAGATCCTAGAAGACATGCTTCGCGCTAGTGTACTAAATTATGGCTCTGATTGGGAGAAATGTCTACCCTATGCAGAGTTCTCATACAACAACAGCTACCAAGCCAGTATCAAGATGTCACCATTTAAAGCTCTGTATGGCAGACCTTGTAAGACACCCTTGATGTGGTCCCAACCGGGAGAAAGATCGTTCTTTAACTCCGCTAAGATTCAAGATGCAGAAGGAGTTGCGCAAGTAAAGGAAAATTTGAGAATTGCTCAAAGTCAATACAAGAGCTATGCTGACAAAAGGAGAAGAGAACTTGAGTTCAATGTGGGAGATTTCGTCTATCTCAAGGTATCCCCGCTACGTGGAACTGTCATATTCCGTGTGAAAGGAAAGCTTGCCCCTAGATTTGTTGGCCCATACAAGATTTGCAAGAGGATTGAAAAGCTCGCCTACAAACTTGAGCTACCCGAGGAATTGATGGGTGTACATCCCGTATTCCATGTCTCATAGCTACGCAAGTGTTTGAGAGTGCCCGATGAAGTAGTTCTAGCTGATACACTTGACATTCAAGATACACTTGAGTATAAAGAACATCCTATCAGAATTCTGGGCAGAGATACCAAACAGACCCGAAGCAAGACTATTCCTATGTGCAAGATCCAATGGAGCAATCACACAGAGAGAGAAGCAACATGGGAGAAAGAGTCTGACCTCCGGCTACACTATCCTTATCTCTTCGAAGAGTACGTTATGCTTTAATCTCGAGGATGAGATTCTGTTAAGGGGGTAGGACTGTAACAACCCAAAAAAATCCATACACTAAAAATACCAACTATAAAATTTTTCTTAAACCTCCCATGTGTTGATGAGTGTCATGTATAGAAACCCAACCTAAGAGATGCATCAGGTCTAACCCCAACCCAAGTCAACACATAAGCATGGCATAACTCTTGGCATAAACATGTGATTTAAGTTCCCTAGCTAAATGAACCTTGCATGCACATTAATACCACTGGTGATTTGGATTTTCATTTGCTTTATGTAATGCTTAACAACTCCTTTGAGGACATAAACCATAAAGTAAATATTACTCAAACCAAAGAATAAATGCTTAAAGAGAAAACTATTTCCATTTTTGTATAATAGAAACTCCACTAGATTTGAATTCAAATTCTAAAACAAATTTGAATTCAAAACAAAGAAGAAGAAAAACAAAATAGAAAAAGAAAAAGAAGAGGGAGGCCTCGCAAGCCGCCTCGGCCTGCTCGGCTTCACGGCCCAGCCAGCCCAACCGTGCCCACCTTCCACCCAACGCGTGCGCACACGGCCCATGAACCGGCCCAGCATGCCGCTCACGCCCACGCGCTCGTCCGTTTCGCCTGATGTCGCTGTCGCACGGGCCCCACATGTCAGCGACCCCCCAGTCACAATGTCATCTTCCTCCCCATGCCGAACATACCTCCGACCAAGCCCCGACCAGCATGGCAGGTGCGAGCCAGGGGTCATGCTAGGAGCATGACCCTGTCCCCTTGCGCCGCGCCTATGCAACCACGCGCGGGCCGTTGGATGCAATGCACGCGCCTCCACCGCTCGATCGCCGTCCGCCATGGGTGCCATGGAGCTCGGCTATAAAAGCCCCAGCCCCAGGAGCCCCTGAGCTCTCTCATCACCCCGCTACCACTTTGTGGCTATCCACTGCACACCCGAGCCAAGAGAGAAGAGGGAGAAGAGGAAGAAGAAGGGGGAGCGCCGAAGCCGTGTGACGTCGCCGGTGTCGCTGGAGCGGAGGACGTCGCCCCGATCAAGCACGTCGGCGCTGCTGCTCGGCACTGCATGTCTTTGACTCTACACGGCCATGACCCACCACTGCACCACCATCCTATCTCCCACGACACCAATGGTGAGCCCTGGTTTTTCCCCTGCTCGCCGCCGGACCTCACTATTTTGGCCATGGCGCTCCATACCGGGAGCGCATAGGCCAAGGCCGTCTCTGGCCTCAGGGTACACACGCACTCACATGCACATCGCGACTATGCCATGACCACCCCACCGGTGCCCCGTAGTGCTCCTACATGCCTCGCTAATGCCACCATGCCGCCGTGGACGCCATGGAGCCCCTATCGGCCATAGGAGGACCTGAAGCCCCGCCTTGAGCCCTGGACGCCCTCACCATGCTCCCACGGACCCACAGAAGCCCTTATCCGCCTAGCCGAGCCACTAGGGAGTCTACACGTGTGACCTCACCACCGGCGAGCACCGCCGAGCCGCCGACCGCCATGGCCAACACCCTAGAAAGCCCCGGCCACCACCTAGATCCCACCATCGTGTTCGCCATGGCCTGGCAAAGCTTTTCCCACCTCAATTGGACGCCATCACCGCTATGGAAGACTCGTTGGTGAGCACACCATTGACGGGAACACGTTAGGGAAGGAGGCAGAGGATTCCCTCGCCGGCCGCACACGCTTGCACCCGGTGTACATGGACCAAGCCAGAGGGAAGAAGCATAGACTCGGTCCACCAAAGACCCAGCCTATGGTCCATGGACCGTGAACGCCAGTCCACCGTGAACCACGCAGTGTGGGCTGAGCTGTGGACGAAGCCTAGTGGAGGCCCATGGCAACGACATGGTAGCGCCACAGCATGCCACGTGTCCGGGCCGGCTCGGCCCATACCGGCCCAACCCGAGCCCGCTAGAGCCCATTTGAGACCCAATCCAGGTTGACAATTGATCGGTCAACATTGACTATTGACCTGGGCCCACATGTCAGCGACACAGAACCACTGGACCCACTTGTTAGTGGGTGATGTCATGCTGACGCCATGACGATGTCATACGGGTCCCACCTGTCAGTAATAACACAGTCAAGGTGACATCACGATGACGTCAGCTACTGACGTCAGCAGCCTTGGCCCCACACGTCAATGACCCTAACCCATTGACCGTTGACTCGCCGTTGACCTTGGTCAGACCCACATGTTAGTGACTCAAGAGCCTCTGGACCCACCTGTCGGAAATGATGACGTTGATGATGTCATGCTGACGTCAAGATGACATCAGCAGGACCCCCACTTGTCAGCTCAGAGCCAAAATGATGACGCCATGCTGACATCAGCATGCCACATGGACCAGTCATAACATGACACGTGTCAGCCCAGGATTAATTCAGCCTTTTCCATATTCAGAAATGATTTAAACTTCAGAAATTCATAACTAATTCATACGAACCCAGAAAATATGAAACCAGGACCAAAATTCATCTAAAATCAAGCTCTACACAATGAACCCATGTTTGAGTGCATTTGGCTCTTTTGAATTTTCATTGCTTCTTTGTGCTATTCTATAAACGTCGTTAACGCGACTATAATGCGATCATTGCAGACTCGGAGGAGAACCAGACGGACGAGGATCGTGATTACCATGAGAAGAACGAAGACGACTACACTGAAGGTGCCACATCCCACCCAATCTCGTAGCACCTATTATGCATGGCTAATATAGAATTGCTATTGCTTTACTTTACTGTTATAATCATACTATGATAGGACTTGCATGGTAGTATGCTTACTCGATGGCCTCTACCTTGACGCAACCTTACCCCTGCATACCCTGCTATTAGGCTAGACACACGTTTACTGCTATATTTCATTACTTGTACTTCTACTACGCTTATACTACATTAACACGTGGTGTTGTCTGGACTATGGGGAGAGTGCTGTGTATGTGACTTGGGTGTGTGGAGGATGAGGGTTGTGTCAACCAAGTTGGAGTATACAACAAGCCTGGGGCAAGTCTTGCCATGGGGTGCTACGTGGGCACCCCTAGAATGGATACCTATGGTGGGTAAATGGTGTATGAGGTGGCCCTGGGTGTGAACCTATGATGGGAGGAGCCCAGGGTGGAGGTGCTGTGGTGGCACGGTAAATGAAAACCCTGATGAAGACATTCTGGCTTGGTCATCCCTAAGGACTTAATAGTACTCAGATTCACCAGAAAGCCTTACGCACCACTCGCCCTATATGGTGCGGGACGGCCGGACTACTTGGTAGGATATTGCCACTATTGCTAGGTTGATAGCGGACAGTGTAAGGAGGTATGGGGCGCGGAGGATTTCCCCCACACCCTTCTGAGGCTTCATGGAGACCTTGTGGACCCGGCTCATGACTCATAGTTTCAACCACCCCAGACTAGACATAGGGTGTACCAGGGCTGAATGGTAGAGTGGCATTATCCTAGGCTAGCAAGCAGCCGAAATCTGCCCAGTTGATGACGGTCAGCGAAGAAGGCGGACCTTGTGGTTATGTAAAACCTCTGCAGAGTGTATGGTTGATCGATCGATGCATATGCCGACTTGTCGGCTATGGACCTTTTCTGGGTTTCGCTTAAACTAGATATCGAGAGGAGTCCTTCTCTTCTTTCCCCGTGAGAGAGTGCCGTGTAACAGAACCGACCAATTATATGAGATTAAGTAAGGAAATCTTCCGCTGAAGCAGATAATTTAGGAAACTTAAGCCCGTATAACCCGATAGTCCGTGAAACCACGAAGGATTTCAAACCAATCGACATGCAAACCAAGATCATGCAAGTTTAGCAAGTACCATCACATGTTACATAAGGTTCGCAATGATAGTAGGATACATCAGAGTTTAGAATATAAAGTTATTATAAAGTCACACACACACACTTTTAGTTCCAATACAGTGCCAGTAAGTAGCCATCTCCAACAAAAGCATCAGATGAGAGATACGGAGTGACCATTGCCCTTGGTCCTAGTTGTCACCCATCGCCGGGTACAGGCAGTTAATGCAATAGCCATAGTACATTTGACCATCTGCAACAACAATGGGAACAACGCCCTGAGTACGAGAAGGTACTCAGCTAGACTTACCCGTCTTAAACCAAAATAAAGTGACACCAAGGATTATGCAAGGCTTTCTTTAGTGGGCTAGCTGATTGGTTTGCGAAAGCATAAGCTAGCATGAAGAAACCATTTTAAGTACCTTGCATGATCTTTATTATAGTCTATCCATCTAGGTAAGCACCTGTACTATAGCAATCACTTGATTAACCAATAACATCCAATTACCAATTTAGATTTAGCATATCCCATACCATCCAGATAACCATCATTGTTCCATAATAATTACTATGATGTCGTAGCTCAAGTCAAGTGCTTACTATCCAGGAGCGATGGCGATTCGAATCGATTCCTAACCAGCTGGTGATTTATTCCTCACACAAACCACGCTTCCCCCGTCAGGGTCGCTTAGATAACCAATTACACTTTCCAAGTAGCCATGGGATAACTGCTAGGACCGCACTACCCAGGGACCGCCCGACTGCCAGGACGCACCTTGGGCTCACTCTTCGTGTCCCCGTCACACCCCCTTTAGCACCAGTCTGCCAATCCAGGTTTATCCTGGCTTGAATAGTGTCACTAGCTTCACGATCGAAAGGTACTTTATTCGACTAGCTAAATGTGAGACATGCGTTCAACATGACAAGAGGGACAAGCAACGATTGGTCCTTAATCGACACAGATGGATACTAATAGCACCCCAGAACCCTGTCTGGTTGCCTCCAACTTTTTCCGTCCGGTCTCCAATTATCCATCACACATGGTTAATTCCAGGATATCATTCTTTCCATAGCTAAATTCTTCCAGTAACCACCTATAATGTAGGTGATCGGATTATCACCGATCGCTACCGGTCTAAGCAAGGCTAAGCCGTTATTCGATCCTAACCTAACAGGGTAACAAGGTAGTAAGGTAGGCAAGGATAGTAATAAATGCATCAACAGTTTCAATCAACTCCTACCACTTAATGCAACAATATATAAACTCATTTATATATAGAAAGAATTGCTTTTATAAAGTAGGAGACTTAGAATGCTCTAGGCTTGCCTCGTTCGAATGAACTAGGTTGATGATCCACGTACTCGGGCAAGTCCTCTCCCGGCTCCTCTTCCTCTGGCACCTCCTATGCTTGGACTTCTTGTGGATCTGTCTCGGTCTGCTCTTCCTGAACTACTGCTAGCAACTCCTCCTGCGATCCTATATGATGCAGATGTATGAGTGCTAATGCATAGGTGCATCGACAAGATGACATGTAATGATCACGATACATGAAATGTAGATGAACAGGTTCAACTTTATTGGGCATAGAAGAAGTAAAGCCCTTCTACAAGGTAGCCAACATCATCCAAGAACATGTACTATTATACTACTACTACAACCACGGTACTAACATGCCAAGTCACCATAGCAATCTAAGATGCTTCAAAGATACACCAAAGCAAACATCATTGACTAATCATGCGTTAAAGAAGATTTGTTTATTTCATGTTAAACTAGGGCTACAACAGCAACATATATATCTGGTGCTCATAAAAATCTGAGAAAATTACAGTAGCATAGTACTACTCTAAGTAGACTACCACAAAATTTTCATTGCATTTAGTTAAGTATAACAGCCTACACAAAAATGACAAGCTATGGTGGATAATTGAGCATGAAAATACTTTGTACTACGAAAAATGTCAAACAACAGATTTGGTATTTTCCCCATGATCTACAGAGCATACAATTACTGTAGAAAAAGTTTTACCTACATGTATTATTCATATTTTTAGCCCTAGCAATTTTACAAGAAATCAGCAATTAATACACATAACCTACCTAGCCATATTTTTCCACATAACCTACATGACATATATTTTTCACAGAAAGTACATCTCAAGAATAGACTAACCAATTTGGAATCATATTTTTCTGATACATATAGAATTTACTACATATTTCACAAGATATCAGCAATATCAAGAATTAAATAAACAAAAACAACAACAACAACAACAACAACAACAACAACAACAACAACAACAACAAAGCCTTTAAGTCTCAAACAAGTTGGGGTAGGCTAGAGTTGAAACCTATTAGAAGCAATCAAGGTTCAGGCACGTGAATAGCTGTCTTCCAAGCACTCCTATCTAAGGCTAAGTCTTTGGATATATTCCATCCTTTCAAGTCTCCTTTTATTGCCTCTACCCAAGTCAACTTTGGTCTTCCTCTGCCTCTCTTCATGTTACTATCCTGACTTAGGAATCCACTATGCACCGATGCATCTAGAGGTCTCCGTTGCACATGTCCAAACCATCTCAACCGGTGTTGGACAAGCTTTTCTTCAATTGGTGCTACCCCTAATCTCTCACGTATATCATCATTTCGAACTCGATCCCTTCTTGTATGACCGCAAATCCAACGCAACATACGCATTTCCACGACACTTAGCTGTTGAACATGTCGTCTTTTCATAGGCCAACATTCTGCACCATACAACATAGCAGGTCTAATCGCTGTCCTATAAAACTTGCCTTTTAGCTTCTGTGGTACCCTTTTGTCACATAGGACACCAGACGCTTGCCGCCACTTCATCCACCCTGCTTTGATTCTATGGCTAACATCTTCATCAATATCCCCGTCCCTCTATAGCATTGATCCTAAATATTGAAAGATATCCTTCCTAGGCACTACTTGACCTTCCAAACTAACATCTTCCTCCTCCTGAGTAGTAGTGCCGAAGTCACATCTCATATACTCAGTTTTAGTTCTACTGAGTCTAAAACCTTTGGACTCCAAAGTCTCCTGCCATAACTCTAGTTTCTGATTCACTCCTGTTCGGCTTTCATCAACTAACACTACATCATCTGCGAAAAGCATACACTAAGGGATGTCCCCTTGTATGTCCCTTGTGACCTCATCCATCACTAAAGCAAACAAATAAGGGCTCAAAGCTGACCCTTGATGTAGTCCAATCCTAATCGGGAAGTCATCCATGTCTCCATCACTTGTTCGAACTCTAGTCACAACATTGTTGTACATGTCCTTAATGAGCCTGACGTACTTCGTTGGGACTTTATGTTTGTCCAAAGCCCACCACATAACATTCCTTGGTATTTTATCATAAGCCTTCTCCAAGTCAATAAAAACCATGTGTAGGTCCTTCTTCTTCTCCCTATACCGCTCCATAACTTGTCTTACTAAGAAAATGGCTTCCATGGTTGACCTTCCGGGCATGAAACCAAATTGGTTCATAGAGACCCACGTTATTGCTCTCAAGCGATGCTCGATAACTCTCTCCCATAGCTTCATAGTATGGCTCATCAACTTAATTCCTCGGTAATTCATACAACTTTGAATATCCCCTTTAGTCTTGTAGATCGGTACCAATATACTTCTCCTCCACTCATCAGGCATCTTGTTTGATCGAAAAATATGGTTGAACAGCTTGGTTAGCCATACTATAGCTATGTCCCCGAGGCATCTCCACACCTCGATTGGGATACCATCTGGTCCCAAGAATTAAATAAAGCTCTACATTAAAGTATCTCAAAAATGACATACAATATTTTTATCATGTAGATCTGGTGACAAGGAACACAACAAAATTTGTATCAATAAATTTGGAGCCAATTTGAGCAAGTTATAAATTTCCAAAGCATTTAACAGAAATCTAAAAAATCATTTCCTAAATCCTTTTTAAAACCAGCCGATGAAAACACTGGGTGCACCCGGATCTGAACACGCGCGGATACACACAGGGACTGACAACGGGCCCAGGGGTCAGCGGGACCCCACCTGTCAGCCAAACAAAAACAGAGAAGATCACCGGCAGCGAGAGTTCGCCAACGGTGAGGTCTTCGGCCCGGTGAAGGTGACCAGCATGCTCCCCACCCTCGCATGAACTCAAGGGTGCCCGCGATGTGGGTCAAGGAGCTCGGGAAGCCGGCCGTGGTCGTGCATGGTGGAGCGGCGGCGTGGGTCGTCACTGGTGGACCATCTCTGGCCATGGTATGGCGAGAGGAGGTGCTCGGGAGACTCAATGACGTAGTGCGGTGCTCGTGCGTGAGAAAGAAAGGCAGGAAAGGAAGCGGAGCGGGGGAGTCCATGGGAGCGGAGCTCACCGGTGAGCTCGGCCATGCTTTGACGAGCAATAGCGGCCGGCTCGAGCCTTACCACATCAAATCAATGCGAGGACAAGCTGTGCGAGGCCAGGGCAAAGGCATGGCGAAGATGGAGCAAGCTCCAGTGGCCAGGCGTGGCCGGAACGGCTATGCCGGTGATGGCGCGTGGCAGAGCGAGCGCTGCTGCTTGCGCTGGTGGAGGAGGGAGCGAAGTGGAAGGGCGAGTGTGGAATGGCAGAGTGGGGAGGAGCGCGGCTTGGCTACGGCTAAGGCAGGCAGGGCCGGTCGGGAGGCGGCAGGTCGGTGGCGCCGCGTGGCGTGCATGCCGACGCATGGCCGCCATGCGGCGTGCGCGCTCTGGTGCTGGTCAGGACGCGGCACGCGCTGGCGAATGGGCGAGGCACGGGGCAGGCCAGGCCGGCTCGGCGAGCTAGGCCGAAAGCGAGGCGGCGGCCCAACAAGGTAAAAATGAGATTTTTTTCAAATTATTTTCAATTCCTTTTGCATTCAAACGAATTTTTGAACTAATTCAAAGTAGTTTCAAACTTTGGCCCAAAAATAAAAGTTGCTCAAAAATTTATTCTCTACAACTTTGCTTTTATGACCAAAGTCAAACTCCAAATATATTTTGAATTACAAAATAAAATCAATACTAATTCAAAACCCTAATTTTGAAGAATAATTTTTAAAAGCAAATTTGGCAAAAATTGAAATATAAACTTTGCTCCAAATTGTATCCTAAATATTTATAAGCTATCTTAGTGATCAAAACAAGAAATCAGGGCATCCAAACATGAGCATGGCGTTTCACATTGTTTGAAACATAAATGAATTTCAATCAATTTAAGCACCACATGAAATGATACTTCATTTCTTTCAAAATGAAATGCATGAATGATGCTTGTGCATGAGGTGATGATGATTACGCTCATGGGATGAAATGGTAATGCATGCTTAACACCAAGGTGTTACAGAGTTGGCCTGTTGACTGAGAGATGGTATGGTGATGGTGTGGATGGTGGTATATCGATCCCAGGATCAAAACCTGGCTCTGAAAAGGGAATAGGGTGGAATGTTTGTGGGAATGGTGTTAAAACTTGACTATACTATTATATACTTGATATGCTAATACATAGGAAACCCCAGCCTTATAGGTTCCTTTTGATTATATCCAACTTGCATCCAATTTCCATAAAGCAATGCTCATAGGGTGGGAGTGGCCAGTACAAATCGTACTGATAAATATTGGCACACAGGTTCTGCTGAGGAGTATAGCTCCGAGGAGTTTGATGGTTGAGGGGTTCGTTCCTAAGCTCAAGTTTGGCGATCTTATCTTCAAGCTGTTCTGAATGAATGCTACTTTTGATTCTGCCAATGCGGCGATGTACTAATTTATGTACTTCCGCACTATTTGTACTCTAATATTATCGTTGTATGGATGTGATATTCGACTGGAATTTGGGTAATATGATCTACAATGGTCTTATTACACTTCGACTCTGTGGATTTCCCTTTGCGGAAATCAGGGGCGCTACACCCGCCAATACCTACTGAGCAAAGAAGCTGATCCGGCCAGTGGCGATGAAGCTTAAAAAGTTCCATGCCTGCCCTAACCATTGTATCCTATATCAAGGCAAGTATGAGAACTTGCAGAGCTGTCCGCACTGTGGCGCGAGTCAATACAAGAGGAATGCCGGTTATCGCAAGGATGCGGACGACGAGAGAGGTCCGAAGAAGAAGACGGGCAAGAAGAGTACTGTGAAGAAGCAGATCCCGTCTCCTGAGGATGAGGAAGAAGAGGGTTACACGCTAAGGAAAAGTCTAGCCTTGTCGATGTACCTACCCATGATCGATCGCCTGCATGCTATTTTTGGGAATCCCAAGGATGCCAAGCTGATGTCCTGGCATGCATCTGATGAGCACATGAAGGATGATGGCAAGCTATGGCACCCTTCTGATGGCAAGCAGTGGAAGCATTTCAATGCCAAGTTCTTGGAGTTTGGCTATGAGACAAGGAATGTTAGGTTCACATTGAGTACCGATGGGATGAATTCATTCAGTGACCTCAACAGCTCGCACAACACTTGGCCGGTCAACCTCACCATCTACCACCTACCTCCCTAGCTATGTCAGAAGCGCAGGTATCTTTTACTAACCATGATTATTTCTAGACCTAGGTAGCTAGGTAATGATATAGATGTATTCCTAGAGCCGCTCATGGAGGATATGAAGATACTATGGGAAGATGTGGTCAAGATGATGGATACATCTCTAAAGAAGGAATTCACTCTAAAAGCCATCATCTTTGTCACCATCACCGATTACCCTAGTCTTTTTTTGCTGTCTGAGGAGATCAAAGGTAAGTCAGGCTATGTAGTTTGCATTGACGATACCTGCTACACTTATCTTAGTGCATCCAAGAAGATGGTGTACATGAGGCATAGGTGATTCCTCATCAAAAAGCACAGGTACCAGGCAGATATGATGATTAAGTACTTCGATAACTAGGAGGAGCCTGAAACTGATGAGCCAGAAAGAATGAGGTATGAGCAAAAGGTGTTTGACATGGTGAGGGGCATAGATGTTGAGTTTAGGAAGAAAAATAAATAGGAAGATGGGACCATGACAAGGAAGAAGAGGAAGCTAGATAAGATGGAGGAACCACCTATCGCCCTTGTTCCTTTCAAGAAGCAGTCATGTTTCTTCAAGTACATGTCCTACTGGAAGGAGCTAGATATGCCCCATGCCATTGACTGCATGCACCTCAAGAAGAATGTCTTTGAAAGCGCTATTGGCATACTGCTAGACATCAAGACTAAGATGGAGGATGGTCTAAAGTCACGAATGGATCTTGTCAACCAAGACATCAGGTTCGAAATTCACCTGACACCGACGACGCATAGTGGGAAAGTCGACCTTCCGGGCGTGAGCTACAACCTAAAGAGAGATGAGAAGAGGGCCATGTGCTAGTGGCTTAGGGGTGTCAGGGTGCCGACCGGTTTCTCTTCCAACATCAAGAGCCTGGTCTCAATCAAGGACCTCACACTAACCAGCTTCAATGCACATGACTACCATGTCATGCTTATGGTGTTCCTTCCAATTGTGATTAGGACTATTAGTCTAGAGTACGTGAAGATGGTCATCGCATGCATGTCCAACTTCTTCAACTACATCACACAGAAGGTCATCGATGAAGCTGAGCTGCCTGGCCTGAAACAATTCATCACGGAGACTCTTTGCCAGCTCGAGATGTGCTTCCCACCATCTTTCTTCGATATTATACCACACCTGATGATGCACATGGTTGATCAGATATAGGAATTGGCCCCATGTACCTACACCAGATGTGGACATATGAGCGGTTCATGTCGACCCTCAACAGATACATCCTTAACCATGCCTACCTGAAGGGCTCTATGATCGAGACATACACAACTAAGGAGGTCGTTAACTACTGCACCAGGTACATCTAGGATGGAAGGGCGATTGGCCTACCCGTCCCTTAGCACGAAGGTAGAACCTCAAAAATGGGTTGCACGGGAAGGAAAGTACGCACCGATGTATAGTACAAAACAGTGCAAGAAGCTCATCACAACATCCTCAATGAGCTAGTGGTTATGGAACGATATGTTGACAAGCACCTAGAGGAGATCCGCGCCGCTCATGATGGATAGTGCATGGAGGCATGGGTCCAAAAATAGCACAAGATCAGTTTCACAACATGGATCAAAGAGCTACAGAACATACCCCATGGGGAGTCCAATGAAGCGAGGCTTGCGTTTGGCCCATCCACCCAAATCACCACATGGCAAGGGTATGACATCAATGGGTATAGGTTCCACATAAAGGAGAAGGACAAGAAGAGAGCGACACAGAATAGTGGTGTTCGATATGAGGGCATCAACGAGTCATCGGGGCAGACTAAGGCATACTTTGGGTAGATTGAAGAGATATGGGAACTTGACTACGGCGGTGACCTACAGTTAGCTGTCTTCTAGTGCTAGTGGGTCAAAACAAAGGGGTTCGTCATGGACGACTATGGGCTAACAACCATGGAGCTCCAAAGTGTCGGCTACAAAGATGATTAGTGGGTACTAGCAAGCCGCTATGCGCAAGTAGCCTACTGGCCGATGCCCAAAGACAACAAAAAGCACACGGTTGTGTCCGGAAAGTAGAGGATTGTGGGAGCTGATGAAGTCCAGAGCCCCCAAAGAATACAACAACTATGCTGAGCTCTCGCTCTTTACCAATCATCCACAGAAGATCAAGTTGGTCGAGACCCGTGTCAACAAGACCAAGATGATGTCATGGGAGAACTTTTATGATATATATACACACACACGCACGCGCGCTATTCTACACCTTAGGTGTAGAATACTACTCTATACTAAACAAAATTTAGTATCATTTAGTAGTCGCGTGTCAGTATTATTCAGTATTTCGTGATACTGGGTGTAGTACTAACTAATACTGAACGTGGTTCAGTAGTACTCAGTATTTTTTCAGGTCAGTTTTGGCTTGTGGTGTAGAATAGTATTCTACACCTAGAATAGTGCTACCATATATATATATATATATACACACACAAAAAAAAATCAGTACTATTCAGTAGTCACGTTTCAATATTTTTCAGTATTTCAAGGTACTAGGTGTAGTACTGATTGATACTGAACACGGTTCAGTACTACTTAGTATTTTCTCAGGTTAGTTTTGGCATGTGGTGGTGTAGAATAATATATATGACCGCGGGAGATCATAATCTTTACGTGTTAAGTGTTTGATTTTTAAAATAATTTGATATTTGTTGAAGTATTTCATTAACATGTCCTACCCTACTACTACTACACCACTACTACTACTACAACTCTACTAGTACTCTTACAACACTACTACTACTACTACACTACTACTCATATGAATTTTAAAAAGTATTACAAATTAAATATGAATTTTAAAATGTTGTAAAACCAAAATAACCAAGAAATTTCATCAAATATGAAAAATGCAAAATCTTAACCGAGGCGGGCAGCCTAAGTCGCCCGCCTCGGTTAATATTAACCGTGGCGGGCACCCTAAGCTACCCGCCTCGGTTAATCTTTGCCTATAAAAGGCAGTACCATCTCCCCCAAA
This sequence comes from Miscanthus floridulus, assembly GCF_019320115.1. Lineage (NCBI taxonomy): Eukaryota > Viridiplantae > Streptophyta > Magnoliopsida > Poales > Poaceae > Miscanthus > Miscanthus floridulus. The sequence goes on from NC_089592.1 coordinate 12,241,892, forward strand.
TTTTCTAAGTCTTCAGCCACGCTCTTCATCCTCCCAATGGGCTGCCAAAATTTCCCGCTACGTCACCACCGCCGCCACATCTTGCTGGTGTGCTCTCCCCACGTCCCCACCCCTACCCCAGCACCCACTCCGACTTCTCCCTCACTCTTCCTCTTCGTCCTCTAGGCCTTGGAGCTCCATTGGGGTCCTACTAACCCTAGCGCCACCGCCGAGATCCGTTGAGATCCGCTGTGGGGGCGAGAAGCTCTGCCACAGTTCGCCATGTCATTCTTCCATGGCTCGACCATCTTTCCTAGCTCTGTCCGTAGCTGGGACCCACTACGGAACCCTAGCTGTGGGCGAGGAGCTCCGCCGCCATACGCTGGAACCCTAGCGGCGTTCCGCCATCTTCCCCTCCTTTGGTCCCATGCCACCAGTCCTCGTCCCTGATCTCATCTTCGGTCTCCACGTCCCTGGTCCTCCTCCCTGAGCTCATCTTTGGTCTCCACGTCCCCGATCCTCCTCCCCAAGCTCATCCCCAGCGACATCTCTGACAAGGTTTGTGATGTTCAATCCATAATCTTGCCTGTGCACATGTTGCCTGTGATGCAATCCTAGCTCGATGTTGCTTGTGATGCAACCCTAGCTCGATTTGATATTGATTTGATAATTTAAACTGAGTAGATGCCACTGCTAATGATTTGATAATTTCAACTAAACATATATGCCACTTTCAATTTTGTTCCCACTGTCGATTTTGATCCCATTGAGCAGATGCCAATGATTTGTTCCCACTGTCTTTGATATATTGTTGTTTGTTACCTGAGCACATACTACTGATGCTTGCTACATGTGATGCCAAATTAATTTGAATTGAGCACATGATGGCTTCTACTGAATTGAGCACATGTTAGCACTCTCTGTCTCAAATATTTTGAATTGATGGCTTCTACTAAATTGAGCACATGTTAGCACTCTGCCACAAATATTTTTAATTGAGCAAATACTACTGCTGCCTGTGATACTCTCCTCTCCTATTGTGGGCTTATGCAGCTTGTGAACTACTACTAGCTAGTCCTACTACTATTACTCTTCTGTCTACTTTGTACTACTAAGTGTTGTTTCTGCTGCTCTTCTCTCATTTTCTAGTCTCTGCAAATTTAAAACGCCTGAGGTGGTGGTTGCTTGCTGTGCTTGCTTGCCCACTGCTTATTGAATTTTTTTACTCTACTTAACTACTGCTGCTGCTTACTGAATTTTTTTTACTCTTCTCTCTCATTTTTTGACTCTATAATATGTCTTTACCTCATTCTCTACTTAATTGTTGTTGCTCTATACTACTGCTATACTCTATTCCTCTCTATTGCTTGCTGTGCTGTGCAACTACTCCTACTACTACTACTGTCTACTACTACTCTATGCTACTCTATTACTCTTTACTACTCTATACTACTACTACTACCTAACTACTGCTGCCTATACACCTCCTATATACTACTACTACTACAACTGCTCTATACTACTCTATGCTCCTATACTCCTATTACTACAATTCTACTACTAATCTATTCTTACTGCTACTGCTTTTGCCTAGCTGTTGCTAGCTGCTCCTACTACTATTTGGCTGTTGCTGGCTGCTCCTACTCTTACTTTTTGCATGATGTGGATCCGGTGTGATAACCATACGAGCTGAGAAATCCTATTCTACTAGGCGGGCAACTAGGCCAACCGCCACCGAGCCTCAAATAGAAACACTGTGCAAAAGATTTTCTATAGTAGTGCCAATTAGCACTGTCTTGATACTTAATGTCTCTGCTACCACTACTACCACTGCTCTACTACTCCTACTCCTACTTTATACTACTACTACCACTACTCTACTACTACTACTCCTACTCCTACTCCTACTCTCCTCCTCCTCCTCCTACTACTACTACTTGTAAGCTGCTGGCTGCTATGCTTTGATTGAATTTGAGCTTCTCTGTGGCATATGCAATGATGAACTATTTAGACTTTTAAAAATTTGCTGAGGTAGTGGCTGGCATTTGCAATGTTGTGAACCCTTTTATGCTGAGGCAGCGGCTATGATGATCAAATGCCCCTCTACTGGTAATAAGCTCCTAAACTAGGATGGCTTGTATACAAGCAACTAGCTTAGAAGCGATGTAATGACAATGGGGCGAGTCTGAGCCAACTATGTACATGATTTTGCTCCAAATTCTTAAAATTTGTACTTTTCTTGTATAATTTTGTACTTTTCTTGTACAATTTTATACTTTTCTTCACTTTTTATATCCCTACACCCAATCTATATGAAAAAGGATGTAATCTTGTTTTCAAATGAATATATATAATTAATGATTCCTATATATATGTTTTGAGATGAATATAGCATTGTGTTTATATAATTATGAAATGTTCCTATAACTCTATCTTTGTCATAGCTATCAATGTCGACCGAGGCTCTTGAAAATTGGCGCGAGGCTACTCTTGATGCGAGCGATGATGAAGGCTAGTCATCAGATGGGAGCACCTCATACGAGACCAAGGAACAAACACCGAGGCCGGTGAAGAGACCTCGTGGTGAAAAAGAAGATGACCCAGACTTTGATACAAAGGGCGAGGCATGAGGTTCTCGCGTGGAGCCACGATAGCCAATGAAAGATGATACCCAAGCTCTAAGGCTTGAGGTGCATAGATGAAGTAGTGCATGTTAGTTGACACAATGTTCAGGGGCCTCGCACAAGTATATAACTAATGCGAGTTCTTGTCCTCGACAGATATCGATGGCGCCTTTTTGTTTGGAGTACCCCGATGGTAAAGAAGGGGAGGAGGAGGAAGCACCCGGTCCCTCCTCGAGCACTTCTTCAATCGCAATGATGAGTAGCAAGAAGAAGTCAGACTTGAAGATGGGCCAACATGGGAGGCATCAGATTAGCAAGAATAAAGTGCATGTGATACACAAGATTCGGCCAAAAGGAGAGCCCTTGGAGCTAACTATCATCATCAGCACCTTTAGCAACTAGTGTTCCTATATAGTCAGGGAGAAGGTGCCTATAACATATGATGACTAGAGGAAAGTCCGAAAGGACATTAAGGGAAATGTGTGAGGAGAGGTGAAGAGGTAGTTCATGTATCCAGCGGAGGGCTATAATTAAGACAAATGCAGGGGGCATGCGCTACTTGTTGCAGGAAAAGCGCCTCACAACTTTAGGTCCATTCTCAATAGGGAGTACGTGCAGACAGGGAGGACACCATTTGAAGACTAAAACTTCATCAAGCATGACGTCTGGGAAGAGTTTGTCGTGAAACAATTGACCAAAGAAGCAAAGGCCAAGGGCAAGAAGTTCTCTGAGCTTGCAAAGAGAAACGAGCTCCACCACCACCTAGGCATGACATGGTACGTCGCTCAAATGGAGAAGTGGAGGCAAGAAGAAAGGGAGGTAGCTGAGGCCAAGCAACTAAATCCATTATAGGGCATCGATGAGAGGTCACGTAGCTACCTCTATGCCCGCAAGCTAAAAAAGCTAAAGGAGGGCAGGACCAAGTACAATGACTCGAAGGCAAGGAGGTGGAGAAGAGGATCTTGGAGGTCTCTGCGGCTGAGAAGAGCGGGTCGTTCGAGCCTCGCCGAGAAAGGGATGTACTAACTGAGGCGCTAGGAAACCCCAAGCACCACGTCCGTGAACGTGGCATCTCCTCGGGGTAGGGCTGGAAGACTATGGAGTCATGGCAATCCAACGTGAGCACGTACCACATGAGGTAGAGGTACAAGGAAGGGCTCGTCTAGAAAGTCCATGATGTGGCAGTCAAGGACATGATCATGGGGAAGATACAATACGCTTTCATGAGCACCGACCCCAAGATGGTGGAGCTGAGGATGCAGATGTTTCACCAGGCTAGCGTGCTACCGCGATAGGGTTAAGCCACCATACAAGGGCAGATGGTGTCAAGGACCGGACAACTCCCAAGGTACCTGGTCGATGGCATCGTGGAACCAATGACATGCACGCTCTAGGTGCCCTTTGGTAGGGCGTAGAGGAAGAAGTGGCCCAGGGAGTGACACTGCCGCCTAAAAGTAGCGCCATGTACGATGGCAAACCCATCCCGCTTGACTATGCTAGGGTGGACATGATGTGGACAAACCCGGATTTCAATGAGGATGAAATCGACATTCCCACTGAAGAAGGGTATAGGTTCATCGGCGCTACTATCGGCATGCACGTGCTATGGAACAAGAGCGACATTGTCTTGGATATGCTGATGCCGGCATCACAGCCCTCGCACCTGTCGTCTCATCTCCCCTGGGTGACCCGGGTGATGATGACGACGATGATGGCGGCGATGACAATGATAATGCTGGTGACCCAGGCACTAGTCCTCCAGGCAGTCCACCTCCCGGCAACAGCAATCCACAGGGAGGCACAGGGGCAGCATCGGGCGATGTGACACCACCGCCTACAAGTGGTTCGAACCAGGGCTCAAATCAATGTCCTCCCCCACCGAGGAATCCTGCAGATGAAGAGGAGGCCATACCACCGAACCACACCAAGTCAAGTTTGGTGGCCTATCAAATAGCCAACGAGCACCCATACTCAACTATGTTTGAAAGGTATGCTACTAGCAAGCATAGTCAATCTATAATTCATTTGGAGATGCTAGCTGCTTTTTTCACTCCCTAATATCTCAAGCCCCGGTGTTGTAGGCTGAAAACACCGTTGTCATTTTGGCCCCGGTCGGATGATTGCCCCAAAAACTACGTGCATGGGAAGTTCATGTTGACCTTGGGTGACCTCCATGAAGAGAAGTGGGAGGTAAGAGGTTCCATCTATGGTACATGGACTATGGCGAAAGGACCTTGACGACGCCCAAGTCAACTTATTTGCCCTATAAGTTTATTACGACTTTGACACCACCACGTCGCTATAGGTACTTTACGAACAAACTAATAATGCCATGATGACTCTTCCTTGCAGGATGCAGGCCTATGTAAGCAAGGAATTAGGCAAGAATATTGTTTATCTCTATTCGATGCTTATTACAGAGAGAACCATCGCGGGTTACGATATACCAGACACTCATGAAAAGCTAGTGAACTTGAACCCAAAGCAGGGAAAGAAATACAGGAAAGATCTGGTAATCGAATATAAGTATCGGGCGGGAATGTACATCTATGAAGCCATGAAGAAGGTCCAGGGAAATGAGTGTGTCATGGCCGCCCACCAGTTCGGGTAAGTCCAAAAGATACTTGGAACATATATATAGGTACTGGGATCATGACTTCTCATATTTGAACATTTCTAATTTGTATTGTGTGAATGGTGCAGCTCGAGCATCATGGGCCACTGGATTGCATTTATAATCTATCCTCAGGACAAAAAGGCCTATATATTTGACTCTTTGCGGGAAACAAACAAAGCAGGGTACAAGCACTTTGAAAGTTGTTTGAGATAGTAAGTGACAGAAATTATTCATTTGTAGTTAACATACGTGTTGAATTATCGTTGACACTACTGGTTTTTCGTTCAACGCTTATAAGAAGTACGTGCAAGATCCCGAATCCTATGACCAAAGATCTGAGGAGAAAAAAATCAAGAATGGCATGAAACTGAAACTCAGGCGTGAATTCCCAGTAAGTATATCAAAAGTCATTTGTTCTATTATATCGAGCATATTCTCTACTACTACTGCTGATATACTACTTTACTACTACTGCTGCTACTGCTGCCGCTACTGCTGCTGCTGCTACACCACTACTACTGCTGCTACTATTGCTATTACTACTCTACTACTGCTACTGCTGCTATTGATGTTGCTACTGCTACTACTACTGCTGCTCCTACCGCTACTACTGCGGCATCGGACTGGACGTGGCCACGCTTTGACTCTGTTTGAATATACTATGCGCGCATAGGAGTTTCTTTGCCTAGCATGTGGGCCGATTTTGTCTATAATTTATGAAATAGAAAACGATTTATTTCTTGCCTGGACACAACCATAGGTCTTGTACACACACCTACACGGTATACGTGCAGCCATAGCTAGCAGGCGTTCATGCATGGGTGTATTTATTTCTACTTTATTTTATTACTTCCTTTTTTTACTTTTTCATTGTGTTAACCACCCCGTTATGGACTTGGTAGGTCGGTCATTTGTGCACTGAGGCATCTTTCACAGCTGACAGCCGTGTATCTGCCCATGGAGGTTGCATGACTCGGTCTCGCGGCAGTGATTTGGAGACATGGCCATCCTTTGACTATGTTTGAATATGCCAAGCGTGCACAGGAGCTGCCTCCTCGCCTGGCAACTGGCATTTGGACCATTTGTTTATTCTTTAACTGAAGTGATCAAGGAGAACAGGAAATAGCTTATTTCTTGGCCGACGTGCACGTACGTGCTATATGCTTGATGTGTATGTACCACATATGTACTTGCATGGCCATGTTTTGATTAACCCATGTGTATATATATGCGTGTATGTATTTACGGCCAGGAGTGTTTATGGGACATCTGATTGCCGTGCGTTTGTTTATTTGTCAAGGCGTGAACACGCTCATGCATATATATACATGTGTGTCTCCTTTTTCTTTTTGCTCCATCTTCCTTTCCTCTTTAGCGATGTTATATTATTCCTTATTTGCCTATATCATATTCATATAAAACTTGATCATCTATACCATTTTATTTAATATGATATAAAGTTTTCACATATTTTGGGTATGCCAAAATTGATGTCAACAGATGCCCCCCCAAGGTCTAGATGCAAAAACTACTTCGTATATGTTGACGGATCCAGAGCTCGACACTTGAGATTTTTTTTTATTTATGATCTCGCTTTTGTTCTTTTTGGAAACATATTTTGGGGCACTTGATTCACACGGAGATTTGCGCATATAAATGATATTTATCAAGCAATGACGTATATTCTCACGTTATATTGATCTTTATATCAGACTCTTGGAGGACATAACATTTTAAATGTTTGTTCCATGGTCGCAGTTTAAATTTAAGAACTTTAGATTTTTTTGTTGCATTCAGTTTAAACTCATGATGCATTGAAGATGCATTGGGGGTATTTGTTTATTTTCATGCCAACAGTTTAGGCTCATGTCGCAATGGAGCATCCTTTTTATATTTTTTCTTTTTAGCTTCAGCTCATGCTCATGAAGTTATGGAACATTTCTTCTTTTTTTCCTTGCTTACATTTTAGGCTCATGAAGGACCATGTTGTTTTTGTTTTTTTTTTTTGTGTGCTAACAGTTTAGGCTCATGTAGCAGTGGAGCTTCGTCCGGTGTGACAAACACGACCCTGCGCCTGCTCCTGATTTCCGTCAAGCACCATCAAAATACATTTGCCATGTAGGATTGGACACCGTAGCGGTGAAGACTACCTCATCTGGCAGATCATCATCAATGGGAAAGTCATCAGGTATGGGTTGTGCGGCTAGAAAAATAGCCAAAGCTTGACCTTTAATGGCTTTTTGAGGCATGAACACAATATCAAATTGTGAAAGGAACATCGCCCACTTAGCCAGTTTACCAGATAATGTCATTTTATTTAAAATATGTCAGAGTGGATCAGCTCTCGAGACAAGACATACTGTATGTTCTATCATATAATGGCAAAGCTTTTGTGCCACAAATACAAGTGCCACGCATATTTTTTCTATATCCAGGTAATTGCACTCTGCCCCCTGTAGGGTGCGGCTTGAATAATATAGGGAGACTTCTTTCCCGACATCATTGGTTTGTGCCAAAAGAGGGCCTAATGAAGTCGGCATGGCTACCGTACAGAGGATTAATGGTCGTCCTTTAATTGGCGCGCCTAGGACAAGAGGATTTGTTAAATATTTTTTATGTCCACGAATGCATTTTGATATGCTTGATCCCATTGAAACAGGACTCCTTTCTTCATGAGCCGAGAAAAAGGTTTCCACCTCCCGGACAGGTTTGAGATAAACCTTCTAATGTACGCTAAATGGCCTTGGAGGCTCTTTAATTCATGCAAGTTTATTGGTCGAGACATGTCGACAATTGTCTTTATTTTAGTAGGGTCAATTTCAATGCCATGCTTGGTGACTATGAAACCAAGGAATTTTTCCGAAGATACTCTGGAGGTGCACTTCATAGGATTCATCTTTAATTTATGTTTTCTAAGGCGGTCAAACACCATTTCTAAGTGTTTAAGTGATCTTTCTCGTGCTTAGATTTTACAACAATATCATCTATATAGCACTCAATAATTTCGTACAACAACCCATCAAGGACAATGGTCATTACACGTTGATACTTGGCGCCTGCATTTTTTAATCCGAAGGGCATCACTTTATAACAATATATGCCCTTGGGTGTACGGAATGCTGTTAACTCCTCATCTTCCGGTTTTTATTTAGTTGTAACCAGAGAAACCATCCATGAAGGAGAATATTTCATATCCCATAGTGGCATCAATAAGGATTTCAGAGATTGGACTTGGAAATTCATCTTTTGGACAAGCTTTATTTAAATCCACACATACACGGATCTGCCCATTTTTCTGTTTTGTGGGCACGATACTAGACACCCATTTGGGGTATTTCACCTCTCGGATAAACCCATCAGCTATGAGTTTATCAACTTCAGCTTCTATTTGTGGGAGAAGTTCTGGATGATATCTTCTTTGTCCTTGCTTCACCGGAGGGACAACTTTTTGAACGACCAATTTATGCACAGCAACTGTTAGGTCTAGACCTGACATTTCTTCATAATACCAAGCAAAGACATCTCTATTTGCAGAAAGAAATTTATGGTATTCTTTCTTAATTTCTTTAGATAGATGTTTACTAATGAAGATTGGCCGAGGATCATCATCCGTGCCGATATTAATTTCTTCCAACTCATCAATAGATGGTTGATTTCCATTTTCCATTTATGGAGATGCTTCCATAGCATCAAGAGGTTCAGCAGAGGTCATATTAACTTCATAGCCTCACCCATATTTATCTTCTTTTAATGCTTGATCTTGGTGTAGGGCTTCAAGCTGAGCCTAGGACATCAACTTTTCAAATGGTGCGAGCTGCCCCCGGCCATCGCATAAAGAAGGACCGGTAGAAATATCATAGCCCATCTGTTGCATAATATAAAGGACTTTGTTGTCATATAAAGAGATGGGTAATGTTTTATCATCTTTATTTAATAAAGTGACCTGTGTAACCAATTTACTCTTATTATCCCTTTTAATTTGGGCTTGTTTTATTTTATATTGCACCAAAGGAGGTAAAGGAGTTGGAAATGAAATATCTCTATTTTGAGAGGGTTTACTTATGATGCGAAATATCGGATCGCCTTCCTTCCTTTGATTGCTTGGTATGTATCGGTATATCTTTTGGCTTGATGAAGACTTGACATCTTCTATCTTTGGGATATTTTGTTCTAACAGCAATGATGATTTTGGTTTTGAGACTTTATCAATAGGCTCAAAATAAAATTTTGCATCAGCATAGAAGGATTCTGCTATAGTGAATGGCTTTTTATCAGCAAAAATCCTTACTACGCTCCCTGAAGGATCTTTATACTTGATGCATTGATGGAGAGTAGATGGAACAACCCCATTTTCATGCAGCCATGGGCGACCGATAAGAACATTATATGAGGTAGCCGCATCAATCACATGGAAGTATACATATGTCATAAGATCTTCAAACTTTAGAACTAGAGATATGGTGCCCAATGCTTCTTGACCAGCTTGGTTAAAGCCATGAATGACAACATTTGAGCGACATAGGTCTCCTTTAGAATACCCAATCTTTTTAAGAGTGTGCAAGGGTAACAAGTTTATGGCTGAACCACCATCAATCATTATGTGATTAATGGGAAGATCATCGATCTCGCCAAACATAAGAAGGGGTCTATTATGCTTTTTATTTCCTAACAACAGATCCCCATCATTGAACGTAATACTTTGAGTTTGGGATAATTTTACTTCTGCTTGTGAAACTTCAACCCTATAATCTTCAGAGAAGGAAAGTGCAGTAATAAATGCATTTCACAAATTAGAAGAGAGACACAAAGCATCATACACAGAAAGCATAGCCGGTATTTTTTTCAAGTGCGAGATTACATCATACTTGACCAACAAATTAGAAGTATGGTCAGTCGCATCATTCAGAGTTACATTTAGGGGATTTCTTTGTTGAGGAGATGGCCTAGTTAGTTGACGAACTGACCTAAGCTGAACTTCCTCAACTTTGGGTGCCTCTTCTTCAGGGAAGTGAAGAGACTCCTCATCATCCTCAAAACCTCTGATGGGAAAGCAGCATATTCTTCGAGGGGGTTGTCCTCTTCTTTATATTTTGGTAGAAGCGCGGGCCTTCGCCCTTTTCCATCATTCATCGGAGAGCAAATCGTCTTGAGAGTTGCTGATGATGCTCTCCTGATCTTTGGGAATCTGATGGTTCACATTTTGGGGTGTGGATCCACTGAAGGAAAGCCATGCCTTCATGCTAGCACTTAGCTTGCTGTTGTGGATGCCTTGAGGAAGACATATTAACATGCTCAGGTTTTGATATCATATATTGATCATAAGTTTGCCACATTTTTGGAGTTGCACAACTCACCGGATCACTTTGAAAAGTGGCGACATTTGACGTAGCCGTTTTCTTTCCATTTGTCATGCTTTTGAGTAGATCGGCATCTATGGTGCCTTCATCTATGAGCTTTTGTATCTTGTTTTTTACCACAAAACAATCCTTGAGCGTATGACCCAAGATGCAATGAAAGTAACAAAAATTTGGCTCATCGAATTTAGAAGCTTCTTCTGGCCTTTTCAGTTTGGGGAGCTCGATGAGTTTCAACTCTCATAGGCCCATGAAGAGATCCCCCACTTCTTCGTCGGGGAAAGAGTACTTCTGATTTTGACACTCGCTAAGAGTTGGCCTTCTAGGAGCTAGTGCACCCCCTTTGCTTGGTAATCTTGTGGCGGTGCCCCTAGTTTGGGACTTTTGAGGACCCACTGTTGTCTCCATGGCCTGCATTTGCTTTGGCTTAGAAGATGTGGGCTTATCTTGTGGGTTGTTTTTATCTAATGGCACCTTGTTGAACGTCCTCGGCGGACAAGACATGTGATGCATATAATTCTCTATGTCCATGGCCTTCGAGGACAGCTCTTCAAAAGTTATTGGCCTTACACCCTGCAGGTGAATGGCCATGTCCGGGATCAAGTTATTCATACACATACGAACTGCTTCTGGTTCGGTGATTGGCTGTGGGTAGTGGAGGCTTAAATTCCTCCACCTATTAATGAATTCCGTAGCTTTCTCATTTGGCATTTGTAAGGTTTGAGTCAACTCAGTTATTTCCACTATCCTTTGAGTGCTATAAAAGCGCTCTAGGAAGGCATCTTGCATTTGTTCCCATGTACGGATGGAGCCAGGTGCCAACTTGCTATACCATGTGAAAGCTGGACCCGATAATGTTTGTACAAATTGATGGAGGAGAAGAGCTCCATTGTGGGCTGTATCTTGACACGTAGCAAGGAAATGGGCCAGATGTTCATGTGGTGATCTGGTCCCATTAAATTTACTAAATTGCGGTTGGCGATAGTTGTTAGGAAATGGTACCATGTCCACCTCTGTCGGATATGGTTTTCATATACCCCGGATGCATGGAATAATGTGTTTGCATATATGGAGCCTTTACGCCTTCCGAAATCATCCTTTGTATGGCTTTGAGTGTGATTTTAGGTTGGGGATGGGGATGGGGACCATTATGACTAGTCGAAGCATTCACATCACTTGTACGATTTCTGGTGTTGGCCACCTGCTCATGGAGTGCAGCCAACTCTTCTTCTTTCTGTTGCAATGCAGCCATCATTCGGTTCATCTGCTCTTCAACAGATTGACCCTCATTTGTGGCAAGCACTTGTTCAGCATCGCCTAGCTCACTCCCACTATGTGGAGATGGTGAGCCATCCTCACTTGAGGCTTGTGGATCTTCACCATTTAGTGGGTTTGGATCAGCCGAGCCTGCAGTATCCAATAATTCATTTTCAAAGTTAGAATGATCATCAAATATGGGGTTATAAGACCCTACATAGATCGTATTATTTCTTGAATTACTAGAGTTTGTTAAGCTTTGAGTCACCAGACGATGACCCATCGAAATTTGTTTACGAGGCTTCTTTCTTTTGAAGTGTGTAGAAGCGGAGGAAGTATCACTCGTGTTGCAGGCTGCTTCCTCAACACTCACCGGCATTGAAGAGAATACCTCAAAACGGTTGCTCGAGGCTCTTTTATGAGGAGGCCAATAAGCTAGTGTTGTTGTATCTTCCACTCTTGGAGTGGTTGCTTTTATTTCTCCTTGGGTGCCACCAGCATGGCTTGATGGCGCATCACCTCGTACCCAACTAGACGTGGAGTCAGTTGGTATTGCCATCTCCTTTTGCCTTAAGCTGGCACGTCTTGCATGTATATTGGCAGCCTACTTTGCATATCTCCCTCGCCTTGAGTTCCTTTTTACGAACTCTTGATGCTCGGGTAATTTGGCCAAAGTTTCGGCGCATCACATGATTTTCACCCTCAATATTATCTAAGGCTGTGGATGCTCCAGGCAGCAAGCTCCTTAGGTCCTGGCATATGTCCCTTTCGATGGAAGTCTGAAAAGCCTGCCTAGCAGCATTTTGGATCCTATGATATTCCCTGCTTTGTTGAGCCAAAATTGAATCACAAACATAAGCATGTTGTGCATTAGTCATAGAGTCAATTGCATTGTTGAAGTTGGCCCATGCTTGAAGTCTTTTGCGTTGCCGTTGGTGGTGTCGCTTTAGAGACATAGAATCTTGTATAGAATGCCATGACGGTGCCACCTCTGATGATATAGGATCAGAGAGTGTCATAGCCGGATCAACATGTCCCTTCTTTATATCATTGAGGGAGAGGTGAATCCCTTGCCACTGAAGCTCACGCTTAGGTAGATCATTGCTGAGATTATAGACCAACATGGGGATAAACTCAGGAGCTTTAGCCCGAAGTTGGCTTTTTGTAGATGAACCACTTTCAGTGGATGACATACTATATTCTGTCGCCATGGCCTTTCCTTTGTTGGAAGGATGCAGGTGATACATCTCTCCCACTGCTACAGCCCTTTCTTTGTTGCAGGGCTATGGACGTTGAGGTTGATCCCGTAGCACTATCCCCCTATTTGGAGGTGGGAAAGCTATTGTCGATGCATTCTTTGTCGGGCGTGCCCCTAGTATGCTTGGGGCAGGTTTGGAGGAACCAGCCCCCAACTTATCATGAGTAATTGAAGGTGGCATTCCCCCCCCCCCCCCTTGTCTTTGGAGTCGATGAAGAGGACATCATTGGTAGCGTCAACTTGGTTGGTGACGCCCTTTTAGTACAGATAGGCCACTCCCCAAGCATGGCGGGGCGGAACTTTGGTGCCATCTTGGAACTAGGGGACTTGGTGCTCTTGGGCTTGGATGAGCCAGGAGCAACCACATTAGAGGATGTGGCCTTGCGCACATTGGTAGCGCGCTCATTGGAGGCCATCATCCTTGCTTTGGCAGCAACTCTTCTTGCCCACCGCTTTGCGGCTTTGGACATGACAGGGGTGAACCCTTCCTCAGGCTTGGAATTGCCCTCTTGGTCATGAGCAAACAGTCGGCGATGTAGCTGTAGTGTGGAGTGAACCAGCACTGTTGGAAGCTTGAACGGGACCCATGAGAACGTCGACCCAGAGGGAACCAATGCGGATCGTGATGAAGTCTTGAACATGTCCATCCATACCTTCATATAAGAAAACCATATATGAGTTTTCTTGAATGCAAATATGAATGCGCATATCATTTCATTTGACGATTTAGGTCAAAGTCGTATGATGCAACCATGTCGGGACTCAAAGATGAGGGGAGAAGTAGGTCCCACCGGGCGTGCTAGAATCTGATGGCGGGGAAACGGGCGGCTCTAACCTGCCTCCGCGTCAGCAGAGACAAATTTGGTTTTGGTTAAATTTAATTGGAACAAAAGAAAAATAACAGGTATTGTAAGTCCATACTTCCATAATTCTTATATTTGCATAAAAATTATGTTAATTACATCTCCATAGAGAACACCCCTGATTAAGAGTTCCAACATGAGTATATGAAAAATAAGATTACATCATACGGTTTCCTATTACACACTACAAAAGAAAACAAAGTCTTCAGTCTTGTAGTCGTGGATGGATGCATGTATATGTTTTGTGCTTGGCCATGATCATTTCTTGAATGATGTATAGTGCATTGTATCATATATGGACATGACTTATCTTGAAGACTAAATTTGACAGTCTTGTTGAATCATGGAGGTCATGGTTTGACATTTATAAATGTACTCAACATATGGCGCAATATTTTGTATGGGCAAAGACAAAATAATTATCTCATCAAGATTCAAGAAGATATGTTGTTGCACCAAACCTAGGCGTGACGCATGGAGTTGATTTGTTTTATCAAAGTTGGCGTACACGCTCATGACATGGTATTTGACCAAGGGTTCACATGCACTATGCTATTTAATTTGATTTGATTTGGTTTGTTATAGCTAGACATAACCTTATATGAGTGCAGTCTAACTAAGGGGCTAGATCATTTGGAGGGCCTACATGGGGCATAATTGACATTTCTTTTCAATATGACATGAGTTCATTTCTTGGTAAACTAACGCACACTCTTTGTAAATATGAATGACCGATAGCTTATTTGGGTCTTTTAGGAGACAACGATGTGCATGTATCTAGTTTATGCAAGGCTTTTATGAATATCGTGTTATTTATTTAGGCCATGATGTAGTTACGTCTTAATAACTCGGCATATGGCCTCTGTATGATTATTTGAACATATATGCATTTTGACATATGTGCATGCTGACGAAAGGAAATTTATACATGTGTGTGATAAATATTTATTTGATGTGTTGTATCATATATATGCATGTGATTCGTTATATCATGCAAGATTATGGATTGGAATGCTTTGACATATGTGATGTAATATTTTATTTTGGGCTAAGCCAGTATGTTTATTTTGCCATGGCTTAGAAAGATATGTTGCATCACCAGACTAGACCGTGACCTATGTAGTTAACTTATTTTATCAGAGTTAACATGTGTACTCATAGCATGGTATTTGGCCACGGATTAGTATATATTATGCAATTTACTTTAATTTGAATGCTAGAATTATTATTCATGGATGCGATCACTAACTTGGCATCATATTCTCTTTTGTGCAGTTGCCTAGTCAAACAACGGCACGTATGCATGCCGGGCGGAGCATATTGGGATATTTTATTACTTAGGGCGTGCAAATAGGTGTTAGCCATGCAGTATATTAGAATGAACCCTTTAGTTACAAAATGGTGTGTTTGTAGATGAACCGTGTAATGCATTTGATCTTTCTTATGTTAAAAATATTTAACATTGAAATGATGATTGGTTTTGTGCCGGAAGATGCTTGAAAGCTAGCAGTATTCCTGGCGTATTACATATGCATGGACCGGAGATTTCTACATGCAGTACATGGCTATCTTTTCTTTTGGCATAATTTTGATATAAACTAGCGCACGGACTTTCTTTATGGCCGTGGCATGTAATTTATCTATTCTCTTTGATGCACAGTATGAAAATAGGTCGGCGGGCCATGGCCAAAATATATGCAGATTTAATTGGGTATGGAGCCAAATCGCGTCCATATCAACTTCACCATGAATCAGGTGGAGCCAAAACGCGTCCACTCCCAAATTTCAACGAGGCCTTTTACATCTTTAGCGGGGCACGAAACCCACGCACATCACGCCATCATGGCGCTACTGGCCGATTCTTTACCAGGGCATGAGACCCATATGCACAATGCATTCATCTTTTAATCGGGGTGTGTAGCCCATGCGTGCAGCGTAGCCGGCCGTTACCAGCTCTTTTACCTTTTACCAGGACATGACGTCCATATATGGGGCACCACCCTTACTGGCCCTATTTACCAGAATGGAGGAGGATAAGAAGCTTGTCGACGAAGTTGCCGTAGATCAAAAAAGAGGTAGAGAGACAGGAGCGGGGCTCCTTGATTCGTCTCTGAAGATCGGACTGAGAGTCCGAAAAGAACTGGGGTTCCCACCTTGTTCCGGGCACCGACGAACGAGCGTAGCTGCTTCCGCCGGCTGGTCCTGAGAGGGGCCTCCGGTGTATGCTTCGACGATGCGGGAAGGCAGCCGGACGGTGCTGTGTTTGAGGTGGGAAGTTGGCAGCCTGACGGCGCTCTGTGTTGGGAGAGCAACACGGCAGGTGTTTGCTTTTCTGATCAGGGAGCGGGGGTGTATGTGTGTGTGTCAGCCTCGAACGCTCGTAGTATCCTGCTACTTATAGAGCACCCGACCAGGTGGTTCTTATTATATTTTAAAATCTCGTCCAGGGCCGCAGCGGCGGGAGTGGTTACCATGAGGTTTGGCGCTCTTCTGATTCGATCTGCCTTCGTTAATGACCCTGGCCTCACGCGCGACTGCTGAACGGGGCTCTTGCCAGACATGGACTTGGTCGCGACATCGGACCGGACGTGGCTGCGCTTCGACTCTATTTGAATATACTAAGCGCTTACAGGAGTTTCTTTGTCGAGCATGTGGGCCGATTTTGTCTATAATTTATGAAATAGAAAACGATTTATTTCTTGCCTGGGCACAACCATAGGTCCTGTACACACGCCTACACGGTATACGTGCAGCCGGAGCTAGCAGGCGTGCATGCATGGGTGTATTTATTTCTACTTTATTTTACTACTTCCTTTTTTTACTTTTTCATTGTGTTAACCACCCCATTATGTGCATGACTCGGTCTCGCGGCAGTGATTTGGAGACATAGCCATCCTTTGACTATGTTTGAATATGCCAAGCGCGCACAGGAGCTGCCTCCTCGCCTGGGCAACTGCATTTGGACCATTGTTTATTCTTTAACTGAAGTGATTAAGGAGAACAGGAAATAGCTTATTTCCTGGCCGACGTGCACGTACATGCTATACGCTTGCTGTGTATGTACCACATACGTACTTGCATGGCCATGTTTTGATTAACCCATGTGTATGTATATGCGTGTATGTATTTACGGCCGTGCTTTTGTTTATTTGTCAAGGCGTGAACACGCTCATGCATATATATACATGTAAGGCTGGACGAAAAACCTCGCTCGGCTCGTGGCTGGCTCGACTCGGCTCGGCTCGACTCGTTATGATAACGAGCCGAGCCGAGCCAAGATTTTAGCTCGTTAGCTATAACGAGCCAACTCGAGCCAGCTCACGAGCCGCTCGCGAGCTAAACGAGCCAAGCTTTCAGGAAAAAAGTATCAAAACTTGTATTAGTTTTTGTATTACTTCATGTCTTGCACTTTACAATTGACTGGTAACTGGTCTAGACCCTATAAATTGACTGGTAACTGGTCTAGATGCATTTCTTTTGTATTATTATTATTCTCAAACTTTAGATAAATGCAAATATTATATTTTGTGTATTTTTTATACCTGGCTCGCAAGCTTAACGAGCCGAGCCGAGCTGGCTTTCTGGCTCGTTAGGATAACGAGCCGAGCCGAGCTAGCTCGTTATCTTAACGAGCCAGAACGAGCCGAGCCCAAACGAGCCGAGCCGGCTCGTTATCCAGGGCTATATACATGTGTGTCTCCTTTTTCTTTTTGCTCCATCTTCCTTTCCTCTTTAGCGATGTTATATTATTCCTTATTTGCCTATATCATATTCATATAAAACTTATCATCTATACCATTTTATTTAATATGGTATAAATGTTTTCACACATTTTGGATATGTCAAAATTGGTGTCAACAATCTTAGGGCTGGATTCAACCAGATCCGATTGTCCCCAGGCGAAGAGCACAAGACTGCGTTTCAAATGCATTGGGGACACTTTGAGTTCACTGTTATGGCGTTTGGATTGACCGGGGCTCCCAGTACCTTCCAAGGCACCATGAACTGTACCCTCGTCTTCTCTGACGACATCCTTGTCTACAGCAATAGTCTGGAAGAGCACATTGAGCATCTCAGGCAAGTATTCAGCCTCCTGGCAAAAGACAAGTGGTTGGTTAAGCTGTCCAAGTGTCAGTTTGCTAAGCAGCGGATATCCTATCTCGGCCATGTTGTAAGCGCAGATGGGGTAACGACCGACCCGGGCAAAATTCAGTCTATCCAATCTTGGCCGACCCCGACTGATGCCAAGCAGTCGCGCAGTTTTCTGGGTCTCGCCGGGTACTACCGTAAATTTGTGCAGCATTTTGCCATTATTTCCAGGCCCCTCAATGACTTGCTGAAAAAAGGGACAGTTTTCCTTTGGACATCAATCCAAGAAGAATCCTTCCAGGCTCTTAAACATGCTCTGGTTACCGCTCCGGTACTTGCTCTGCCTGATTTCTCTAAGGTTTTCCAGCTGCAGACGGATGCCAGTGATTTGGGAGTTGGTGCAGTTCTTCTCCACCTTGTTTAGTTTGGCGAAATTTTTTGGAAAATGATACTGTAATACTTTCGTTGTTATTTGGCAATTAGTGTCCAATCATAGTCTAATTAGGCTTAAAAGATTCGTCTCGTGAATTTCGTCTAAACTGTGTAATTAGTTTTATTTTTTATTTATATTTAATGCTTCATGCATGTATCCAAAGATTCGATGTGACGGGGAATCTTGAAATTTTTTGCAAAATCCAGGGAACTAAACAGGAAGATGGCCATCCACTGGCGTTCATCAGTAAGGCCCTCGGTCCTCGCACCCGAGGCCTTTCCACCTATGAAAATGAGTTTCTGGCCATCATTGTAGCTGTTGAGCAGTGGCAATCCTATCTGCAGCATGCCGAGTTCGTTATCTTTACCGATCACAGCAGCTTGACTCATATTGCCGATCAGCGACTCCATACCCCATGGCAGTTGAAGATGTATACCAAGTTGGTCGGTCTGCAGTATAGGGTGGTTTACAAGCCGGGAAATTCAAACACTGTCGCTGATGCCTTGTCCCGCCATCCATCTCCTCCAGCACAGCTTCAGGCCATTTCACTTTCAACTCCTGAGTGGTTGCATGCTGTAGTTGACGGATACTCTCAAGACCCGCCGCGTCGTCTCTCATGCAGGAGCTTTCAGTGTCTCCAGACTCCCACAAGCCCTTCACGTTGAACAATGGAGTCCTTCGGTACCAGGGCCGAATATGGATTGGTGCGAACCCGGCCTTGCAGATTCGCATCATGCAAGCGTTGCACTCTTCACCTCTAGGCGGCCATTCTGGGTTTCTGGTCACCTACAGCCGCGTGCGCAAGCTGTTTGCGTGGCGCGGACTCAAATCTTCAGTAAAGGAGTTTGTCTCCTCCTGCACAATCTGCTTGCAAGCTAAACCAGAGCGTTGTCGTTACCCTGGTCTTCTGTCCCCCTTGCCTGTATCTTCGAAGTCTTGGCAAGTGATATCGATGGACTTCATCGAGGGTCTTCCGCGTTCCGGATCAGCGAACTGTTTGATGGTAATTGTCGACAAATTCAGTAAGTTCGCCCATTTTATCCCTCTGCTCCATCCTTTTTCTGCCCAGCAAGTCGCACAACTTTTCCTTGATAACATCTACCGATTGCATGGCCTTCCCACCCATATCATTTCAGACTGCGACCGCATCTTCACTAGCACCTTTTGCCGCGAGCTGTTCCGCCTTGCTCAAACCACCCTTTTCTATGAGCTCTGCTCACCATCCTCAATCGGACGGCCAAACTGAGCGCGTCAACCAATGCCTTGAAACCTTTCTTCGCTGCTTCGTGCATTCTTGCCCCAAACAGTGGTCTCGCTGGGTGTCCCTTGCGGAGGATTGGTACAATACCTCTCCCCATTCCTCCCTTGGCCGTTCCCCCTTTGAGGTCTTGTATGGCCATCCACCTCGCCACTTTGGCCTTACTGCTGATTCTGCAACTGATTGCTCCGAAGTCGAGTCCTTCATCTCGAAACGTGCCACTATGCTTGCTGCTGTTCGCCAGCATCTTCTTCGCGCTCAGCAACGCATGAAGTCCCAGGCGGACAAGAAGCGCTCTGATCGTTCATTTGCTGTTGGCGACATGGCGTATCTGAAGCTTCAGCCATATGTGCAAAGCTCTTTGGCTCCCAGGTCCAACCAGAAACTCAGTTTCAAATATTTCGGTCCCTACAAGATTGCTTCTAAGATTGGAGAAGTGGCTTACAAACTGGAGTTGCCCTCAAGTTCGGCGATACATCTGGTTTTTCATGTTTCACTGTTGAGGCCAGCTCCTTCCCCCAAGTATCAGGTATCTACCAACCTCCCTGAGACTGACTTTGGCCTTCAGATTCTAGAGCAGATCTTGTAGCGGCGCCTTCAGCCCGCCGTGATGGTTCTGTTGCACAAGTGCTGATCAAGTGGTCCGGTCTAGATCGTGAACTGGCTACTTGGGAGGATGCTGAGGCTCTGTTCTAGCAGTTTCCCAATGCGCCGGCCTGGGGACATGCCGGTCCTCAAGGGAGGGGGGTGTCAGCGCCCACCATCCTGGTGATACTCAAGGCGAGCACAGGCCCAGAAGAGGTAGACGTATCCGGCCCAAGAGCTCCAAGGTGTTCGGCCCACAATGGGCATGTAATCAGCTGTGCCTGTGTGCCAGCCAGGATAAGTAGAACCTGAGTGAACGGAGGAGATCATCCATGCAATGAACCCAGTTATACTTTCGTAATATTACCAATCCTGCCATCGTCGGCAGGGAGACCTCGTGAGCTCTCTTCTTCTTCTCCAGACTACTCTTCCTCTCCCCGATCTCCGACCACCGCCGCCGCCGGGGCTAACAAATACCACCCAGCGTGCATACACCCTATAGGTCCCTAGGCCATAATCTAAGCTAAAGCTAAAACTCCTGCTGAAATGTGTTAAATCAGCAACCCACCGAAGCACACCCCCTTGCTTTCTGGCTTCGAGACGTGCGCTCGGGACTACTACTGGAATGACCAAACCGCCCTTAGACCATCCGCAGAGTGTGCGTCGAAGCCGGTTCTATGCATTTAATGTAGGTATAGGATCCGGTACCATACACTGTGGGGTTGTTTCGATGGAGGACCAGCTTCTAGGTATAGAACCCGCCCCTTGTGCAATAAAAAATATACTACTCTAACACATGACACGGCTCCAATTGCCATGAGCGGATGAGCATTCAGATTTCAACGGTCAAGTGAAATGCAGAGTCAAGTGAAATGCAACGTCACTTGACCGTTGCCTTCAAAAAAGGAGCCCTAGCCTGCTTCCTTCCTCCCAACAATCCTCCACTGCCTCCTTGTTCCCAGCGGCCTCCACTTCTGCTACCAGCAATCTTTCCCTGCCTCCTTGTTCCCAACAGCTTACGTAAAAATAGAGAAGCAAAATCAAAACAACTCAATACTCATATTTCTTAGTTTACATGGAGCCCTCGGAGGGAAGTTTTGGTAGGTTGCTCGCCACTTATCCCAGAAATCCAAGAGCAGATAACACAAGCTTCCAACACATGCCAAAATTCGTACCCAACACTTTCAACCAGACTCAGTTCCCCACCCCACCACCACCATTCAATCACTCCCATTATCCCCAACATAGTCAACCTACTCATGCCATGCACAACTTGAATCCCTTTGGTGGTGTAGGCAACCTTCAACAGTATGCCCAGTTTTCACCAAGTTATCAAGGTTTTCAACCACTACCCAACTTTGGCTTCCTAGGTGGAATGTTTGTAGGTGCTGGTGGTGGTGCATCTTCACATGGCTCAGATTCGGCAACCCCACAATCGCAAATAAGAGAGCGGGAGCAAGATGAAGAAAAGGAAGATTCAAGCGCCAACAACCTGGATGAAGGAAGGAGGGCTGTGAGAATTAATTACACTGAGGACGATAACCTACACCTTGTAAGTCTTTGGATTAAGCATTCAGTAGATCCAATTCGTGGCACAGATCTGAGCAGAGAGGCCTACTAGAACAAGATAGCAGAAGCGTTCAATTCGGGCCTGCTGAAGGTTCAAGAAGAAGGTCAAAGGGACAGCTCAAAGCCATTGGGGAAGAATTAATGCAGTTGTTACCAAGTTCAATGGGGTCTATGGTCGAATGACCTATTGTAGTGGGGAATCTGATGACATGCTGATGGACAAAGCACATGCTGCATTCAAAAGAGAAAACAAGAAAAAGCCATTTACACTTGAATATGTGTGGAACATTCTGAGGAAGGAACCTAAATGGTATAGAAGTATACATGGTATGGATTGTTCAGAGGAAAAATAAAAGGACAAAAGTAGATGAATCTGGAGCATACACTTCATCTTCCAACCAAGACACAGACGAGGGGGAGACATTCAAAGAAGTGCGGCCAGAGGGGCAGAAGAAAGCAAAAGCTAGGATGAGAGGAAAAGGAAAGGGAAAGGCCATACCACAATCTCCCCTAGGCTCGCAGCCAGATGAAGACATGGTTTTGTTTCACGATGCTATGTTGAAGAGAGCAAGTGCACTAGAGAAAACAATGGAAGCATCAAAGGAGCAGGATAGAATGGACAAGATAAAAAAAACTACATGCAATAGTTGGATAAGGATACTTTGAAAATGAGTCCAGCAATACTGAAGCTGCATGAACAACTCTTACAGGGTCTAGCCAAGGAGCTATTTCCATCTTCAGACAACTAAGCAGATCATTATGGATCAGTGTGTATTGTATGTGTTGTAGTAAATGTATGTGGCACTACCATTATGTATTAGTGCGTGGATTTGTTTTGTACTAAATGTATGTGGGACTACCATTATGTATTAGTGTGTGGAATTTGTGTTGTACTAAACGTATGTGGCACTACTATTATGTATGATTTTTCATTATTGGTAATATCAATATTGGTTTGTACCTGTTTATGCAATGTGCCACCTGCTCTCCTTGTTCTGAAGATCTGAAAAAAGGAGACATGAAACTCAGAACTAGCTGTTGGAGAAATATTTAATGCACAACTGACATGAAAGTTGCAGCAACTAGCTGTTGCAGAATCTAGCTGTTGAAAAAACTAGCTGTTGGAGAATCTAGGTGTTGGAAAAACTAGCTGTTGGGGAATCTAGCTGCTAGAAAAGCCAGCTGCTGGAGAAGCCATCTATAAATACAATCTGAAGGACAGCTAACACACAACTCATTCATTCGCATATGCTACACTTCCTTCTACTCCATCCACCAAACCAGACCTCTACCAACAAATGACTGAAGACTTTGAAAACCAATCCATCACTAGTGAGGACCTCCAAAAACTCATGTTGGAGGAAATCAATGACCCAATGGTGGATCGTGTTGTGGCAAAAATGCAAGCTCGGATTGAAGCTAAACTTCAAGCTCGGTCAGGCAGCAACATCAACTCACGAAGGTACATTAATAGGGATCATGAAGTTGGTCATGCAAAATTAGTTGTTGAATACTTTGCTGAGAATCCTTTGTACACTGAGTACCAATTTTGTAGAAGATTTTGGATGAGAAAGCACATATTTTTGCACATTGTGGAAGCATTAAAAAATTGATCCCCGTATTTTCAGTTAAGGAGAGATGCATTCGGTAAGGTGGGTCTTTCACCGCTGCAGAAATGCACGGCTGCCCTCCAAATGTTAGCATATGGATCACCAGCGGACCTTATGGATGAAGCATTTGGAAGTGCTGAAACCACAGCTTTAGAGTGTCTAATCAAGTTTGTTCAAGGTATTAGACACATATATGGGGAGAAATATCTTAGAAGACCTAATGATGAGGATATCCAACGGTTACTCCAAGTTGGAGAGGCACGAGGGTTTCCAGGGATGTTGGGAAGTCTAGATTGCATGCATTGGCGATGGGGAAATTACCCAGTTATATGGAAGGGACAATTTACCCGTGGTGGCTACAAGGTACCCACTATCATGCTCGAAGCTATTGCCTCCTATGACCGCTGGATTTGGCATGCCTTTTTTGGCACATCTGGTTCCAACAATGATCTAAATGTGTTGAACCAATCACCATTGTTTACACAAGTGCTGCAAGGGAGAGCCCCAGAAGTTAAATTTACAATTAATGGTTCAGAGTATAATATGGGTTACTACCTAGCTGATGGAATTTATCCTGAGTGGGCAACATTTGTAAAAACAATTACTTTACCTCTTATTGAAAAGGATACACTCTTTGCTCAGCATCAAGAGGGAGCAAGAAAAGATGTGGAGTGCACTTTTGGGATTCTACAGAAACGATGGGCCATTATACGTCATCCAACATGTCTATGGGATAGGCAAGAGCTAGAAGATATTACGATGGCATGTATTATTCTGCATAATATGATAGTTGAGGATGAGAGGGACTCCTATCAGTTGCATCTGGACACCACATATGAAGAGGGTTGAGCTACCAGACCAATTGAAGGACTTGACTATGAACCAATTAATGGATTTACCAGAATTCTAGAGATCAATGATATGATTCATGACAGAGAGACTCATAGACGTCTGCGGGCAGATCTAGTGGAACATATATGGCAAAAATTTAGTGGTCGGCGACCTTAGAACATGTAATCTGTAGATGTCCTTTGCATGTATCTTTGTTATTTTTAGTTTTTTGTATTGTTGCTGTGAACCTAAATCAATGAAAAGGTCTATTTGTAACTTCAGTCAGATGTTAGACAGAAACAATAATGCAATGCCCAAAGCTACTATCACACAGCACCAAATCTATTAGACGGGGAGAGACAAACCATGCCGCAGATCCCGAAGGTGACGCAGCACGCGACTTCCACGCACGACACCATGGACGCCCACGCCGCATGTCCTCCTTCGCGCTGCCTCGTCCTCCTTGTTGCACGCCAACGTCGCAGGGCTAGGGAGGGAATCCCGCGATGCGCGATTCCGGAGCAGATCGGGCGGCGCATGACGAAGAGGCGGTGGCGCACGACGCGCAGAAGGTGGCCGCCACATGAGGGAGACGAGGCAGCAGCGGATGGGGAAGTGCAGGGGGCACCACACGATGCTTGGATTGGCCGGATTTGGTGGATCGACGAACTCGGACGAGGAGCCGCAACAGATCGGCAAAACGGAAGACGAATGGGGAAAGAAGCCTGACGAAGATATTGGGTCCGGCAATCGAGCCGGATCTAGTTCTATCCACTATGAGCTGAATAGCAAGACGCGTCATGTCGTTTGTGGAGCCCGGTGCTCCACACTGTGGACGCTCTTATTCTTCTCACGCCCACACACGCGCGCCCAGTCCCCTGCTGTTGCTGGCACGTTGTACGGTTCTAGTGTAGCCCCGACACCAGCCAACAACACCCAACAGCTGTCGGATGGCCGACTATCAACTGTCAACGCTAACTGTAAGCTACTGCGCTCGTACAAAAAAAATATATAATTTTACAGCGTGTTCGTTGGTCGGTGCTGGTGCTGGTTTGGGTTGGTTGGTGCTGATTTTTTGTGAGAAAAAAACATTGTTGGCTGGTTGAATAAGCCTGGCTGAAACCAGCAAGCGAACAGGGTGTTAGTTTAGAATCAAATCAAGTTTTCTTAAATTTAAGAACAGTTACTAACAATGAAAGTTTTCATTTGAATAATTTTCTATTGAGATGCAGGCTGTGGTCACGAATAATGGTGGGTGCATTACACTAGATATAAGTTGACATTGAACAGGTCGTCTCACGAAGTTTACAGCACAAGTTTAAGGGAAGAACAACATGCTCATCGTACAACGAAAATGCATAGTTTCATTACCAAGTTCTCGTAATTAAGTACCTACAAATCCATTCCATTTTACTATTTTAGAGATTCACCCATTTAACGATACTTTTTATTGCACGGGTCTACAGATCTGATGATCTTCAATTGTTAATGTGACTGCACCGTCCACCCTGCAGTACGTACGCCATCTTGCACACTCAAGTCGCAGGTAGGAGGTCGAATGCTAGCTGAACGTACACATCCTGCTTTCTCTCCGCTCGCACAAAAAAAAAGGCACACCTGATTTTAATAACATAAAACTTAACGAGCTAATAATATTTTTAATAATTTGTAATGACAAACAATGCTAATAATAATAATGAAATACGTAGCAATGGCTGCAGCAGCGTCACAATGACAAGGAAAAACCTTTCAAAAAAAATGACAAGGAAAAAGGAGCCCATACCAGCAAGCTTCTTGCAAGTAATGTTTTGTTTTCTCCTAAAAAAATTAATTTCTGTTTGGTCGTAGAAACATTGATATATATGTTACATATAGTTTCTAGCTAGTCCGTGATCAAGCAACGCAATGCAATCAAGCTACTCAATGGCACGATCGATATATGACGAACAACAAAGTCACGTGTTAGTTAGGCGTACAGCACTCATGTGTAGGTAAGTGGGTAATGAGTACGTATAGTCAGTGGGTAATGTGTAAGCAAGTACACGCGACTTCTGTAGCACTGCACGTTCCTGTACAGACTTATTCTTGGTACATGTATATATGTATCTATACACTGCATGTGCATATATGTTTATTATATCTTGCTAAGTTCACTATAGCACATATATACTCCCCTTTTATTTTCACATGTTGTATTAGCTGTCTTTAAATCAAACATCCATCTTTGACTATTAATTTCAAGAAATCTATATAGTTTCACGACATGTAGATTGTATATATTATGAAAGTATTTATCATGGTGAATTTAAAAATGCAAACCTTATGTTAGTTAACATGTATACTTTAAAAAAAATTGATTGTCACAGTTAGAAATGTTTGACTTAGGACAAACTAATATGACATGTAAAAGAGAACTGGGAGTATGCCTTGTTAACGTTAAATATTTTTGTGTATTAGTAAGTTCACTTGTACGTACATGACACGCTTGTTAAGTTCACCTAAACATATACGATACGTGTTCATGTTAAGTCCACTTTATAAACATAAAAAATGATATTTCATCTTGTTAAGTCTACTTAAATATAACGATACTTAAGCTTCCTTAGTTTATTAAACATAGGTGATACTTAATCTTGTTATTATGTTTCACTAACATGTTTGATAGATTCACTTTGAGACATCTGTGACAACTAAACTTGCAAGTACACTAAACACTTAGATTTGTTATATTAACTTAAAGTATATGACACTTAAAATTATTAAGCTCGTTTAAACACATATATGACACTTAAGCATATATGTAAATTACATTACATTTGTTCTTCCAAAAAAAAAACGATAGTTCTGCCAGATGCTCAAAGAAAGAGCTTCATAATACCCCAGACCCAATGTTCACCAAAATGAATATCCCGAAACTAGTAGTAACTAGTAAGAGGTGAATAAACATGTCACGCAGGGAAAACAAACTGAGTGTAGCATGTCTCAATTCTACATGCAAACAAATCAAGAGTGACACCTGCATAGCATCTACCACATAAACAGGCACCAGGTAAATTCCAACGCTCAAGAACAACCAGCACAACCGCACAGAGACAAGCATTAGGTTTACAGGGTTGTTGTTATTAATGCGAACGAAATATTTACTTAAGGCTGAACACCATAGCAGTTAATCCTCAGAAAACTTGGCCTAAGAGTCAAGAAATGAGTCGAGGGGATCAGCTGACTGCTGACCCATGTTGGCATATACTACAAAGAAAAGATGTATGTGTCATGTATCTATAAACTGCATGTGCATGTGTTTATTATGTCTCTTTTTTTTTTTGGGAACAATGTGTTTATTATGTCTCGCTAAGTTCACTGTAACACGTATATAGTACTGTATGTCCCTTAGTAAGTTAATCACTTGTACATACATGACACTTGCTTAAAAATATATGATGCATGCACTTGTTAAGTTCACCTAAACATAAAAATGTCATTTGAGCCTGTTAAGTCTAATTAAATATGGGGCAATTATGTATTTGGCACCGGAACAAATCAGTCTTCTTTATTTAGCACTAAAAATTTTGAACTTTCTTATTTGGCATCGAGTTAAAATTTTCATCTATAAATGGCACTACCGTCCATTTAGTGCATCCATCCATCAGTTGACTGCGTTGACCTGTCATGTTTCCTTCGAAAGTACCAAAATGCCCCTCTATACTCGCTCGTGGCCGGCGGCTCATCTCCTGCCCAGGAGCTCGCGGAGGTGCGGCGGCCTCTCGCGCCGGACTCGGCAAATCGAGGCGCGGGGAACGCGCCGGGAGTTCCTCGCCGCCAGTGCTGATCCCGTGCTCACCCGCGAAGTCAAGCATCGCCTGGCACTCCCCGACGCCGCCGCCGGCACTCCCGGCCACACACTTCCCGCCCGTGACGAGGCCGAAGGCGGGCACCTCAAGAGGCTTGCTCGGGAAGCCCACGACGACCATCTGCCCCATGGGCTTGAGCAGGTCCAGCAGCGGCACGACAGGGTGGTCCGCTGACACCGTGTCGACGATGCCGTCCATCGTGCTCGCCGCGGCCTCCGTCTACGCGGGGTCGCGGCTGACTAGGAACGCGTCGGCGCCGAGGCGGCCGAGCACCTCCTCGCGCTTACTCAGCGACATGCTGATGACGGTGACCGTCATCCCGAACACCTTGCTGAACCTGACGGCTAGGTGGCCGAGGCCTCCGAGCCCCCACAATGCCCAGGTGCTTGCCGGGGGCGTTGAGGCCATACTGCACCAGCGGGCTGAACACAGTGACGCCCGCGCACGCGGCCCCGACGGGCCGTAGGCTGGACGGGACCCGCACCACGTAGTGCTCGGGTACGACGAGGACGTCGGAGAAGCCCCCCTGGGTTGTGGCGCCGCCGTCGTCCAAGCCCACGCCGTTGGAGGTTGGCACGAGCTGCGGGCAGTAGCTCTTGTACCCCTTGCTGCAGTTGTCGCAACCGCGGCACGAGTCGACGAAGCAGCTGCGGCGATGCGGAGGGTGCGACAGGGCGAGCTCCGCGACAGCCGTTCATGCACAGCGTGCGTCTCGGCGAGGAGGAGGACGTCGTCGAGCAGCTTCTCTGTCCAGAGATGACGCGATGGCGCTGGAGCTCGACGCGACGCCGGTCATGTGGCTCCGGGCGTGGACGAGCGGCGGCTGTGCTGTGCAAAAACGCGGCTTCTCCTGCGCGCAGCAGCAGCACGCGGGTGAGCGGAGCTCGCGGCCTGGGCGGCGTGCGGAGGACGCGGCCGGCGTGCTGCTGCTGCTCGCCCGCATGACTGTGCTGCATGACGTCGGAGCTCCCAAACCGACGTGCTGCTGCTTACCCGCATGGCCATGTGGCCGCCGCCGCAGCGGCTCGCCAGCTCGCCCGCTCCACGCCGTTCGCGTGCTCCGTGCGCCGCCCAATTCGCCCGCTTCACGCAGGCCGCGTCCTCGGCGCGCCGCCCAGGCCGCGAGCTTGGTGCGTCGCCAATGCAAGCAGCAGCAACACGTCGGGTGAGCTCCGCGCACCGCGCGCCCAGGCCGCAAGATCCCCGGCTGCTGCTCCGCGCGCTGCCAAGGCTACGAGCTCCGCGCGTTGCCCGGGCCGCGTGCTCCGCTGGCCACGTGTGCTCGGCGTCAAACACCGGCCGAGCCATGCACAGTGTGCTCTGCTCTTTAGCCATGACGTTACGATGACGGCATATACTCTCCTTTTCTTTTAGAAAACTAAAAGATAAATACTTTGAAAATATAAGTTACGTATTTCAACCAGCAGCCATCCTGAGCCATGCATCCTTGATCTGTGGCCGAGATGAAAGGAAGAGTGAGGGGCATAATCTGTACCTGCTATTACCAATTTGAAATTTATTAATTATTTATTTGCAGTCTTGAATTATCAAAAATCCACATTTTAGTTCAAAGTATATTTATGATATTTATGATTTTCTTATTTGACAACCTGTGTATTTTTTTTTCCCTATTTAGCACCATGGACTTTTGCTACAATCTAGGGCATTTATGTCATTTTGCTAGCCACTTGACACCGTTACTGGTCTAAATAGACGGCAGTGTCATTTACGAAAGAAAATTTCAACTCGATGCTAGATAAGGAAGTTCAAATTTTCTAGTGCCAAATATGAAAGACCGATTTGTTTTAGTGCCAAATACATAGTTTTCTCATTAAATATAACGATACTTAAGCTTCCTGAGTTTATTAAACATAGATGATACTTAATCTTGTTATGTTCCACTTAAACATGTTTGATTCACTTCGAGACATCTGTGACAATTGAACTTGCAAGTACACTTAACACTTAAATCTGTTATATTAACTTAAAACGTATATGGAACTTTGGCCCTGTTTGGATGCTCTTTTTTTTTTTTTGAGTTTTAGATCAATACCGTAGTTTTTTAAAATACCCAGGTATCTGAAAGAAAGAAGGTGTTTAGATGTAAATAATTTGGAGTTTTACAAACTACGGTATTAACAAAACCGTAGTTTTTTTTTTTTGGAGTCCAGAAAAACTCCGTCCCAGACCTCTATATTTTTTACAGAGGTTCGGCATGCGCGCGACGCGCGTCCACCGCGTGTCTCATTTTCCCTTCGCGCCCTTTTCCTTTCCATGCGCGCAGTCCTTTTGTTTCCATGTTTCCCTTCTTCGAACCAGGAAACAAATTGCCCACCTTTGGCTTCCATGGCAAGTGGAGACAAGGACAGCATGACTAGTAGGAATAGAAATAATTGTGATCCGTGGATAACCTTACATGGCAGTTGCAGTTGCAGTTAAGCCAGATGCATGCATTAAGGATCAAGTTTGACTACTCATAGTTTCATTATTTTTAAATAATAGGTTTCTCTTGCTGTATAAAGAGCAGATGCTCTTATATTTGTACGTCGCCGGCAGCCGGACCATTTGAAATTGTCGGCAACAATACTTAAAACAGAGAAAAACTCTAGTTTCTAAATACTATGGTATTACATGGTTGTGGTCTTTAAAACTGTGGTTTCTAGATACTACAGTTTTAGAATACTACAACATCCAAATGGGGCCTTAAAATTATTAAGCTCATTTAAACACATATATAACACTTAATCATATATGTAAATTAATAGTTAACTTTAATAGCTAAACCACAGTTTTAATGTAACTTTTGAATATACACACACACATTTGCCAGGTCCCTTGCATAGAAAACATCACAATAATAGCTAAACCATAAAGAGCAACACATACTAATCCACAAAGACACATGATTTATAAACAGAATATAGGTTTTCCACATGTTGCGACCTCATCCTAACAGTGAAGCAATGCCAAACCGAGTACCATGGCATGGGTTTGGCCATGGAGGCCTGCAACTGCAATGTTGACTTGGATACCGTGGTTCGGGAGCAGAGTGAAAGACATACCCCTCCCCAATGGACACAGTGAAATAGTGTGAGGTCTCAGATCGAGTGACCTCCATTGAGGACTGGTACAGGTACTAACCACCTATAGTGGTTGGATGAGATCATTTGTTTTCTAATAACAATAATAATGCCGACGACAAATCCAGTGACCTGCACTGCACAACTTTCCCTGCCTATTTTACTTGCCTTTCCCCTAGTTTTCCCTTTTTCAGATTGGCATAGGGGAAAAAACAGATCTGTATAATATCTCAGATTCCTTACATTACATTTGTTCTTCCAAAAAAAAAACTGCGAGAGTTCTGCCATATTATGCACAAAGAAAGAGCTTTATAATACCCCAGACCCAATGTTGACCAAAATGAATATCGAGAAACTAATAGTATCTAGTAAGAGGTGAATAAACATGTCACGCAGGGAAAACAAACTGAGCTACACGCAAACAAATCAAGAGTGACACCTGCATAGCATCTACCACATAAAAAGGGCACCAGATAAATTCCAACGCTCAAGAACAACCAACACAACCGCACAAAGACAACCATTAGGTTTACTGGGTTGTTATTATTGCGAACGAAATATTTACTCAAGGCTAAACACCATAGCAGTTAATCCTCAGAAACTTGGCCTAATAAGAGTCAAGAAATGAGTCGAGGATCAGCTGACTGCTGACCCAAATTGGCACATACTACAAAGAAAAAGAAGCCATTCCACAGATATAGCTTGAAATGACAATTACGGAAAGTCCTAGTTTAGAGCAAACTCAGATCTGTCGCCGCGCAATGTAGCCACTGTAACACCGTGCAGAGAGAACAGTATCTGTTAAAGAAAATACTGCTATCATGGAATGAAACGGAACAGGGAGCATTGTCTTCATGATGTAATTTAAAGTGCGATTGTACAGGAAAAACTCTCTTACTTCAGGTCAAGGATCAGCTCAACGATCAGCACTGCAATATTTACATGGTGTCCAGTGGCCACAAAGCTTGTTACCTACCTACAAAGACACTAGATGAGGCTACTAGCATGCAAAACAATATTGAGATTGAGAGAGGGAGGGGGTTCACCTTCTATACAGAGCTTTGATATCCTGGCGGCTTGCTTTAGTATCCAATAGTTTGTCCCCAGAGTCATCAATATCAACTTGACCAAGCTTGAAGTCTTCCGTAGTACAGTGCTCACTCCATTCAAACCACAGCTTCGGTATGACTTCTTTCTTGAATGCTGTTTCATGGACCTTTTCCTCGTCTGAATCGGCAGCTACAAGCCTGTATACAAACACCTTCTTCTGCTGTCCAGGCCTGAATGCACGCCCAATCGCTTGACGGGTGACAGATGGGTTCAGGTGTACATCTAGAATGACAACTCTCGATGCACCGACGAGGGAGATGCCCTCTCCACATGCCTTGATAGAACCAAACAAAACTTTTGCATCGGCAGAGTTGTTAAAATGGTCCACTGCCACTTCTCTGTCTTCTTGACTAGTATCACCAGAGATCATAAAAATCTCTTTCCCCACATGCCAGCCCTTCATCTTAACCAGCAGCCTTTCAAAAAATTTCATGGGAAGGATATACTGACTGAAAGCAAGTACTTTCTCTCCTGCAGAATTAGCAAGTGACAGGATATTCATGAAAAAATTGGCCTTCACACCATCTTTCACATTGATAGAATCCAGCAGACTATCAACTAAATCATCTCTCAAGGTGTTAGCCCTGTTCTCAGCATTAACCTCTGAAAGTTGTGAAAGACAAGGATGAATGTACAGTGCAGTCCCTACTGCACTTCTTTTGAACCTGTCATGTGATTCTAACTTGTTGCGAATAATGTCTTTCTGCTTGGGTGTGAGCTTCAAAAACACGCTGAAGTCTACTAAGCCAGGCAGTTCATCTAAGATATCGCCCTTATAATAGTGAAGCACATCCTTTGTTAGTTCTCTAAGACCTCTAATAACATGTGCTTTTCTCTTGAAGTTTTCATCATTCAACAAGGTTCCTTCAACTGCCTCAGTGAATGCGGCATCAGCAAACCCTTTTGAACCTCTACCAGATATCTCAACTTGACTCATTATACGCCTGGCAATAGGGCGGGATGATTCCATCCTGAGAAACTTTGGGCGAACAAGATTCAAGATATTGAAGACCTCCTCAACGTGATTCTGGAAAAGTGTACCTGAAAGAACCACTTTGCGTGGTGTTTCCACTCTATTTAGCGATTCTAGTACATCAGTCTCCCGATTTCTAGGTGTATGACCCTCGTCAAGTATCAGAAGGTTGGGAACCTTAAGCAGCCTGTCCCGACATGCAGCTGTGACGTTGCTGCCCCCATCATCAGTGACGATTGTGGCGAACTGCTTGTATCCAAGAAACAGTATACTCATCTTGTCTTCCCAAGATTTGAGGATTTG